>NC_138772.1:291986274-292586274 GCF_965119305.1 Pelophylax lessonae
AGTCTTATTTATGCTCATGCTGTGTCGTTCTTGATGTTTAATGAGATATTCTGTACATTTAGAATGAGTCCTGCATACCCTGTCTGTTTTATAGGAGTGTTTTATTTCTCTAGATTTGCATTTCTCAGCATTTTCCACCCTCCGCAGCTAATTACTGGATCTGTGTTAACCATATGAGCTGGCATTTTTATTGTCTGCATGCATAAACCTGAGCATGAATGGGACATCAATGCTTATCTCTTTAGCTGGGGACAAGACTGGGGATGTGACACTTTTTTTTTTTTTTTTTGTGAGCTACCGAATAGCATAGAAAATGAGTGCACATAGCAACAGCGAAAGGTAGCAATATGCAGCATTCGATGTTACAGCTATTATTTACTCCTGCCAAAATTTTTAATTTTTTTTTTGCAGCCATATTGCTAAGGAGAACACTTTAGCCAAAAAGAGTTTAGCAAGTGCTTTTCTGTGGTACTGCTGTTGCATTCTTACCATATATATGTGTGACATGTTTTTGATGCTGTTGTTTCAATAGCCATTCAATCTATGTAAGGCTGGCCATATGTTATACAATTTTCTTACAATTTTCTGTACAATTTTCAACTATGTAATACAAAAGCCTGCCTAATTGGATACCTTCAACTATGTAATACAAAAGCCTGCCTAATAGGATACCATTGGAAGTGTTGTTTAGTTTTGACCTCATATTATATGTTTTTTGGTTAAGTTTTGACCTCATATTATATGTTTTTTAGGTTTAGTTTTGACCTCATATTATATGTTTTTTGGTTTAGTTTTGACCTCATATTATAGGTTTTTTGGTTTAGTTTTGACCTCCTATTATATGTTTTTTGGTTTAGTTTTGACCTCATATTATATGTTTTTTGGTAAATCTATCAGAAAATTGTACAAGGAAATTGAACATGTCTAATAGTTATAACTTTAGTTGGATTGTATAATGTATTGCAGTAACTTAAACATGTCATAGCTGATATACTGTATCGTTATAAAAATGCAAAGCTGCAGGGAAGATTTTTTTTTTCAGCCATATTGCTAAGGAGAGCACTTTGGCCAGGTGCCCTCCAAAAAAGAGTTTAGCCACAGAAGTGCTTCTGTCTCGTCTGTGCTATTGCTGTTGCATTGTTACTATATGTATGTGTGACATGTTTATGGTATTGATGCTATTGTTTCAGTAGTCATTTAATCTGTTGTTTCAATAGTCAATTAATCTATGTAACAGTTATGACCTAAATTGGATTGTATAATGCATTGCAGTAACTTAAACATGTCATAACTGATACACTGTAGAGTTATAAAAATACAAAGCTGCAGGGAAGATTTTTTTTTCAGCCATATTGCTAAGGAGAGCAATTTGGCCAGGTGCCATCCAAAAAAGAGTTTAGCCACAGAAGTGCTTCTGTCTCTTCTGTGATACTGGTGTTGCATCCTTACCATATATATGTGTGACGTGTTTATGTTATTGATGCTATTGTTTTTAATAGTCATTTAATCTACGTAGCAGTTATGACCTAAGTTGGATTGTATAATGGATTACAGTAACTTAAACATGTCATAGCTGATACACTGTAGAGTTATAAAAATACAAAGCTGCAGGGAAGATTTTTTTTTTTTTTTTTTAGCCATATTGCTAAGGAGAGCACTTTGGCCAGGTTCCATCCAAAAAGAGTTTAGCCACAGACGTGCTTCTGCCTCTTTTGTGGTACTGCTGTTGCATTTTGACCATATATATGTGTGACATGTTTATTGATGCTATTGTTTCAATAGTCATTCCATCTATTTAACAGTTAAGACTTAAGCTGAATTGTATAATGCAATACAGTAACTTAAAAATGTCATAGCTGATATACTGTATAGTTATAAAAATACAGAGCAGCAGGGAAGAAAGTATCACATAAAAATAAGCAAATAAAGGAAGGCTGTTTGAGAGAACGTGGAGGTAGAAGCTAATTATAAAGCAATTAAGTCATGGTAAAGAATACTTATACAGAATGAAGGCAGAAGGAAAGGGATAGCCTTAGATAAGCTATTGATAATGGATATTTTGTTGTAAGGGGATATGTTTGCAGATAATGTTGGGATTTAACTGGTTCCAGTAAAAGATGAGAAGGGCAAAGAGACAACATTGCTTTTATATGCTCATATTTATTGCATTTGCTTTTTATTAAACATATATCAGGAGAGGGAGCTGTATGCGGGCAGCTGTATGCTTTATTAAAAAATACCAATTACCTTTTGAACACAGGCGTGTTCCTGTTTAGATTAATTCATGAATATCAACTTTATTTTTATTTTATAGATCCTCAGTAAAGCCGGTAGAATAGCAAAACAAGTGAACTGAGTACAAAGATGCTCTTGTGTGCATGTACAGAAGAAGACTTCTTCATTCTAAGGACACTAGTGGTACCTTCCCAAAACTAGTAATTCACAATAACTTTCTGAAATACCAGTAATTATGTGAGTTCATCTGTTCAGTATTTATTTTTAAAAAAGCAAACGAGCAATCACTGAGTATTAACATAATGATAGCTTTAGAAGACGGAACCAATTTGGGTGCATTAATGCACTGCATTGCAGAAAAAGTACATTTCCATTGTAGTTGTTGGCCTTTAAGGTTTTAAAATGCCTCTAATATTTTAAAAGGGTGGGATTGGGGGTGGGGGTTCATAGGTAGATTACCACTGCCTAAAATAGAAGCCATTCCAATATGCTGTTGAATGCAAATCACTACAAAACTGATCACTTTTGAGTATATATTGGTTAAGAGTGTTTTCTTTTCTTAAAACATTACCTGCTTACCATGGGTGTCAAGCCGGAACAAAAAATATTTATGCATGTGGGCTGGCTCTGTAGTAACTCTATAAATAACCTTTTTCTCCTCTTTATGTCATTTTTTTAATTTGACTGGTTCCTCTCCCTTCCTCTGCAGCCTTTATAGGTCAGCTGTCAGGAAAGCAGAGAAATCAGACCTTTGTATAGTGTGAAGTGGCCCCCACAACATTTTCCATTAAGTAACCATTTGCTTACATAGAGGGACCCAAAAGCCAAGGAGCACCTTTGGACTTTCAAAGGAGCATAAATTACACATAAACTATGCATCTAATTTGCTGACTACTTATCACAATTTTGGAGGCCGTGGAGCACCAGGACATTGGAAACAGTGCACACCCGGCTGTGAATCTGCAACCTGTCACAGCTGCGTACCCACACTTGCAATGCAGGCGCCCCAGAGAGCATAGAAAGAGAGAGGAGGCTTTGGCCAGCTGCATTGCTGGACCATGGGACAGGTGAGTGTGTGTTTATTAAAAGTCAGCAGCTACACTTTTTGTAGCTGCTGACTTTAATAAACACAAAAATGCGTGGAACTCCGCTTTCATATAACAGCCCCCCTTTTCTTATATTACAATTTCCTTCTTACGTCAGTATCCTCTGCCCCCCTTTACACCACCCACCTCCTAGTGGTGTCCTCTGCTCTCATTTACAGCATCCCCTTCCCACAGCAGTGTTCTCTGTCCCCCCTTCCCATCACAGCCCCCCTGTGGCTCTGCCCACTTCACATCAAAGCCCCCCCCCCGCAGCTCTGTCCCCTTATTCACATTCAGCTCTGCTCTCCCATTCATTACCGTCCCCTCACAGCTCTGTCCTCATAATTTACATTGCAGCCATTGCAGTTCTGCCCCCCATTTACATTACCATCCCCCACAGCTCTGTCCTCATAATTTACATTGCAGCCCCTGTGGCTCTGTCCCCCCAATTTACATTGCAGCTCCTGCAGCTCTGTCCCCCGTTAACATTTAAGCCCCCACAGTTCTGCCCCCCAATGTACATTGCAGCCCCTGCAGCTCAGCCCCCTATTCACATTACAGCCCCTGCAGCTGTGCCCCCCTTCAGTCACATTATCACCCCTGAAGCTCTATCCCCCCCATTCACATTACTGCCCACCTAGCTCTGCCCCTCATTAGCATGACAGCCCCTGCAGCTCTGTCCTCCCTACCCAATTCACAATACAGCCCCTGCAGCTCTGCCCCCCCCCCTCATTCACATTACAGCCCCTGCAGCTTTTTCTCCCAATTCACATTACAGCCCCTGTAGCTCTGCACCCCCCCCCTCCATTCACATTATAGCCTCTGCAGCTCTGTCTCTCCCTTTCACATTACAGCCCCTGCGGCTCTGTCCTCCCCAACCCATTCACTTTACAGCTCTGCAGCTCTGCCCCCCCCTCTCATTCACATTACAGCCCCTGAAGCTCTGCCCCACCCCCACTATTCACAATACAGCCCCTGCAGCTCTGCCCCCAAATTCACATTAAAGCCCCTGCAGCTCTGTCCCCCCACCTCATTTACATTACAGCTCCTGCAGCTCTGCCCCCCATTCACATTACAGCCCCTGCAACTCTGCCGCCCCCCATTCACATTACAGCCCCTGCAGCTCTGTTCTCCTTCCCCCCATTCACATTAAAGCCCTTGTAGCTTTGCCCCCCATTCACATTACAGCTCCTGCAGCTTTGTCCTTCCCATTCACATTACAGCTCCTGAAGCTCTGTCCCTTCACTCTCTTACCTTACTCAGGCATGGAGCAGAGAGCAAGAGTAAAGACAGCTCTGGATTAAGATTTGTATCAGCAGATGCTGGAGTTAGTTTTTAACCACCAGGTCATTGGTTGCTGAGACTTCCCTGCATCCTAACAACCAATCACTGGCTGGTTAAATTCAAAAGTTAACATCGACAGCTCCTGCACCCACCCTTTATCGTAAGCAGTTGTGCCTCCTGGTGATCTAGCCTGCCTTTCTGCTCTGCTGTGATACTAAAAAACTGTCTCCTAAATGGCAGTACCAATGCAGGCCAGATGGGACAGTGACACTAGCTGGACCAGGACAAAGGGCTGCCATTTAGGGATGTCTGCTAGAAGACAAGCAAGCCTAGCCTACTGGTATGTGGCTGTCCCAAGGAAGTGGCCAGGGAGTACAGGAGGCTAAACAAAGGAAGAACAGAAAGGGACAGTTGGGACTGGTGTCTCATAGGCAGAGACATTCTCAGCAAACAGGCAAAGGATCAGTCCAGGCAACAGGCAGAAATGTGATCATTAAACAGGCCATGGTTAGTATGAGCGGCAGACAACACTGCACTGGGGTGGCAGTGATCAGGAGCACTGTTGCTGATAGTGTTAAGCGATTGGTTCAGACCGAGCATAAGTTTGGCCTAAACATTGCCCATTCGGGGAACACCTAAATTTGTGGGTGCTTGGCGGGGTGTTTACCCGGAAAGCGTCCCACATTCTAAGTCCTGATTTGTTGATTTGCCCAATCATAGCACAGTGAATAGCTGGTTGTGCTGCATCCTTAAAAACGAGTCATCAGCTGTCAATGGGCTGCTGGCAATAGAAAAATGTGAAAAGAAAACAGTGTGGAGCCCCCCCCCCCTCTCCAATCTATACCAGGACCTTTGGGACTGGTATAGATTTTAAGAGGAACCTTTTTTTTTTTAATGGGGTGCGCTTTTTTTAATGGGATGCCCCCCCCCCCCCCAAAATCCATACCGTAGCCTTATCTGAGCATACAGCCTGACAGACCAGAAAAGGGGGGGGCGAGAGCCCCCCCCCTCCTGAACCATACCAGGCTACATGCCCTGGGGGGTGCTTTTGGGCAAGGGCCTCTTCCCCATAACCCTGGGCAGTGGTTGTGGGGGCCTGCGTGCAGGGGTCCTATTACAATCTAGAATCCCTCTTTAGTAGGGGGGCCCCCACATAAGAAGTACCCCTACTCATTGACGAAAAAAGTGTCAAAAAGAAATAAACACACACACAGTTTTTGACAATTGCTTTATTAAAAATAAAAAACAATGTTCCCATTGTAGATCTATCATCAATCACGATGCCCACTGCACTGCCGGACCTGGAAAAAGAAAAAAAAAGCTACATCCACGACGAAGGCTAACTAGCGAATGTCTGCTCTACAGTTTGCCAGTTCTTAAATATGTAAGGGGCAGGGCCATCTTGCGACATCACCTGGTGGCACCGCCGCTATGTCATGTCACTAACCCAGCATGCATTGATTCGTGACATTACAAAAGGGAAGCGCTACCGGGTGATGTCACCAGATGGCTCCACCCCTTACTTATTTATAAGCTGGCAGAGTAGGCAGACAGCAGTTAGCCTTTATTGCTATTTGCTTTTTTTAGGGGGAGGGGTCTGGCAGTGCGGTGGGCATCATGATTGATGATGGATCTACATTGGGGGACATTGTTTTTTTTTTTATTTGTAATGAAGAACAAAAACAGTGTGTTTTTATTTTTGACACTTTTTTTAGTAAATGGGTAGGGGTACTATATACCCCATACTTATTCAAATAGGGACAGCCAGGATGTGGAGGGCCCCCTGTTAAGGGGGGCTACCAGATTCTGATAAGCCCCCTGCCTGCAGACCCCCCACAACCACAGCCCAGGGTTGCCGGTAAGAGGCCCCCCCGCCTTAAGTACCCCCCCCCATGTTGAGGGGATGTGGCCTGGTGTGGTTCAGGATGGGGGCTGATCGCTCAACCCACCTCCTTTTCCTGGTCTGACAGACTGCATGCTCGGATAAGGGACTGGTGTGGATTTTTGGGGGGCCCCATACATTTTTTTTTAAATGTTGGCAAAGGATTACCCTTGAAATCCATACCAGACCCAAAGGGCCTGGTATAGATTGAGAGGGGACTCCCACACACACTTTTCTTTACATTTTGTATTGCTGGCAATGGCTTGCAGCCGGGAAAATAATTTTAAATGTAATTTTTTTATATATATGTCATTTTTGCTGCAGCAGGTTCATTTTTATTATTTCACTTCAAGCATCATTAAAATCACTGCTCCTGTAAAACTGTCTGAACTTTTTACATGTTCGGGAGTTCTGGTGCAAACCGAACCGAGGGGTGTTTGGCCTATTACTAGTTGCTGGCCTACACTTCTGCTGACTTAAGAAGCATAGTTTACATATATGCGGTGAGGGACACAGCATGTTATTTGGATAGGAATTGCACCACATTCCTATTCAAATTACATACGATTCTTTGCAGTGCGATTTGATCAAATAGAACCACACCGCACAGAAAAGGCACAAGCATCTTTTTCTTTCTTTTTTTTTTTTGCAGCACCGAAATCAGGTCCAAATCTCACTGTGTTTTGTGGTGTTATTAATTTAACATTGATACCGGTAGAAGATCGCATGAATGGAGTGAAATTTCAGTACAGTGCAAGAAACGCTCAGGATTAGCTGCATTTCCTGGACCCGATATATATGAACCAAGCCTTACACTGGTCTGGTGACATTGGGACTAATGAGGCTACATTCAGGGAAGCTATTGATGGCTTACACTAGTGGGATGACACTATGACTGGTGTGGTGGTGATAAGGAACACTGTTGCTGGCATATGCTGGTCTAGTGACATTGGGACAGGTGTGGCAGTTATCAGGGTAACTGTAACTGGAGTGTTGGTGATCAGGGACACTGTAACTGGTGTGGTGGTGATAAGAGACACTATAACTGGTGTGGCGTGATTAGGGACAATATGACTAGTGTAGCAGTGATCAGGGACAATATGACTGGCGTGGCAGGGATCAGGGACAATATGACTGTTGTAGCAGTGATTAACTGGTTCTCCCCCCTCCTATTGGGGAATGACACCGGCAGGAACCTCTCGTTGATCCGGCTGGGAGTCATATGATGCCCTCCCAGATTGTGCCCAGTGTGTGGCATTATCTGTCACCAGCTGCGCCCACTGGACACAGCCAATGACTGATATTTGTACCAGCCCACTGCTGCTACCATGTGACCATTAAAACCAATCACAGCAGGCCACATGACAGTTGTTTACAATAGATGGCTTCCTTTCAAGCCACCCATTGTATAAAATTGTATTACTAGCTGTGATTGGTCAGTGTGATCGCATGGTGCAGACTGGGTCATTCACAGCCCATTTGTATCATGTTACATAGTTACATAGTAGGTGAGGTTGAATAAAGACAACAGTCCATCCAGTTCAACCTGTGAAGGTGTGTGCGGCTGCAATCATCTCACATACCCCTGAATGTTCTGATCCTTGAGATGTACGTCTAATAGTCTTTTGAAAGCCACCATACTACCCACAGAAACCACCTCTTGTGGTAGAGAATTCCACAATCTTGTAGCCCTAACAGTAAAGAACCCCCCACGTTGCCTGAGGTTAAAACGCTTCTCCTCTAATCACATTGTATGCCCTCTAGTCCTCATGCAATCCCTTCAACTGAACAGCTTTTTTTCTAAGCTGAGATCCCCATTGAGATATTTAAAAAATGCTATCATGTCCCCCCTCAGGGGTCTCTTCTCCAGGGAGAATAAATCAAGCGATTGCAGACGCTCTTCATAATCAAGGTCCTCCAATCCCCTAATCAGTTTAGGTTTGGACCAATCACAGCTAATCACAACAAAAAAAACTGAATTCATTGATTTCATTCAGTAAAATCTTTGCATATAGCAATGAAATGCACTGCTGTATGCAAACATAATGTGTAAAAAAAACAGATCATTTCCCCGAGTAGTACAATGTTACTATTTGTAAGATAACGTTGCTCTGGTCAAAGTGTGTTAAAAAAATTGTAAAGAAAAAGAAATATAATTTAAAAAAAAAAAATATATATATATATATATATATTGTTTGTACTGTCGCCAGTCAGTGTCCCTGATCATTGCCACACCTATTATAGGATGATGCTGTACTGCACTGGTGACCAGGCCGGTACAATGGGGAGGGGGGGGGCAGAAGGAGTGGATGCCTTGGGTGGCACAATTTACTGGAGGAAGTGGGGTGCAGCACATGTGAAGTGCTTCTAAAATCTGTGCATGTGTGACTAACACCGGGCGGCCGACCGCTAATAGCTGTAATGATGTGACAAGTGTGCTCCTGCATAACACTAGCATAGCCCAACCCTTCACTTCCCTGTCAGTGGAGATACACCACCTGACAGGTGCTTTGTGGTCCCTGCCCAGCGTGAAGTCATTGAGAGGCTGGCCGTCAGCCGGAGACTGGATTGGAGAGGACTCAGAAGAGAAAATCATGGAGTACTTCTGCCGGAGCTGTGACCTAGAGAAGCCACCGTGCAGAGAAAGAACCAGGCACTGTTAATCCCACAAATAAGCAGATTGCCATCTGTATATGAAATTAACTCTTTGGATTGGGGGGGGGGGGGCTGAGGGGAGGTTAATTACCAATGGTATTTGTAATATGCAGCATGAGGGAGTTAATGTATTGCCACTGATCACTGATGCATTAGTGACCAGTGGTAGTTAATTAACCCCTTTGTGCTGCATTAGTGGAACCAGTGTCAGTGTTAATTCCACTGGCCACTAATGCATCAGTGATCAGTGGCAATACATTAACCCCCTCATGCTGCATAATACAAATACCATTGGTAATTAACCACTTGCCGACCCGTCACAGTACATATACTGCGACAGGCTGGCAGCTACAGGCAAAGTTTTTCATCTTCACCCTAGGCACTGGATGACCTTGTCCCGGCACTGCTGGGGACAGTATGTAAAAAAAGGTTTTAATTTCTTCATTTTCCAAAAACTTATGACTAAAAATGGCAATATCAAAAAACATGCCATGGCTCTTACTAAATACCTTGGACTGTCTGCTTTCCAAAAAGGGGTCATTTGGAGAAAATCTGTACTGTCCTGACATTTTTGGGCCCCAAGAATTGAGATAGGGTATCAGTACATCAGGATTGATCAATTTTCAGATATATACCATAATGAAAAAAATATACTAGTGCGCTCAATAATTTTACAAAAATTAAATACAGTGGATATAAACAAATGCTATACAAAGCTTTGAGAAAACTCAAAATCATAAAAGTGAATGATAGATGTGCAACAACTCAGTGCCAAAAAATGATGACATGCATTATAATAAAATATAACGTGAATAAGTCCAAAAAAGGTTCAGAAAGGGTGACAGGTGAATCTTCACTGATGTATTCCTGATATTGGGAGTATCCCCTATTGAAGGTCAGCAGATTCAAACATCCCATATGGCACCACGTGACTCAGGCACTGCAATGTGATGTCTCCTTACTGACTTTCCACTGACATGTAGCATGAAAAACTACATCCAATCACTGGAAAAAAGGCTTGTGAGCCAAAGTCATTCCATGCTGTGTACCACACACACACACCAAAAGGAGCCTCTCTACTCAATACAGGTCCAGGTGATTGCTGGCACATTGCGATCCTTGAGGGCGGTGAGTGTGTGGCTGTGGTTCCAGAGGTCCTCTCCTTCTTATGATTATGTGTTTTCTCAAAGCTTGGTATAGGATTTGTTTATATCCACTGTATTTAATTATTGCAAAATTATTGAGCGCACTAGTATATTTTTTCACTAAATTATTTATTCTAATAAGGTTTGGAATCTTAGTTGCTGCCACTTTAATTTTGAGTTAGCGCACCCTATTATACATTTCAGATATATACCATCGTTTGGGGACTCTATAACTTTTCTACAGCCAAAATAGTACACACCGATTTGAGTTATTTTCACCAAAGAAATGTAGCAGAATACATTTCGGCCTAAATTCATGAAGAAAGATTATGGTGCCGTAGGCAGAACAATCTCTGACAACAAATTCTTTGTTAATTTAAAAGCTTGTACACCTATTAAATAAGAGACATAAGACACTGGACTTGCAATGTTACAATTGACCGCGGCCATTTATTAAAATCAAATAAATACTTAACAAGTGGGAATATAAATTTATACTTGTAGTTCAGCCAAAAAGCTTGAACTAACCCAAATTAAATAAATAAAACTTATATTTGTAGTTCAGCCAAAAAGCTGGAACTACCCAAATTGAAACAAATCCATGCTCATACATTAGGAGCATGGCACCACCACCAAGCCCACGGCCAACTCAATGCAAGTCTGGAAATCTAGATTTAATATATAATTAGCAACATCTGAAAGGTGTACGAGATCAGATCTGTAGAACCCACGTAAACCTCCCTCCAGATCAGTATGTCTAAAAGACAACCCACCTATAGAGGGCATGAATTTGGAAATCGATCTATTCACCTGTTTATGTTTTTTTTTTCCAAAAAATCTGCATTTTCTGAAAACCAACGTAAACGAGCGATCATTTCTGAAAACACAAATTTACACCAAGGTAAAACCAGCTGAAAATATAAAAAATCTGATTTAATATGTAAAATAAGATCCACATTTTTGCAAAAACCAATATCGTTACCACCAAGATGGATGATAACGACATCCAGGGAGGGCCATCTAATACAAAGTTCAGAAAAAACAGAAAAAAGATCAATCCACTTTAGACCTCTGCTACCATACCAAAATGTGGTGACCAAAAAAGGCGAAAAAATTTCTCAGTTCTGCTCTTCTGTGGGCCCAAAATATATAAGAATGATTATCCAGACAACTTTAGACAGACCGGAAATTAAATGCAATTGTTAGGTCTAATATAAGATGTAGAAGCATTCGAATGCCATCTGCCAAGAACTTTAATGGAATTTCCAGAATAAGCAAATTTTGCAGCAGTAGTGGCAGCACCGATTCTAAAGTAATAAGAAGATATTGACAGATGGTCCAAATGCAGTAAAGCTAAACATTTTTTTTAATACAGCACCAAATTAAAAAATCGTAAGGGGATTACCATTCTGATGAATAAAAAATGTATGATGATGCAGGGGCCGAAGACCTATATATCTCTCGGCCAGCGAAATTACGCAAATAGTGTTATCAGTATTATGCCCCAGAGAAATCCAGTTACCTTGACCTAATTGGTCAGTTTTACTTTGCCTCAAGAAGATTTTCAGAGTATTATCAATGATAGAGACATCAGAATAACTCAAACTATTCACAGCTGTAGAATTAGAGGCTAATAATTCAGATATGCGAAAAGCGCCAAAATAACAAAAGCAAAAGATGCATTGAAACAACAAGGATTCATGTGGAGAAAAACAAATGGAATTCGTGGCCTTTCATATATCTTTTAAAAGCGACAGAGATATTGCAAATCTCCTATCAAGAATGATATGAGTTTTGCGATATCCTCACAATGCTGTCTTAACAGAGAAAAAAAATAATACAAGATGGGCAACCATTCATTTGTGCAAAAAAAGAAATGCCAGCTAAAGTCTTCACAACATGAGAATAAGAAAAATTTAAACCCATCAATTTGTTCAGAAAAGTTAAAACAGAATTTTCAGTAAAAGAAAAAACAGGCAAGCCTCTTTCAATCAAAAAGGAAATCCACAAATTAAATGCAGAAACTCCTTCTCAGAAAATTCATAATTTTACACAACTTCGTAAAGGTGTTTGCTTTGCTTTCAATGATGGTCAGTGTAAATGGCCTAATAACTGTAAGTTCAAGCATGAATGCTCTCATTGTGCTGGAACTCACCCTATCTCTAGGTGTTTTAAGAGAAATACACAGGTTACTGCACAGTCTAACAAGGAGCAGCTTTTTCTCAAGAGCGGTAACTCAGGTGAGCTTGGAAAAAATGCTGCCATTTCTCCTAGCTTACCCAGACAATGAGAAGGCTGCTAAACTTTTTCTCTATGGTTTTGATTTGCCTTCTTTTTCAGGAAAGGGTTGTTTGCTTATGTCTAATCTACCTTCGGTTGAAATTGATACCAGCATGTGCATACCCCTGAAAGCTGGTAACCATTGTACAATTATCGCACATGTGAATACTACATTACCATGTTAAAAATATTTAAAAAATGTATACAAATATATAAAAAAAAAGAATATACACACACATACATATATATATAAACAACATATAAACAAACAATGTGTATGAAGACACAGTTCAAAGAGTATGCACCCTCAGGACATTGTTCAGAAATAGTTAAAAAAAGAACAGATATCACAATAAAAATAGGAGAATAAAAAAAAAAAAACGCCCATCCAGCACGAAATGATATCCAAAGAGACCCAAAAAGATATTCTGTAATAGCGTATTAAATTCTAATTCCTCATTTATGCCCCCAGGTGACAAAACGTCAAGGGCATAAATCCAGTAGGTTTCTCTGCGACATAAAAGCACGAACCTCTCTGCGGGGGGAAAAAAAAACGCACATCTAGTGCAAAATAATATTCAAAGAGACCCAAAAAGATATTCTTTAATAGCGTATTAATTTCTAATTCCTCATTTATGCCCCCAGGTGACAAAACGTCAAGGGTATAAATCCAGTAGGTTTCTCTGCGACATAAACGCACAAAGCTCTCTGCTTCAGAAAAGGTGGGGGGAATGGACTCTATGACCCATACTTTTAGGCCAGCACTAGATTTATTGTGGTGTTTTGTGAAGTGTCGAGGTACACTGTGGTCGTCTTTACCGGCCTGAATTGCTCGGCGATGTTCTCCAAAGCGTTGTCTTAGTGGCCGTATAGTGTGGCCTACATAATGTAGGCCGCAGGGCCAGGATAGACAGTAAACCACATGTTCCTTGGAACAAGTGTAAAATTCTTTAATGGGGTAAATTTTACCCTTGACAGAAAACTCTTTTTGTCCATGTTGGACGAAACTAAAAGTGACGCACAGAGGTTTTTTGCACTGATACATTCCGATAATGGAGAAGAATTTTAATGAGGGAGATGCATGTTTTCTGGAACAAAGCTTACTCAGGGCTATCTGGCTCTTAATATTTGGAGCTTTTCTGTATGAAAACCTGGGTTGATTGGATATGGAATTAGCTAGGTGAGGATCCTGTTGACTCCACTACCTATGCGGTATCTGTTTTGGAACCGAGCCTCTTCTGGACCAGGCCCCTAAAACTAAAACTCACAGAAGAGGACATAGAGGTAGAGGGGGGAAATCAAAACCCACACAACAGGAAACCCTGCTTACTGTAAAGATTTTCAATCTCTCCTCCCATAATTTATCATCGTATGAAACCCGTTTACTTGCACGAGGACTTACCTTTGCTCCCAGCACCCCACCCAATGCGTTCCAACTGTTCAAAGATTTGAACAGATTTGTCTGCAATCTTACGGTTAGTAGATTCTATGACATTAGGGCCACCAAAGAGAAGGTTACTGATCCTTTAGAAGATACCTCTATAGTTTCACCCCAGGACATCCCCACACACAAAAATATGGATGAAGAAATTGCACTTAACATTCTAGAAGAACTATATCTAGAAGACAACGGACCCATATTAGACCCTGATAATATAGAATCGGACGCATACATGTTTACACAGTACTTAGTTCACTCTCCTCTCATAAAGCAGACGTCGTTTAAACCCAAATCAAACTTTTATCCCACTCAATCTAAGGGCCCATGTATAGAAGCCTTTTATCAAGTGGTGTATTCAGAATTTAAAAGTATGTGCAACAAAGACCTACTCACACATTCAAAACATAATCTTACATCAGCCGAAAGGACAGCTCTTGAGGCCTTAAAGACTAACGCTAATATTTTAATCAAACCAGCTGATAAAGGAGGGGGCATTGAAATACAAAGTAAAGAAGACTACATAAAGGAAGCACTCAAATTGTTAGGAGACCAGGATAATTACATTAAATTACACCAGGACCCTTTGCCAACATTTACTATGGAAGCTAATACACTAGTAAACCAGGCCTGCAAAGAAAACATCATCACTGCCCAGGAAGCGTCTTTTCTTCTAAAAAAGTATCATCATACTCCATACTTTTATCATCTGCCAAAGATCCATAAAGACAATACAACACCACCAGGCAGACTGATTGTGGCCTCTATGGACAGCATTACCAGCGGGTTCCCGCAATATGTGGATTTTTTCCTCCAACCACTTGTACAGGACCTACAATTATATATCCATGATGGGACCCACCTTCTGGAACTGTTGGAACCGTACAAGTGGGAATCTAACTACTCATGGCTGTCCTTAGATGTCACATCCATTCCACATCACATTGGTATACGAGCCGTACAAACGTCTTTGTTGGATGATCATACTCTTCCCACCAATCAGATTCAATTCAGTCTAGACGCTACATCTTTTTGTTTGACCCATAATTATTTTCAGTTCCAAGATCTTTTTTATCTCCAAGTGAACGGGACTGCTTTTTTATCTCCAAGTGAACGGGAGTACCAATTTTGCCCCGTCATATGCGAACCTCACGATGGGATACTGGGAATCCTCATATATATTGATGACATTATTATCATCTGGGCTGGGGACACGCATGATATACCTCTATCTGTCAACCATTGCAATAACGACATGGGCCTTTCATTTACCTCATTCCATGATAAGGACCACTTGGCATTTCTGGATTTGGATCTGTACCATGAAAATGGTCAGATCTATTCGAGAAACTATTACAAACCTACTGATGGGAACTCCTTTCTCCATTATAATAGCTGTCATTATCCACGCTGGCTAAATAATATACCCAAAAGCCAGTTTTGCAGATTACGACGCTATTGCATCAAGCTTGCGGACTACCAGGAACAAAGTCTATCCTTAAAAAAGAAGTTTGCAGATAAAGACTACCCAGCGTCTTTGGTAGAGGAGGCCTGTGCCTTGTATGACACCTCCGATCCGAGGAAGTCTATAAAAACTAACAGCCAGGGAAACATCATATGCTTTACTACCCAGTTCCATAGTCAATACAAACGCAATGGAACATATTATGCACAAACATTGGTCAATACTTCAACAGGACCCTTACCTGGCTAATTCCATATCCAATCAACCCAGGTTTTCATACAGAAAAGCTCCAAATATTAAGAGCCAGATAGCCCCGAGTAAGCTTTGTTCCAGAAAACATGTATCTCCCTCATTAAAATTCTTCTCCATTTTCGGAATGTATCAGTGCAAAAAACCTCTGTGCCCCACTTGTAGTTTCGTCCAACATGGACAAAAAGAGTTTTCTGTCAAGGGGGAAATTTACCCCATTAAAGAATTTTACACTTGTTCTACGGAACATGTGGTTTATGTCTATCCTGCCCCTGCGGCCTACATTATGTAGGCTGCACTATACTGCCACTAAGACAACGCTTTGGAGGCAATTCAGGCCGGTAAAGACGACCACAGTGTACCTCAACACTCCACAAAACAGCACAATAAATCTAGTGCTGGCCTAAAAGTATGGGTCATAGAGTCCATTCCCCCACCTTTTCTGAAGCAGAGAGGTTCATGCGTTTATGTCGCAGAGAAACCTACTGGATTTATGCCCTTGATGTTTTGTCACCTGGGGACATGAGGAATTAGAATTTAATACGCTATTACAGAAAATCTTTTTGGGTCTCTTTGAATATTATTTTGCGCTGGATGTGCATTTTTTTTTTTTTATTCTCCTATTTCTATTGTGTTATTTGTTCCTTTTTTAACAATTTCTGAACAATGTCCTGAGGGTGCATACTCTTTGAACTGTGTCTTCATACACATTGTGTGTGTGTATATTCTTTTTTTATATATATTTTTATACATTTTTTAAATATTTTTAACATGGTAATGTTGTATTCACATGTGCGATAATTGTGCAATGGTCACCAGCTTTCAGGGGTATGCACATGCTGGTATCAATTTCCTATCCATTTATCTTCTGCCTAAATGCACCTGTCCCATGTAATAACGATTTCAGTTGCCTATATAAATGTCCTTTTACCTCCAGCGAGTGGAGGTCTGACGAAGGAGCTGAGCTCCGAAACATGTAACCGCCCACCACCCGCTCTATTGGACACCGGCCACTGCGTCCACACTCTGCCTTCAGAAAATCTCATGCCGAATAAGCCGAGACACAGATGAAAGGACGCATCTACAGGAAGCGGATCACCGGATGTCCTCACTGCAACCACTGAGCACAGCGGATAGGAAGACTCCAGACAGATCTTTGCTATGCCCATGTCACATTTACCAAATGTGAGTGCTTTTACACTTTTAACCTAATAAATACTCAGCCTACTGCACTTAGAGGCATCTTGTCTTTTTATTTTTATCAATTTTAGTGCAGCTTCTCCTCTCCAGTGCTGCCGAAGAGCAGTGTCTCACTTAAAGCCTGCTGTATTCCCACGGAAGCGCCCATACAACAATCCCTTGTTCTCCAACCGGAACAGGAACTCTGTCATTAGAAGGGGACGAAGATGGCAGAGGAGAATGCATCAGAACCGGGACCTCAGGTGGAATCGAGAGGCACTTCCTCATCCAGGCTTCCCCATCAACGCCGCCGGCTCGTTCCATCAACTTCCTCAGCAACGACTCCATGACCAGGTAAGAGACAAATCTTCTTCCTCTGCTCCCACTGACTGACTGGATCTAACGGATTTTCCTTACTTTTATAGGGAAACCTCCTGTGCCTAGGTGGCTGTTTCTATCAATTTGGACCAATCCTAGGTAAGTATTACTAACGACCAATTAACAGTATTTGTTTGTTGACCAATTAACTGTATTTATATATAATTATTATTATTATTTTTTTTTTTATAAATGATGTCATGCCACGGCCCCCCATTGTGACCCACCCTCCATTTCCATTAATTTATTTAGCAAAAAATAAAAAATGCCAGTGGTGAATAAATACCTCCAAAATAAAGCTCTAGTTGTGTGAACAAAATTTTAAGAAGTAGTTTAGGTACAGTGTTGCATAACCGCGCAAATGTCATTCAAAGCTGAAAATTGGCCTGGGCAGGAAGGGGTAAAAGGGCCCTGAATTGAAGTGGTTAAGGACACTGTAAATGGTGCAGCTGTTATTAGGGACACTGTGAGTGGATAGTGGTGATTAGGGACACTGACTGATGTGGCGGGGATCAGAGATAATGACTGGCAGCACTGAGATACAGTGATATCAGAGCAGCCAGCCATTGTACATAATCACTGCCACAGTAGAACAACATCACCATAGTGACATTGCACTTGCTTTGAAGACAGTAAAAAAAAAAAAATTTGCTTATTACAGTGATGATCACTATATAAGCAATGTGTGTATGACATCCATTCATGATGCCATTGTTTACTATTGTGATAACCCCGATTGTTCACAGCTATCACATGGTATTGGGCCGCTGTGATTGGCCCTCTGCCATGTGATCACTGTGACCAATCACAGAGATCACAGTAGTAAGCAATAGTGTCATTAATGACATGAATGGATATGTGACCACTTTGATTGGTCAGCAGGGTGGATCTGTAGCTTGGTACCATGATTGGTGATCTGCTGTGTCCAGTGGACGCAGCCGTCACAGATCAGGCTGCTGTGTGCCACTGTGGGTACCCACAAGGTACACTGCAGTAAAGACGTTTGGGAGGAGAAGTCAGAAGTCTCTCCCGCTATTCAGTTTAAACCAGGGCAAATTTGCAAATCATTTTAAGCAGTAAGCAATGCTAAAATAGAAAGCACTATGCAACCCAAAACTGCAATGCCTTCTATTTTGACCTTGCTTAGAGATTCTGTCACTAACTTAGCAAATGGCAAGTGAAAGTAAACTTTTTTATTTGAATTGCAATGCACCTCCAAACTTCAGAAGGAGTCAATGTTCTAGTACAACGCCCTACCCTCATAGCCCCCCTTTTTTGGGATTGTCTAAATGCTGTCTGTGCTGCCCCAACTCATCTTCCTCCCCCCTCTCTACTTAAAGTAGAACTATAGGCATTTTTTTTTTTCATTTTAGGAAGGGTTATAACTAGAGTTGAGCGGACACCTGGATGTCCGTGTTCGGCGGGTTCGGCCGAACTTTTAAAAAAAGTCCGGGTCCGTGTCCCGGACTTTTGCCGAACTTTTCCCGGACACCGAACCCCATTGAAGTCAATGGGGACCCGAACTTTAAGGCACTAAAATGGCTCTAAAGCACCAATGGAAAGGGCTAGAGTGCTGCAAATGGCAGCAAAACGTAGTTAAGAGCATGGCAAGTGCTCTGCAAACAAATGTGGATAGGGAAATAACTTAAAACAACAAAAAAAAAACAGAAAAATAAAACAATGTTCTTCATCTCTGAAGGACGAGGCCCATATGGAGTAGGAGGGAGGTTGAGGTGGTGATGGATGTGGCGGTGTCATAGGCGTACGCACAGGGTGTGCCGGGTGTACCTGGGCACACCCTAATCACCTAGGGCACATAGCATTATCGCTCTGTTTGCCAGTGAGGAGATGGGAAAGATCTCCCTCGGACCTGCTCTTCTCTATTTCTCTTTGCCAGCAGGGAAAGTAATGTATCGGGGCCATGTACATGTAGGCAAACACATGCATGTGTATTTAAACTTTGGGGTGCACACCCTAATGCAATAGGCTGCGCACACCTATGGGCGGTGTAGGTGGAAGCGGCGGTGGAGAAGGACCAGGGCCGGATTAAGAGCATCATGGGCTTGGTGCTGAGTAGTGTTGAGCGAACACGGACTGTATTATTCGTGTTCGTACCGAATAATTGGATTTTTTGTACCCGAACACGGACACGGACACTTTACTGTATGTTCGGGTAAAAATCCGTGTTCGGTCGTTTTATTTCCGGGTTTTGCATGCTTTGGCGCTCTTTTCATGGCGGGCTTTCAACAGCCAATCAACAATCGTTTAACTGGTGTGCCTTAAGCCATCCCAGCCATGCCTGCAAATGTCTCAGTAGCTGTGATTGGCCGTCTGAAGCATGTGACCAAGTCTTTATAAGTTCGAGGCAGCCGCAGCGGCGTCATTATGCTGCTTAGATTCAGGGACAGAGCACACATCAACGTGCTGGCTGCTGATTAGGGAAAGATAGGCAGGAAAAAACCATTTGTGTCCGGATAGAATTGAGGGACAGGTCGGAGTGTTTAGGCAGGGCGAGTTGTAGGCATTTTAGGGATAGAGTCTGCTGAATTATATAGGGTCAGTGTCTTCTACAAACTACAATCGATATTGCTGTGTGGGGGGTGGGGTGAATCTGCACTCAATCCTGATCTACGATCTCTTCTCAATCCTGTTAGGGACAGAGTCTGCTGAATTTTAGGGAAACTGTGTTCTACAAACTACAATCGATATTGCTGTGTGGGGGGTGGGGTGAATCTGCACTCAATCCTGATCTACGATCTCTTCTCAATCCTGTTAGGGACAGAGTCTGCTGAATTTTAGGGAAACTGTGTTCTACAAACTACAATCGATATTGCTGTGTGGTGTGGGATTGGAGATAGGCAGGTGTCAGTGATCCACATCCATTTTTCTGTGTGTGAGCTGCAGTGAACACAATCTTTTTGGGCTGCAGTGAACACAATCTTTTTGGGCTGCAGTGAACACAATCTTTTTGGGCTGCAGTGAACACAATCTTTTTGGGCTGCAGTGAACACAATCTTTTTGGGGTGCAGTGAACAAAATCTTTTTGGGGTGCAGTGAACACAATCCTTTTTGGTGTGCAGTGAACACAATCTTTGTGGGGTGCAGTGAACAAAATCCTTTGTGGGGTGCAGTGAACACAATCTTTTTGGGGTGCAGTGAACAAAATCCTTTTTGGGGTGCAGTGAACAACATCCTTTTTGGGGTGCAGTGAACACAATCTTTTTGGGGTGCAGTGAACAAAATCCTTTGTGGGGTGCAGTGAACACAATCTTTTTGGGGTGCAGTGAACACAATCTTTTTGGGGTGGAGTGAACAACATCCTTTTTGGGGTGCAGTGAACAAAATCCTTTTTGGGGTGCAGTGAACAAAATCATTTTTGGGGTGCAGTGAACACAATCTTTTTGGGGTGCAGTGAACACAATCTTTGTGGGGTGCAGTGAACACAATCTTTTTGGGGTGGAGTGAACAACATCCTTTTTGGGGTGCAGTGAACAACATCCTTTTTGGGGTGCAGTGAACACAATCTTTTTGGGGTGCAGTGAACACAATCTTTGTGGGGTACAGTGAACAGAATCTTTGTGGGGTGCAGTGAACACAATCTTTGGGGGGTACAGTGAACACAATCTTTGTGAGGTGCAGTGAACACAATCTTTGTGGGGTGCAGTGAACACAATCATTGTGGGGTGCAGTGAACTCAATCTTTGTGGGGTACAGTGAACACAATCTCATACTGAAGGTTTGAGGGTGCTGCCTGTTCCATACTCCCCCTACTCCTCATCTAGCCTTTTAGGGGTACAAACAATAGTAATTGGGGCCTAGTGTGGTTGTGTACGTGTGATATACATACACTTTTTTGGGATCATATTTTCTATTCCGCTATTTAATCAAAAACCTCTGGGGATCAGTTAAATTGGGGGATAGTCTGTGTTGGTACGTGTGAGAGAGATCCACCTTTCCAAGTTGTTGGGGTTCATCTCATACTTCTGAAGGTTTGAGGGTGCTGCCTGTTCCATACTCCCCCTACTCCTAGCCTTTTAGGGGTACAAACAATAGTAATTGGGGCCTAGTGTGGTTGTGTACGTGTGATATACATACACTTTTTTGGGATCATATTTTCTATTCCGCTATTTAATCAAAAACCTCTGGGGATCAGTTAAATTGGGGGATAGTCTGTGTTGGTACGTGTGAGAGAGATCCACCTTTCCAAGTTGTTGGGGTTCATCTCATACTTCTGAAGGTTTGAGGGTGCTGCCTGTTCCATACTCCCCCTACTCCTAGCCTTTTAGGGGTACAAACAATAGTAATTGGGGCCTAGTGTGGTTGTGTACGTGTGATATACATACACTTTTTTGGGATCATATTTTCTATTCCGCTATTTAATCAAAAACCTCTGGGGATCAGTTAAATTGGGGGATAGTCTGTGTTGGTACGTGTGAGAGAGATCCACCTTTCCAAGTTGTTGGGGTTCATCTCATACTTCTGAAGGTTTGAGGGTGCTGCCTGTTCCATACTCCCCCTACTCCTAGCCTTTTAGGGGTACAAACAATAGTAATTGGGGCCTAGTGTGGTTGTGTACGTGTGATATACATACACTTTTTTGGGATCATATTTTCTATTCCGCTATTTAATCAAAAACCTTTGGGGATCAGTTAAATTGGGGGATAGTCTGTGTTGGTACGTGTGAGAGAGATCCACCTTTCCAAGTTGTTGGGGTTCATCTCATACTTCTGAAGGTTTGAGGGTGCTGCCTGTTCCATACTCCCCCTACTCCTAGCCTTTTAGGGGTACAAACAATAGTAATTGGGGCCTAGTGTGGTTGTGTACGTGTGATATACATACACTTTTTTGGGATCATATTTTCTATTCCGCTATTTAATCAAAAACCTCTGGGGATCAGTTAAATTGGGGGATAGTCTGTGTTGGTACGTGTGAGAGAGATCCACCTTTCCAAGTTGTTGGGGTTCATCTCATACTTCTGAAGGTTTGAGGGTGCTGCCTGTTCCATACTCCCCCCTACTCCTAGCCTTTTAGGGGTACAAACAATAGTAATTGGGGCCTAGTGTGGTTGTGTACGTGTGATATACATACACTTTTTTGGGATCATATTTTCTATTCCGCTATTTAATCAAAAACCTCTGGGGATCAGTTAAATTGGGGGATAGTCTGTGTTGGTACGTGTGAGAGAGATCCACCTTTCCAAGTTGTTGGGGTTCATCTCATACTTCTGAAGGTTTGAGGGTGCTGCCTGTTCCATACTCCCCCTACTCCTAGCCTTTTAGGGGTACAAACAATAGTAATTGGGGCCTAGTGTGGTTGTGTACGTGTGATATACATACACTTTTTTGGGATCATATTTTCTATTCCGCTATTTAATCAAAAACCTTTGGGGATCAGTTAAATTGGGGGATAGTCTGTGTTGGTACGTGTGAGAGAGATCCACCTTTCCAAGTTGTTGGGGTTCATCTCATACTTCTGAAGGTTTGAGGGTGCTGCCTGTTCCATACTCCCCCTACTCCTAGCCTTTTAGGGGTACAAACAATAGTAATTGGGGCCTAGTGTGGTTGTGTACGTGTGATATACATACACTTTTTTGGGATCATATTTTCTATTCCGCTATTTAATCAAAAACCTCTGGGGATCAGTTAAATTGGGGGATAGTCTGTGTTGGTACGTGTGAGAGAGATCCACCTTTCCAAGTTGTTGGGGTTCATCTCATACTTCTGAAGGTTTGAGGGTGCTGCCTGTTCCATACTCCCCCCTACTCCTAGCCTTTTAGGGGTACAAACAATAGTAATTGGGGCCTAGTGTGGTTGTGTACGTGTGATATACATACACTTTTTTGGGATCATATTTTCTATTCCGCTATTTAATCAAAAACCTTTGGGGATCAGTTAAATTGGGGGATAGTCTGTGTTGGTACGTGTGAGAGAGATCCACCTTTCCAAGTTGTTGGGGTTCATCTCATACTTCTGAAGGTTTGAGGGTGCTGCCTGTTCCATACTCCCCCTACTCCTCATCTAGCCTTTTAGGGGTACAAACAATAGTAATTGGGGCCTAGTGTGGTTGTGTACGTGCGAGATACATACACTTTTTTTGATCATATTTCCTATTCCGCTATTCAATAAAAACCTTTGAGGATCAATTGAATTGCGGGATAGTCTGTGTCGGTACGTGTGAGAGAGATCCACCTTTCCAAGTTGTTGGGGTTCATCTCATACTTCTGAAGGTTTGAGGGTGCTGCCTGTTCCATACTCCCCCTACTCCTAGCCTTTTAGGGGTACAAACAATAGTAATTGGGGCCTAGTGTGGTTGTGTACGTGTGATATACATACACTTTTTTGGGATCATATTTTCTATTCCGCTATTTAATCAAAAACCTTTGGGGATCAGTTAAATTGGGGGATAGTCTGTGTTGGTACGTGTGAGAGAGATCCACCTTTCCAAGTTGTTGGGGTTCATCTCATACTTCTGAAGGTTTGAGGGTGCTGCCTGTTCCATACCCCCCCTACTCCTCATCTAGCCTTTTAGGGGTACAAACAATAGTAATTGGGGCCTAGTGTGGTTGTGTACGTGCGAGATACATACACTTTTTTTGATCATATTTCCTATTCCGCTATTCAATAAAAACCTTTGGGGATCAATTAAATTGCGGGATAGTCTGTGTCGGTACGTGTGAGATCCACCTTTCCAAGTTTTTGGGGTTCATCTCATACTTCTGAAGCTTTGAGGGTGCTGCCTGTTCCATACTCCTCCTCCTCCTCATCCATCCTTTTAGGTGTACAAACAATAGTAATTGGGGCCTAGTGTGCTTCTGTACGTGTGAGATACATACACATTTTTTGATCATATTTCCTATTCCGCTATTCAATAAAAACCTTTGGGGATCAATTAAATTGCGGAATAGTCTGTGTCGGTACGTGTGAGATCCACCTTTCCAAGTTTTTGGGGTTCATCTCATACTTCTGAAGCTTTGAGGGTGCTGCCTGTTCCATACTCCTCCTCCTCCTCATCCATCCTTTTAGGTGTACAAACAATAGTAATTGGGGCCTAGTGTGTTTCTGTACGTGTGAGATACATACACTTTTTTTGATCATATTTCCTATTCCGCTATTCAATAAAAACCTTTGGGGATCAATTGAATTGCGGGATAGTCTGTGTCGGTACGTGTGAGAGAGATCCACCTTTCCAAGTTGTTGGGGTTCATCTCATACTTCTGAAGGTTTGAGGGTGCTGCCTGTTCCATACCCCCCCTACTCCTCATCTAGCCTTTTAGGGGTACAAACAATAGTAATTGGGGCCTAGTGTGGTTGTGTACGTGCGAGATACATACACTTTTTTTGATCATATTTCCTATTCCGCTATTCAATAAAAACCTTTGAGGATCAATTGAATTGCGGGATAGTCTGTGTCGGTACGTGTGAGAGAGATCCACCTTTCCAAGTTGTTGGGGTTCATCTCATACTTCTGAAGGTTTGAGGGTGCTGCCTGTTCCATACTCCCCCTACTCCTCATCTAGCCTTTTAGGGGTACAAACAATAGTAATTGGGGCCTAGTGTGGTTGTGTACGTGCGAGATACATACACTTTTTTTGATCATATTTCCTATTCCGCTATTCAATAAAAACCTTTGAGGATCAATTGAATTGCGGGATAGTCTGTGTCGGTACGTGTGAGAGAGATCCACCTTTCCAAGTTGTTGGGGTTCATCTTATACTTCTGAAGGTTTGAGGGTGCTGCCTGTTCCATACCCCCCCTACTCCTCATCTAGCCTTTTAGGGGTACAAACAATAGTAATTGGGGCCTAGTGTGGTTGTGTACGTGCGAGATACATACACTTTTTTTGATCATATTTCCTATTCCGCTATTCAATAAAAACCTTTGGGGATCAATTAAATTGCGGGATAGTCTGTGTCGGTACGTGTGAGATCCACCTTTCCAAGTTTTTGGGGTTCATCTCATACTTCTGAAGCTTTGAGGGTGCTGCCTGTTCCATACTCCTCCTCCTCCTCATCCATCCTTTTAGGTGTACAAACAATAGTAATTGGGGCCTAGTGTGCTTCTGTACGTGTGAGATACATACACATTTTTTGATCATATTTCCTATTCCGCTATTCAATAAAAACCTTTGGGGATCAATTAAATTGCGGAATAGTCTGTGTCGGTACGTGTGAGATCCACCTTTCCAAGTTTTTGGGGTTCATCTCATACTTCTGAAGCTTTGAGGGTGCTGCCTGTTCCATACTCCTCCTCCTCCTCATCCATCCTTTTAGGTGTACAAACAATAGTAATTGGGGCCTAGTGTGTTTCTGTACGTGCGAGATACATACACTTTTTTTGATCATATTTCCTATTCCGCTATTCAATAAAAACCTTTGGGGATCAATTAAATTGCTGGATAGTCTGTGTCGGTACGTGTGAGATCCACCTTTCCAAGTTTTTGGGGTTCATCTCATACTTCTGAAGCTTTGAGGGTGCTGCCTGTTCCATACTCCTCCTCCTCCTCATCCATCCTTTTAGGTGTACAAACAATAGTAATTGGGGCCTAGTGTGCTTCTGTACGTGTGAGATACATACACATTTTTTGATCATATTTCCTATTCCGCTATTCAATAAAAACCTTTGGGGATCAATTAAATTGCGGGATAGTCTGTGTCGGTACGTGTGAGATCCACCTTTCCAAGTTTTTGGGGTTCATCTCATACTTCTGAAGCTTTGAGGGTGCTGCCTGTTCCATACTCCTCCTCCTCCTCATCCATCCTTTTAGGTGTACAAACAATAGTAATTGGGGCCTAGTGTGCTTCTGTACGTGTGAGATACATACACATTTTTTGATCATATTTCCTATTCCGCTATTCAATAAAAACCTTTGGGGATCAATTAAATTGCGGGATAGTCTGTGTCGGTACGTGTGAGATCCACCTTTCCAAGTTTTTGGGGTTCATCTCATACTTCTGAAGCTTTGAGGGTGCTGCCTGTTCCATACTCCTCCTCCTCCTCATCCATCCTTTTAGGTGTACAAACAATAGTAATTGGGGCCTAGTGTGCTTCTGTACGTGTGAGATACATACACATTTTTTGATCATATTTCCTATTCCGCTATTCAATAAAAACCTTTGGGGATCAATTAAATTGCGGAATAGTCTGTGTCGGTACGTGTGAGATCCACCTTTCCAAGTTTTTGGGGTTCATCTCATACTTCTGAAGCTTTGAGGGTGCTGCCTGTTCCATACTCCTCCTCCTCCTCATCCATCCTTTTAGGTGTACAAACAATAGTAATTGGGGCCTAGTGTGTTTCTGTACGTGTGAGATACATACACTTTTTTTGATCATATTTCCTATTCCGCTATTCAATAAAAACCTTTGGGGATCAATTGAATTGCGGGATAGTCTGTGTCGGTACGTGTGAGAGAGATCCACCTTTCCAAGTTGTTGGGGTTCATCTCATACTTCTGAAGGTTTGAGGGTGCTGCCTGTTCCATACCCCCCCTACTCCTCATCTAGCCTTTTAGGGGTACAAACAATAGTAATTGGGGCCTAGTGTGGTTGTGTACGTGCGAGATACATACACTTTTTTTGATCATATTTCCTATTCCGCTATTCAATAAAAACCTTTGAGGATCAATTGAATTGCGGGATAGTCTGTGTCGGTACGTGTGAGAGAGATCCACCTTTCCAAGTTGTTGGGGTTCATCTCATACTTCTGAAGGTTTGAGGGTGCTGCCTGTTCCATACTCCCCCTACTCCTCATCTAGCCTTTTAGGGGTACAAACAATAGTAATTGGGGCCTAGTGTGGTTGTGTACGTGTGATATACATACACTTTTTTTGGATCATATTTTCTATTCCGCTATTCAATAAAAACCTTTCTAGGGCAAGATCTTAAATTACAGAAATATGAGGAGACCGTCAAATAAGGGCCGTGGCCTGGGTCGTGGTGCTGCTGGTAGAGCTCCTGTTGCAAGGAGAGGACATGGTCGATCTGTGCCAGCTACACGCACAAGTGAAACACCTTCCTCAAGTGTGAGTAGGCGACAGAACCTGCATCAGTATTTGGTAGGGCATCAAACGCCCCTAGAAGTGATGAGGCCAGAACAAGTTGAGGCGATAGTAGATTGGTTTGCTGCTGACAGTGCCTCCAGTTCCTTCACATTGTCTCCCACCCAGTCTACTGCAGAAAGGTCAGAGTTGGCACCTGCAGCCAATGTCCAACCGTCTTTCACCTCACCCCCTTGCAAATCAGGCCAGCAGTCTGAGCCCCAAGCCATACAGCAGTCTCTTATTCTTTTTGAGGACTCTGTCAGCAGGGTTTCCCAGGGCCATCCACCTAGCCCTGCCCCAGAAGTGGAAGAGATTGAGTGCAGCGATGCCCAACCACTTATTCCTCAAGATGAGTACATGCAAGGATCATCGCAGCACGTCTCCGATGATGACGAAACGCAGGTGCCAACTGCTGCGGCGTTCAGCATTGTGGAGACGGACAAGGAGGGCAGGGGTGAAGACTGGGTGGAAGATGATGTGGAGGACGATGAGGTCCTCGACCCCACATGGAATGAACGTCATGCAGGTGAACTGAGTAGTTTGGAGGAAGAGGCGGTGGTCGCACAGAGCCACCAGCACAGCAGAAGAGGGAGCAGGGTGCAGAAGCGGAGCGGCCGTGCCCTAGACACTACGCCCGCTACTGCCCAACGCAGCAAGGGAACGAGCGCACCAAAGTCAGCTCAAAGGAGTTCTCTAGCGTGGAAGTTCTTTAGAAAATGTGCTGATGACAGGACACGAGTGGTTTGCACCCTGTGCAATCAGAGCTTGAAGCGAGGCATGAACCTTCTCAACCTGAGCACAACCTGCATGATCAGGCATCTAAGTGCAAAGCACGAGCTGCAGTGGAGTACACACCTTCAAAACCAAGAAACGTCTCTGGCTCATCCTGCTTCCTCTTCTGCTGCAGTCTCGGCCGCTCCAGCCACATCTGTAGTGATACCGGCACCTGCCACCCCGCAAACAGACGATTTGTCAGCAACACCACCACCTGGGTCACCAACAACCATCTCCACAATGTCCCGTGGAAGCGTTCAGCTTTCCATCTCCCAAACACTTGAGAGGAAGAGGAAGTACCCCCCTACCCACCCGCGATCCCTGGCCCTGAATGCCAGCATTTCAAAATTATTGGCCTTTGAAATGCTGTCATTCCGTCTGGTGGAGACGCACAGTTTTAAAAACCTTATGTCGGTGGCTGTCCCACAGTACGTCGTGCCCAGCCGCCACTACTTTTCCAGGCAAGCCATCCCTTCCCTGCACAACCAAGTGGGGGAAAAAATCAGGTGTGCACTGCGCAACGCCATCTGTGCCAAGGTCCACCTAACTACGGATACGTGGACCAGTAAGCACGGTCAGGGGCGTTATATCTCCCTAACGGCACACTGGGTAAATGCAGTGGCGGATGGGCCTGAGGCGGATAGCAATTTGGCGCATGTCCTTCCACCACCGAGGATTGCAGGGCGCTTCAGTTTGCCTCCTGTTCCTAACTCCTCCTACTCCGCTTCCTCATCCTCTACCGCCTCCTCATCCGGACAGCGTAACACCTTCACCACCAACTTCAGCACGGCCAGGGGTAAACGACAGCAGGCAGTTTTACAACTTGCCTGTTTGGGGGACAAACCACACACCGCGCAGGAGTTGTGGAGGAGCATGGAACAGCAGACAAATGAGTGGTTGCTGCCAGCGAGCCTCAAGCCCGGCCTGGTGGTGTGCGATAACGGGCGAAATCTCATAGCAGCTCTGGGCCTAGCCGGTTTGACGCACATCCCTTGCCTGGCGCATGTGCTGAATTTGGTGGTGCAGAGGTTCCTTAAAAACTACCCCGATATGTCAGAGCTGCTGCAGAAAGTGCGGGCCGTTTGTGCGCACTTTCGGCGTTCTCACCCTGCTGCTGCTCGCCTGGCAGCGCTGCAGCGTAACTTCGGCCTTCCCGCTCACCGCCTCATATGTGACGTGCCCACAAGGTGGAACTCCACCTTGCACATGCTGGAAAGACTGTGCGAGCAGCAGCAGGCCATAGTGGAGTTTCAGCTGCAGCACGCACGCGTGAGTCGCTCTGCGGAACAGCACCACTTCACCACCAATAACTGGGCCTCCATGCGAGACCTGTGTGCCTTGTTGCGCTGTTTTGAGTACTCCACCAACATGGCCAGTGGCAATGACGCCGTTCTCAGCTTAACTATCCCACTTCTATGCCTCCTTGAAAAAACAATTCGGGCGATGATGGAAGAGGATGTGGCACAGGATGAGGAGGAGGAGGAGGATGAAGAGGTAACATTTCCAAGGCTTTCAGGGCAGTCATTCGCAAGGGGCTCCGAGGGTGGGTTCCTGCACACGCAAACGCCAGGGACGCAATTGTCCAGCAGGGGCACAGTTCTGGAGGATGAGGAGGATGAGGAGGAGGAGGAGCTGGAGGAGGAGATGGAACCATGTTCACAGCAGGGTGGCACCCAGGCCAGCTCATGGCCATCACTGGTGCGTGGCTGGGGGGATACAGAGGACACGGACCATACACCTCCCACAGAGGACAGCCTTTCGTTGCCTCTGGGCAGCCTGGCACACATGAGCGATTACATGCTGCAGTGTCTCCACAACGACCGCCGAGTTGCCCACATTCTAACTTGTGCTGATTACTGGGTGGCCACGCTGCTGGATCCCCGTTACAAGGACAACGTACCGTCCTTAATTCACTCACTGGAGCGCGATCGCAAGATGCGCGAGTACAAGCGCACGCTGGTAGACGCCATGCTGCTGGCATTCCCATCTGACAGCGGGGCCACAGTGGAAGCACAAGGCAGAGGAGGAGGAGGAGGAGGTCGCCAACGCAACCAGGGCACCGCCAGCACCTCAGAAGGCAGGGTTAGCATGGCCGAAATGTGGAAAAGCTTTGTCAGCACGCCACAACAAACAGCAGCACCAGCAGCTCAGATGGAACGTCTTAGCAGGAGGCAGCATTTTACCAACATGGTGGAGCAGTATGTGTGCACACGCCTACATGTAGTGAATGACGGGTCTGCCCCCTTCAACTTCTGGGTCTCCAAATTGGGCACATGGCCTGAGCTTGCCCTTTACGCCTTGGAGGTGCTGGCGTGCCCTGCAGCCAGTGTATTATCTGAACGGGTATTTAGCACGGCTGGGGGCGTTATAACAGACAAGCGCAGCCGCCTGTCCAGAGACAATGTGGACAAGCTCACGTTCATTAAAATGAACCAGGCATGGATCCCACGGGACTTTTCCGTACCTTATGCAGAATAGCAATGGATACCGACCTTACCCACCCATTGTTCCATTTTTGCTCTTTCTCACTCTTTTGGGGTGTACCCTCATTTAAAATTTGTGAAAAGAAGCAGTGTTGGCTACCTCGTCCTCCTCCTCAGGGCCAGATTAATGTAGGGTCTATTGGAGCTGCAGCTCCAGGCCCCTACCTTTTATATAGGCCCCGGGTTGGCCATATTCACTGTTACCGCTCTTCTGTCACTTGTAAACACAGAAGTCTGGCTTCTATGCTCGCTTCCCCAGGCAGCACCCTCAGAACCTCCCCACACAGCGTGAAGGCCGGACAAGGAGGGACAGTTGGCGATGCATGGATGTGTTTATGGGCTTCAGAGACAGCATCCCATGTTGAATTAGGCATGCATGGCTGCACCCTTCCTCCTCTGGGTGCATGGCAAGGCACGGCCCTAAGGCCCTTCAAAATCCTCAGCACCAAGCCCATGATGCTGTTAATCCGGCCCTGGTCCTCCTCCACCGCCGCTTCCACCTACACCGCCCATAGGTGTGCGCAGCCTATTGCATTAAGGTGTGCACCCCAAAGTTGAAATACACATGCATGTGTTTGCCAGCAGGGAGAGTAATGTATCGGGGCCATGTACCTGTAGGCAAGGAGAAATAGAGCAGAGCAGGTCCCAGGGAGATCTTTCCCATCTCCTCACTGGCAATGCTATGTGCCCTAGGTGATTAGGGTGTGCCCAGGCACACCCAGCACACCCTGTGCGCACGCCTATGTCACCGCCACATCCACCACCACCTCAACCTCCCTCCTACTCCATATGGGCCTCGTCCTTCAGAGATGAAGAAGAACATTGTTTTATTTTTCTGTTTTTTTTTGTTGTTTTAAGTTATTTCCCTATCCACATTTGTTTGCAGAGCACTTGCCATGCTCTTAATTACGTTTTGCTGCCATTTGCAGCACTCTAGCCCTTTCCTTTGGTGTTTTAGAGCCATTTTAGTGCCTTAAAGTTCGGGTCCCCATTGACTTCAATGGGGTTCGGTGTCCGGGAAAAGTTCGGTAAAAGTCCGGGACACGGACCCGGACTTTTTTTTAAAGTTCGGCCGAACCCGTCGAACACGGACATCTAGGTGTCCGCTCAACCCTAGTGCTGAGGATTTTGAAGGGCCTTAAGGGCCGTGCCTTGGCATGCACCCAGAGGAGGAAGGGTGCAGCCATGCATGCCTAATTCCACATGGGATGCTGTCTCTGAAGCTCATAAACACATCCATGCATCGGCAACTTTCCCTCCTTGTCCGGCCTTCGTGCTGTGTGGTTAGGTTCTGAGGGGGCTGCCTGGGGAAGCGAGCATAGAAGCCAGACTTCTGTGACAGAAGAGTGGTAACAGTGAATATGGCCAACCTGGGGCCTATATAAAGGTAAGGGCCTGGAGCTGCAGCTCCAATAGCCCCTACGTTAATCTGGCCCTGAGGAGGACGAGGTAGCCAACACTGCTTCTTTTCACAAATTTTAAATGAGGGTACACCCCAAAAGAGTGAGAAAGAGCAAAAATGGAACAATGGCTGGGTAAGGTCGGTATCCATCGCTATTCTGCACAAGGTACGGAAAAGTCCTGTGGGATCCATGCCTGGTTCATTTTAATGAACGTGAGCTTGTCCACATTGTCTCTGGACAGGCGGCTGCGCTTGTCTGTGATAACGCCCCCAGCCGTGCTAAATACCCGTTCAGATAATACACGGGCTGCAGGGCACGCCAGCACCTCCAAGGCGTAAAGGGCAAGCTCAGGCCATGTGCCCAACTTGGAGACCCAGAAGTTGAAGGGGGCAGACCCCTCATTCAGTACGTCTAGGCGTGTGCACACATACTGCTCCACCATGTTGGTGAAATGCTGCCTCCTGCTAAGACGTTCCATATGAGCTGCTGGTGCTGCTGTTTGTTGTGGCGTGCTGACAAAGCTTTTCCACATTTCGGCCATGCTAACCCTGCCTTCTGAGGTGCTGGCGGTGCCCTGGTTGCGTTGGCGACCTCTTCCTCCTCCTCCTCTGCCTTGTGCTTCCACTGTGGCCCTGCTGTCAGGTGGGAATGCCAGCAGCATGGCGTCTACCAGCGTGCGCTTGTACTCGCGCATCTTGCGATCGCGCTCCAGTGAGTGAATTAAGGACGGTACGTTGTCCTTGTAACGGGGATCCAGCAGCTTGGCCACCCAGTAATCAGCACAAGTTAGAATGTGGGCAACTCGGCGGTCGTTGTGGAGACACTGCAGCATGTAATCGCTCATGTGTGCCAGGCTGCCCAGAGGCAACGAAAGGCTGTCCTCTGTGGGAGGTGTATCATCCGTGTCCTCTGTATCCCCCCAGCCACGCACCAGTAATGGCCATGAGCTGGCCTGGGTGCCACCCTGCTGGGAACATGCTTCCATCTCCTCCTCCAGCTCCTCCTCCTCATCCTCCTCATCCTCCAGAACTGTGCCCCTGCTGGACAATTGTGTCCCTGGCGTTTGTGTGTGCAAGAACCCACCCTCGGAGCCCCTTGCGAATGACTGCCCTGAAAGCCTTGGAAATGTTACCTCTTCATCCTCCTCCTCCTCCTCCTCCTCATCCTGTGCCACATCCTCTTCCATCATCGCCCGAATTGTTTTTTCAAGGAGGCATAGAAGTGGGATAGTTAAGCTGAGAACGGCATCATCGGCACTGGCCATGTTGGTGGAGTACTCAAAACAGCGCATAAAGGCACACAGGTCTCGCATGGAGGCCCAGTTATTGGTGGTGAAGTGGTTCTGTTCCGCAGAGCGACTCACGCGTGCGTGCTGCAGCTGAAACTCCACTATGGCCTGCTGCTGCTCGCACAGTCTTTGCAGCATGTGCAAGGTGGAGTTCCAAAAGTGCTGAAAGTGCGCAAAGACGGCCCGCACTTTCTGCAGCAGCTCTGACATATCGGGGTAGTTTTTAAGGAACCTCTGCACCACCAAATTCAGCACATGCGCCAGGCAAGGGATGTGCGTCGAACCGGCTAGGCCCAGAGCTGCTATGAGATTTCGCCCGTTATCGCACACCACCAGGCCGGGCTTGAGGCTCGCTGGCAGCAACCACTCATTTGTCTGCTGTTCCATGCTCCTCCACAACTCCTGCGCGGTGTGTGGTTTGTCCCCCAAACAGGCAAGTTTTAAAACTGCCTGCTGTCGTTTACCCCTGGCCGTGCTGAAGTTGGTGGTGAAGGTGTTACGCTGTCTGGATGAGGAGGCGGTAGAGGATGAGGAAGTGGAGTAGGAGGAGTTAGGAACAGGAGGCAAACTGAAGCGCCCTGCAATCCTCGGTGGTGGAAGGACATGCGCCAAATTGCTATCCGCCTCAGGCCCATCCGCCACTGCATTTACCCAGTGTGCCGTTAGGGAGATATAACGCCCCTGACCGTGCTTACTGGTCCACGTATCGGTAGTTAGGTGGACCTTGCCATAGATGGCGTTGCGCAGTGCACACCTGATTTTTTCCCCCACTTGGTTGTGCAGGGAAGGGATGGCTTGCCTGGAAAAGTAGTGGCGGCTGGGCACGACGTACTGTGGGACAGCCACCGACATAAGGTTTTTAAAACTGTGAGTCTCCACCAGACGGAATGACAGCATTTCAAAGGCCAAGAATTTTGAAATGCTGGCATTCAGGGTCAGGGATCGCGGGTGGGTAGGGGGGTACTTCCTCTTCCTCTCAAGTGTTTGGGAGATGGAAAGCTGAACGCTTCCACGGGACATTGTGGAGATGGTTGGTGACCCAGGTGGTGGTGTTGCTGACAGATCGTCTGTTTGCGGGGTGGCAGGTGCCGGTATCACTACAGATGTGGCTGGAGCGGCCGAGACTGCAGCAGAAGAGGAAGCAGGATGAGCCAGAGACATTTCTTGGTTTTGAAGGTGTCTACTCCACTGCAGCTCGTGCTTTGCACTTAGATGCCTGATCATGCAGGTTGTGCTCAGGTTGAGAAGGTTTATGCCTCGCTTCAGGCTCTGATTGCACAGGGTGCAAACCACTCGTGTCCTGTCATCAGCACATTTTCTAAAGAACTTCCACGCTAGAGAACTCCTTTGAGCTGACTTTGGTGCGCTCGTTCCCTTGCTGCGTTGGGCAGTAGCGGGCGTAGTGTCTAGGGTACGGCCGCTCCGCTTCTGCACCCTACTCCCTCTTCTGCTGTGCTGGTGGCTCTGTGCGACCACCGCCTCTTCCTCCAAACTACTCAGGTCACCTGCATGACGTTCATTCCATGTGGGGTCGAGGACCTCATCGTCCTCCACATCATCTTCCACCCAGTCTTCACCCCTGCCCTCCTTATCGGTCTCCACAATGCTGAACGCCACAGCAGTTGGCACCTGCGTTTCGTCATCATCGGAGACGTGCTGCGATGGTCCTTGCATGTTCTCATCTTGAGAAATAAGTGGTTGGGCATCGCTGCACTCAATCTCTTCAACTTCTGGGGCAGGGCTAGGTGGATGGCCCTGGGAAACCCTGCTGACAGAGTCCTCAAAAAGAAGAAGAGACTGCTGTATGGATTGGGGCTCAGACTGCTTGCCTGATTTCCAAGGGGGTGAGGTGAAAGACGGTTGGACATTGGCTGCAGGTGCCAACTCTGACCTTTCTGCAGTAGACTGGGTGGGAGACAATGTGAAGGAACTGGAGGCACTGTCAGCAACCCAATCTACTATCGCCTGTACTTCTTCAGGCCTCATCACGTCTACTCTAGAGGCGCATTATGCCCTACCAAATACTGCTGCAGGTTCTGTCGCCTACTGACACTTGTGGAAGGTGTTTCACTTGTGCGTGTAGCTGGCACAGATCGACCACGTCCTCTCCTTGCAACAGGAGCTCTACCAGCAGCACCACGACCCAGGCCACGGCCCCTATTTGACAGTCTCCTCATATTTGTGTAATTTATGATCTTGCCCTAGAAAGGTGTTTATTGAATAGCGGAACAAAACAACAACAGTATCGCACGGGTGTATCTGACAATCAAATATGCAAACTATGCCGCAATTTAATGTTTTTTACCCCAAAAGGGTGTATATTGAATAGCGGAATAGGAAAAAGGATAAAAAAACGGTGTATCTCACACGTACAAACACAGACTAGGCCCCGATTAAAATTTTTTGTACCCTAAAGGGAGGATGAGGAAGAGGAGTAGGAGGAGTTGGGAACAGGAGGCAAACTGAAGCGCCCTGCAATCCTTGGCGGTGGAAGGAGATGCGCCAAACAAATTTAAAAGGTGTATCTCACACGTACCGATACAGACTATGCCATAATTTAATTTTCTCACACTCCAAAAGGGTGTATATTGAATAGCGGAATAGGAAAAATGTTATAATACGGTGTATCTCACATGTACAAACACAGACTAGGCCCCGATTACAATTTTTTGTACCCTAAAGGCAGCATGAGGAAGAGGAGTAGGAGGAGTTGGGAACAGGAGGCAAACTGAAGCGCCCTGCAATCCTCGGCGGTAGAAGGAGATGCGCCAAACAAATTTAAAAAGGTGTATCTCACATGTACCGATACAGACTATCCCGCAATTGAATTTTTTACACTCAAACAGGGTGTATATTGAATAGCGGAATAGGACAAATTTTACAAAATGGTGTATCTCACACGTACAAACACCAACTAGGCCCCGATTACAATTTTTTGTACCCTAAAGGCAGGATGAGGAAGAGGAGTAGGAGGAGTTGGAAACAGGAGGCAAACTGAAGCGCCCTGCAATCCTCGGCGGTAGAAGGAGATGCGCCAAACAAATTTAAAAAGGTGTATCTCACATGTACCGATACAGACTATCCCGCAATTTAATTTTTTACACTCAAACAGGGTGTATATTGAATAGCGGAATAGGACAAATTTTACAAAACGGTGTATCTCACACGTACAAACACAATCTAGGCCCCGATTACAATCTTTTGTACCCTAAAGGCAGGATGAGGAGTAGGAGGAGTTCGGAACAGGCAGGAGGCAGACTGAAGCACCCTCAAATCCTCGGCAGTATGAGATGCGCCCCAAAAATTGGAAAGGTGTATCTCACACGTACCGACACAGACTATCCCGCAATTTAATTGTTTATACCCAAAGGTTTTGATTAAATCGCGGAATAGAAAATATGATCAAAAAAAGTGTATGTATCTCACACGTACAGAAGCACACTAGGCCCCAATTACTATTGTTTGTACCCCTAAAAGGCTGGATGAGGAGTAGGAGGAGTTTGGAACAGGCAGCACCCTCAAATCTTCAGAAGTATGAGATGAACCCCAAAAACTTGGAAAGGTGGATCTCACACGTATATACACAAACTATCCCGCAATTTAATTGATCCCCAAAGGTTTTTATTGAATAGTGGAATAGGAAATATGATCAAAAAAAGTGTATGTATCTCACACGTACAGAAGCACACTAGGCCCCAATTACTATTGTTTGTACCCCTAAAAGGCTGAATGAGGAGTAGGAGGAGTATGGAACAGGCAGCACCCTCAAATCGTCAGAAGTATGAGATGAACCCCAAATACTTGGAAAGGTGGATCTCACACGTACCAACACAAACTATTCCGCAATTTAATTAATCCCCAAAGGTTTTTATTGAATAGCGGAATAGGAAATATGATCAAAAAAAGTGTATGTATCTCACACGTACAGAAGCACACTAGGCCCCAATTACTATTGTTTGTACCCCTAAAAGGCTGAATGAGGAGTAGGAGGAGTATGGAACAGGCAGCACCCTCAAATCTTCAGAAGTATGAGATGAACCCCAAAAACTTGGAAAGGTGGATCTCACACGTACCAACACAAACTATCCCGCAATTTAATTGATCCCCAAAGGTTTTTATTGAATAGCGGAATAGGAAATATGATCAAAAAAAGTGTATGTATCTCACACGTACAGAAGCACACTAGGCCCCAATTACTATTGTTTGTACCCCTAAAAGGCTGAATGAGGAGTAGGAGGAGTATGGAACAGGCAGCACCCTCAAATTTTCAGAAGTATGAGATGAACCCCAAAAACTTGGAAAGGTGGATCTCACACGTACCAACACAAACTATCCCGCAATTTAATTGATCCCCAAAGGTTTTTATTGAATAGCGGAATAGGAAATATACTCAAAAAAAGTGTATGTATCTCACACGTACAGAAGCACACTAGGCCCCAATTACTATTGTTTGTACCCCTAAAAGGCTGAATGAGGAGTAGGAGGAGTATGGAACAGGCAGCACCTTCAAATCTTCAGAAGTATGAGATGAACCCCAAAAACTTGGAAAGGTGGATCTCACACGTACCAACACAAACTATTCCGCAATTTAATTGATCCCCAAAGGTTTTTATTGAATAGCGGAATAGGAAATATGATCAAAAAAAGTGTATGTATCTCACACGTACAGAAGCACACTAGGCCCCAATTACTATTGTTTGTACCCCTAAAAGGCTGAATGAGGAGTAGGAGGAGTATGGAACAGGCAGCACCCTCAAATCTTCAGAAGTATGAGATGAACCCCAGAAACTTGGAAAGGTGGATCTCACACGTACCAACACAAACTATCCCGCAATTTAATTGATCCCCAAAGGTTTTTATTGAATAGTGGAATAGGAAATATGATCAAAAAAAGTGTATGTATCTCACACGTACAAAACCACACTAGGCCCCAATTACTATTGTTTGCACCCCTAAAAGGCTGAATGAGGAGTAGGAGGAGTATTGAACAGGCAGCACCCTCAAATCTTCAGAAATATGAGATGAACCCCAAAAACTTGGAAAGGTGGATCTCACACGTAGCAACACAAACTATCCCGCAATTTAATTGATCCCCAAAGGTTTTTATTGAATAGCAGAATAGGAAATATGAGCAAAAAAAGTGTATGTATCTCACACGTACAGAAGCACACTAGGCCCCAATTACTATTGTTTGTACCCCTAAAAGGCTGAATGAGGAGTAGGAGGAGTATGGAACAGGCAGCACCCTCAAATCTTCAGAAGTATGAGATGAACCCCAAAAACTTGGAAAGGTGGATCTCACACGTACCAACACAAACTATCCCGCAATTTAATTGATCCCCAAAGGTTTTTATTGAATAGCGGAATAGGAAATATGATCAAAAAAAGTGTATGTATCTCACACGTACAGAAGCACACTAGGCCCCAATTACTATTGTTTGTACCCCTAAAAGGCTGAATGAGGAGTAGGAGGAGTATGGAACAGGCAGCACCCTCAAATTTTCAGAAGTATGAGATGAACCCCAAAAACTTGGAAAGGTGGATCTCACACGTACCAACACAAACTATCCCGCAATTTAATTGATCCCCAAAGGTTTTTATTGAATAGCGGAATAGGAAATATACTCAAAAAAAGTGTATGTATCTCACACGTACAGAAGCACACTAGGCCCCAATTACTATTGTTTGTACCCCTAAAAGGCTGAATGAGGAGTAGGAGGAGTATGGAACAGGCAGCACCCTCAAATCTTCAGAAGTATGAGATGAACCCCAAAAACTTGGAAAGGTGGATCTCACACGTACCAACACAAACTATTCCGCAATTTAATTGATCCCCAAAGGTTTTTATTGAATAGCGGAATAGGAAATATGATCAAAAAAAGTGTATGTATCTCACACGTACAGAAGCACACTAGGCCCCAATTACTATTGTTTGTACCCCTAAAAGGCTGAATGAGGAGTAGGAGGAGTATGGAACAGGCAGCACCCTCAAATCTTCAGAAGTATGAGATGAACCCCAGAAACTTGGAAAGGTGGATCTCACACGTACCAACACAAACTATCCCGCAATTTAATTGATCCCCAAAGGTTTTTATTGAATAGCGGAATATGAAATATGATCAAAAAAAGTGTATGTATCTCACACGTACAAAACCACACTAGGCCCCAATTACTATTGTTTGCACCCCTAAAAGGCTGAATGAGGAGTAGGAGGAGTATTGAACAGGCAGCACCCTCAAATCTTCAGAAATATGAGATGAACCCCAAAAACTTGGAAAGGTGGATCTCACACGTAGCAACACAAACTATCCCGCAATTTAATTGATCCCCAAAGGTTTTTATTGAATAGCAGAATAGGAAATATGAGCAAAAAAAGTGTATGTATCTCACACGTACAGAAGCACACTAGGCCCCAATTACTATTGTTTGTACCCCTAAAAGGCTGAATGAGGAGTAGGAGGAGTATGGAACAGGCAGGACCCTCAAATCTTCAGAAGTATGAGATGAACCCCAAAAACTTGGAAAGGTGGATCTCACACGTACCAACACAAACTATCCCGCAATTTAATTGATCCCCAAAGGTTTTTATTGAATAGCGGAATAGGAAATATGATCAAAAAAAGTGTATGTATCTCACACGTACAAAACCACACTAGGCCCCAATTACTATTGTTTGTACCCCTAAAAGGCTGAATGAGGAGTAGGAGGAGTATGGAACAGGCAGCACCCTCAAATCTTCAGAAGTATGATATGAACCCCAAAAACATGGAAAGGTGGATCTCACACGTACCAACACAAACTATCCCGCAATTTAATTGATCCCCAAAGGTTTTTATTGAATAGCGGAATAGGAAATATGATCAAAAAAAGTGTATGTATCTCACACGTACAGAAGCACACTAGGCCCCAATTACTATTGTTTGTACCCCTAAAAGGCTGAATGAGGAGTAGGAGGAGTATGGAACAGGCAGCACCCTCAAATCTTCAGAAGTATGAGATGAACCCCAAAAACCCCAAATATCATTCAGCTCTGCTGCAGGCCACAATTTAATTTTTTTTTTAACCCAAGGCTGTATATTGAATAGTGGAATAGAAAAAAAGTGTATGATTTCTGAAACCACTCAATATTAGCACATGTGAACTGAACACAGCAGTGTATGATCAGTCACTCAGCACAGCACAGCTGAAGGAAAAATGCTGCTCACAGTGCCTGATAGAAAGATACTTTTCTCCCTCCTCCTCAGTGGGCAAAAAAGATTGTGTTCACTGCACCCCAAAAAGATTGTGTTCACTGCACCCCAAAAAGATTGTGTTCACTGCACCCCAAAAAGATTGTGTTCACTGCAGCCCACACACAGCAAAATGGATGTGGACCACTGACACCTGCCTATCTCCTATCCCACACCACACAGCAATATCGATTGTAGTTTGTAGAACACACTGACCCTAAAAATCAGCAGACTCTCTCCCTAAAAGAATTGATAAGATCGTAGATCGGTCACTGCAAACCCCACCCCCACACAGCAATATCGATTGTAGTTTGTAGAACACACTGTCTGACCCTAAAAATCTGCAGACTCTGTCCCTAAAAGGATTGCTAAGATCGTAGATCGGTCACTGCAAACCCCACCCCACACAGCAATATCGATTGTAGTTTGTAGAACACACTGACCCTAAAAATCAGCAGACTCTCTCCCTAAAATGCCTACAACTCGCCCTGCCTAACACACTCCGACCTGTCCCTCAATTCTATCCGGACACAAATGTTTTTTTTTCCTGTCTGTCCCTAATCAGCAGCCAGCACCCCAAAAAGATTGTGTTCACTGTACCCCAAAAAGATTGTGTTCACTGCACCCCAAAAAGATTGTGTTCACAGCAGCCCAAAAAGATTGTGTTCACTGTACCCCAAAAAGATTGTGTTCACTGCACCCCAAAAAGATTGTGTTTACTGCAGCCCAAAAAGATTGTGTTCACTGTACCCCAAAATATTGTGTTCACTGCACCCCAAAAAGATTGTGTTTACTGCAGCCCAAAAAGATTGTGTTCACTGCAGCCCACACACAGCAAAATGGATGTGGACCACTGACACCTGCCTATCTCCTATCCCACACCACACAGCAATATCGATTGTAGTTTGTAGAACACACTGACCCTAAAAATCAGCAGACTCTCTCCCTAAAAGGATTGATAAGATCGTAGATCGGTCACTGCAAACCCCACCCCACACAGCAATATCGATTGTAGTTTGTAGAACACACTGTCTGACCCTAAAAATCTGCAGACTCTGTCCCTAAAAGGATTGCTAAGATCGTAGATTGGTCACTGCAAACCCCACCCCACACAGCGATATCGATTGTAGTTTGTAGAACACACTGACCCTAAAAATCAGCAGACTCCCTCCCTAAAAGGATTGCTAAGATCGTAGATCGGTCACTGCAAACCCCACCCCACACAGCAATAGCGATTGTAGTTTGTAGAACACACTGACCCTAAAAATCAGCAGACTCTCTCCCTAAAATGCCTACAACTCGCCCTGCCTAACACACTCCTACCTGTCCCTCAATTCTATCCGGACACAAATGTTTTTTTTTTCCTGTCTGTCCCTAATCAGCAGCCAGCACGTTGATGTGTGCTCTCTCCCTGAACTAAACAGCAGAATGACGCCGCAGCGGCGCTGCCTCGAACTTATAAAGACTTGGTCACATGCTTCAGACGGCCAATCACAGCTACTGATACATTTGTAGGCATGGCTGGGATGGCTTAGGCACACCAGTTAAACGCTTGTTGATTGGCTGTTGAAAGCCCGCCATGAAAACCGTGCCAAAGCATGCAAAACCCGGAAATAAAACGACCGAACACGGATTTACACGGGTAACAAAAATCCAATTAATACAGTCCGTGTTCGCTCAACCCTAGTTATAACCCTTGTCTGCATTATTTTCACCATCTGTGTCTCATTGCGGAGATTTCCCTTCACTTCCTGTCCCATATAGCCAAACAGCAAGTAAGAGGAAAAGCAAGTAAAATTAATGTAGTTCCTTGGGGACCCCCATGTCACCAGAACTAGTGTCCCCATTGGAAGATTTTTTCCTTAATTACTTTTCTGGGGACAACCCAAAATTTGGGATTTTATTGTACTTTCACTTTCAATGGTAACGATAAGCAGGAGAAATAGAGAGGGAGAATCTCCTTAACTGGAGTTCAAATCCCACTGCATTCTATCCAAAACTAAAAAAAAAAAAAAAAAAAAAAAAGTTTGGCTTTTAGCTATATTTTAAGCTTTTTTGTAGAAGCTGGAGGAGGAGCAAAGAAGAATACTATAGAGCAGTGATGGTAAATCTTGGCACCCCAAATGTTTTGGAACTACATTTCCCAAGATGCTCATGCACTCTGCGGTGTAGTTGAGCATCACGGGAAATGTAGTTCTAAAACATCTGGGGTGCCAAGGTTCACCATCACTGCTAAAGAGTGTCACTTGTGTGATAATTCTTTTTTTTTCCAAGAAAAATGAAATTTTTATTGAGGTTAAACAGAGCATTGTACAATTATCACATAGATAATACATGACACTTGGCATATACATTAGTACAATGAGTGTATAGTAGAAAAAAATAAGACTCAGATGGGTCTGTATACACTTTAAAAATATACCATTTGCAGTATAGAGCATAGAAGAGGTCTACCATATGAACGGGAAACTTTGTGTTAGGTTCATCCAAGCTTGTCAAAATAACATATACCTCATCAACATTTCTAAAACCAAAAGTTGGCAAAACTCTTAAAGGGGGGGATTTAGGCAGATAACACGGGTAGGAGAAAGATGGGGAATGGCAGATAAAGGGAGTCGGGGGGGGGGGGAGAGAGGAGAAAGGGGTTAAAAAGGGTGATAGGGGAAAAAAGGGAGATATTCCACTGTAAGTTATAACCAGATAGATTTGGTCTAAGCACACCTCAACCTTCTAGGAGCCTATTCATGACCAGTTGCAGTGGAGCCAGTGATGGGTCATCCAGCCATGGTTGCCATAGTGAGGAAAACTTCTTGTGAGCCTTCCTGTGCTGATACGTTAGTTTTTCCCTAATCAAAGAAGCATTAACCTGTGCAATCCACTGTCCTGCGCTTGGTACCCGGGAGGAGATCCAGAATCTAGCAAAAAGCTTACGAGCAATATAAAGCAACCGCAGAATAGCCACATGGGCATTTTGGGACAGAGTTTCCACCTCCAGAGCACCAAGCAAACAGACCACAGGATCCCGCAACAGTTGAAAATGATATACTCTAGATATTGTAGCAATTACTACTGACCAGTAGCGAAATAATTTGGGACACCTCCATAGCATATGTATAAGCGTACCTTGCTCTCTTTTACATTTCCGGTGTAGAGAATTGGACCTGCGGCCCCAGCGAAACAATTGTATTAGGGTTCTATAAGCTCTATGAAACAGTAATAGGTGTGAGACCTTCTGCGAGGCTGATACCGATACCAATGGGATTGAGGAAAGGCACAGCTCCCATGTCTCTCCATCAATGGGGCCAAGATCTCCCTCCCATCCCACTCGGGCCGGCAGGGTAGCTGGATCTTGTAAAGAACCTAGTATGGTAGCGTATACAGCGGAGATCATGCCCTTTTTGTCCGAGGCCTGGAAAACATCCCAAAAAAGTCGATGTGTAGTGAGTTGTAGTGTGGAACTCTTGGCCTGGGTTGAGATAGCATGTCTCAACTGTAAATATCTAAAAAAGTACTGTCTGGGAATGTCAAATTCCCTCTGTAGATCTTGGAAAGATTTCAACACATGAGCTCTATTATTGCGTCATGAAATAGACGCCTAAGGTTTCCCAGACATCTGCACCCTCCAATCGGAGCAGTTCCCTGTAGTTCTGGTTGTGCCACATTGGCGTCCCTGACAGGAAGCCCCCTTATCTGTAGCATCCCCTTGACACAGCGCCACACCATCCTAAGCAGGGAGATCATCGGCATTCCTGCCAGCAAAAGGGTTCCGATGGGATCAGAGAGGTCTGGGATTCCCCAGCCTCCCATGTGTTGAATCTGCGAGGCCAGAAAATACACCCTAGGGTTAGGTACCGCCAGCCCACCACTATCTTTTCCCAATTGAAGGGTAGAGAGTTTAATCCTAGCTACCTTTTTACACCATATCATACCTCCTGGGTATCCACATAGGGGCATTATAAAGGACATACAGGAGTTGGGGTGCCCAAACATTCTTAATTAAATTAACTCGGCCAGCGACTGATAACAAAAGTTTGCACCAGCTTGTGCATTTGAAGCAAAATCTTTGCAACAGAGGTACCAAGTTCATCTCAAGGTATTGAGTAGGGTCAGGGGAAACTTGAATCCCTAGATATTTAAATGAGTCTACACCCCCCACCGACGAAGCACAAGCAGGCAGAGGTGCAGTAAGAGGATCTAAGGGCATCAGGACCGACTTGTCCCAGTTTATGGAAAATCCCAAAAGAGAGCCAAAGTAATCTATGAGAGACATCACCGCCTGCAGGGATTCCCGGGTATCACCTAGGTAAAGCAGGGTATCATCCGCACATAGTGATATGACGTCCATGTGTGGGCCCCATCTGAAGCCCATTATCTCAGGAGAGGCACGGGCTCGTGCCGCTAAAGGCTCCAGTGCCATGTTGAATAGCAGTGGAGAAAGCAGACAGCCCTGTCTAGTGCCCCTATGAAGACAGAAGGATTCAGACAGCTCTCCATTGAATCTCAATCTAGCCGTTGGGGCAGCATAAAGCACCCTTACCCACGAGATGAAGGTCTCACCCACACCCATGCGACGAAGCACCGCCCATAGATAGACCCATTCGACACCATAAAATGCCTTGGTGGCATCCAGTGAAAAGACAGCTTGATTACCTGGATTATCTACCAGAATTTGAAGGTTCAGAAACAGGTGCCTGAGATTCAGTGCAGTAGAATGAGCAGGAATAAATCCTGATTGATCTCTATGTAAGCACCTTACAGCACGAGTATTTTGGTGAGCATCAAGTAATCTTTCTATTAAACATATACCTAAAGAATATATGCTTAGTCAGTTGCATATGTATATATTTCTTTATACCCTTTTGTATTATTTGTAATTTATTTCCTTTTTTCTCTATGATAGTTAACCAAGGATTATCAAATGGTCTTTGAAAAAGCGCCATTCATGCGAAACGCGTCAGACCTATCCTCTCTGGTTATTAACATTGTAAATTGTCTTGTTAATGTCCAATTCCTACCCATGGAGTTGGCTCCATTTTTTATATTTCTGTATGTTTGTAAATCACTTTAATAAAGTATATATAATATTTTTTTTTTTTATATTACTATGTCTGTCAAATTGCTGGAATACATCGGTTTTTGGTGCTCTAAACTAGCTGGTTGTGACAGCCTCCTTATCATCCCTTTTCTTCCTTCAGAGGTACAGTGGAGGCCTTGCCCTTAGGGGTAACGCTCCACTGCCCCTGTTACATATCTTTTCAATTATATTATCGGGGATTGGAGGTAGTTCACACCAGTGCCTTACTAGTTTATCCAACAACCACTCTTTTTCTTTACATAGTGATCTCTATGTATAACTTTATGTATGACCTGAGAAAGCCTGGAGGCTAGGATTTTGGCCAAGATTTTAACATCCGCCGTGAGCAGGGATATGGGTCTGTAAGAATCAGCCACCGTCGGATCTTTGTCAGGTTTTAACAGAAGGGCGACAATCACCTCAGACATAGAAGCAGGTAACCTCCCAGTCTGAAACGCTGTATTATAAACCTGGAGCAAAATGGGTACCAATTGTTCAGCATATCGCCAATAAACCTCCGAAGGGATGCCATCGCCCCCGGTGATTTACCATGCTGAGTAGATTTTAAGGCAGTATGGATGTCATCTTCCGTGAGAGGGGCGCTGACCATAGCCACGTCCGAGGTTGACAGGGTGGGCAACTCACAGGCATCCAAGAAGCTCTCGGTCTCTTGGAGATCTGCCGAGATCTTAGAGGTATATAGGTCTGTGAAGAATCCACACAACACCCTCCCTATGTCAGATGTGGCATGCCAGTGCACTCCCTGAGGGTCCCTAATTGTGGGTAAAAAGGCTGCCAGTTGTTGTGCATGGACCATCATAGCCAACATGTGACCCGTATTTTCTCCTTCCTCAAAGTACCTATGTTGCAAGAAGAACCGCTTATTCTCCGCTCGGTGAACCGACACTGTATTGGCTAAAGACTGAGCAGCCAACCATGACCCCTGAGTAGCATCGGACGGGGCATTGATATAAGCACCCTCCGCTCTAGTCATCTCCTCCAATACTGTATTCTCCCAGGCCTTCGTGGTGGTTTTACTTGTGTGATAATTCTGAAATGGTAGTGTCCAACAGCAGTTTCAGTGCTTTTGGATTTCTCCTGAGTGGATAATTTTACAGGTAAAAACATGCCTAAACTATGTTAAATGCATATACTGTATAATATTATGGAATTGTTGTTGTTAAAATGAATTATATGGTAACACTGGTAACACGCTTTCTTTAAAGTTGACCTGAGCAAGTGAGCAGTTAAATATGTCAATTATGCTTATGCAGTACCCTAAAATGTACCTTTTTTCTAGAGTTCCTTCAAAAAAATTAGCAGTGCACTTCTTGAGCCCACAGTTATGAACCCATAGCAAGCAGATTTCTATGGGTGCACACACAGAGGAGGAGGAGCCAAGAGAGCCAACATGGTACCATTTTGTGCAATCTCATTGCACGAAGCAGGTAAATATACAGTAACTTTTTTCTATTTTAGCAAAAAAAAAGTTACCTTTACAACCGATTTAACCACTTCAATACAGGGCACTTTCACCCCCTTCCTACCCAGGCCAAATTTCAGCTTTTAGCTCTGTTGCATTTTGAATGACAATTGCGCGGTCATGCAACACTGTACCTAAACCAAATTGATGTCATTTTTTCCCACAAATAGAGCTTTCTTTTGGTGATATTTGATCACCGCAAGGTTTTTTCTTTTTTGCTAAACAAATAAAAAAAGACCAAAAAGTTTGAAAAAAAAAAGTTTTTTGTTTTATGTTATACAATTTTGTAAATAGATACGTTTTTTCCTGCACTGATGAGCACTGATGAGGCTGCACTGACAGGCACTGATGAGGAGGCACTGATGGGGTGGCACTAATATGCGACACTGATAGGCAGCACTGATAGGCAGCATTGATGCACTTTATATATGGATTAATAGTTCATTCTTAATTATTGTTAGTCACATCAGTCATTATTGATTTATATTTATTTTAGATGTCTATGAGTATAAGACCATTGGATTAGTATTTATAGAAAACATTTGATCCTGCGATTCAAATCGCATGATGCGATTACCCGGCAGTTCTCAGATTTTTTGTTTTTAACCTTTGGATTGAAGAAAGACACATATTTGATTTTATGATTCAGATCTGGCTGTTCTTTTAGATTGTCTGGTTTTTAACCCTTTTGATCAAAGACAGACATATATCTTTGTTTTAGGATTCGAATTGCTTGATACAACAGTTTTATATATTCTACTTGTATTTATTTGGGGAACCTTTGGATGTACTAGCCCCAGATCTACTATGGATATTTTATTGTGACCTGCTCCTATCCCTTCATTGGTATTTGGGGAAAATACTAGAGTTGGCTGTTGGTGGTGTAGGATTGGTTCCTAATCTCATAGCTATATTAGGATTTTATTATCTGAAAAACACCATAGGAATTCCTCTCATTTGGATACTCAAGTGACAGCGCACATATCACCCCTGTTTTTACAGCATTGATGGGCACTGGTAGGCGGCACTACTGGGCACTGAAAGGCAGCATTGATGGGCACTAATAGGTGGCACTGATGGGCACTGATAGGTGGCACTGATGGGCACTGATAGGCGGCACTGATGGGTGGCACTGATGTGCACTAATGGGCACTGATAGGCAGCACTGGTGGGCAATAATGGACACTGGTGGGCGGCACTGATAGATGGCAATGATGGGCACTGGTGGGCAGTACTGATGGGGAGGGCACTGGCAGGCAGCACTAATGGGGAGGGCACTGGCGGGCTCCCTGAGCACTGATTGCCATCCCTGGTGGCCATGGTGGGCATCCCTTGGGTCATGGGTGGGCATCCCTGGGGTCATGGGTGGGCATCCCTGGTGGTTCTAGTGGCACCCCCCCAAGGGTCTGCACTGGTAATCAATGATCTTATTACCAGTGCAGACCCCCCCCCCCCGTCAGGAGAGCCACAGATCGGCTCTCCTCTACTCGTGCCTGTCAGGCACGAACTGAGGAAAGCCGATCAATGGCTCTTCTTATGTACTATGTGACCAGCTGTGATTGGACACAGCTGGCCACATGGTAAAGAGCCTACGTCAGTACTAAGATCAGAGATGCGGGGTGTAAGAGTGACACCCCGCATCACTGATCGCCGATCTGCGTGCCCCCTCTGGGGGGCGCGCAGAGCGCATTATCCTGCTGCCGTCATATGATGTCAGATCAGGATAATGTAACCACCTTCCCACCATCATTTACCTATAGGGCGGGTGGGAAGTGGTTAAGTGGCATTAAAAAAAAAAAATCAACTTAGAAATGTATTTCTGAGCAACTGTTTTCTATCCTCTGGTGTCTATTACATGTTAAAGATACATAAAAAATAATCCTGACATTTTGTCATCTAGGAACTACCTTGCTAATTTTGGCCTCTGATATAAAAGAAAGGCCAGGAGAGAATAACATGTCATTATGACATGCCACTTTTATTCTAAGTTGTGCCACCTCTGCTCAGTGTCAAAGTCAAAGTCTAAAGTCCGCTAATTCAAAAAAAAAAAGACTGCACTTTTCCAGAGCAGTGCTCCATAACCACCTACAATAAGTATGATCTTAAAAAAAGGGAAAATTGTTAAAAAATATTTATAGATCTCTCATGAAGAAACAATGTGAGCAGATTGTGCAGCTTGAAAAGTCAGGGTCACCATAACGGCCAGCATATTTTTGAACTGTCTTTTGAGTCCAGGTATCACTAAAGTCACATCTGACTCAAGCCCTGAGGAAGAGAAAGTATGAAAGCCACCAAAACAAGTTTGCTTTTTTAGATTGATATTCATTCAATAAACTATCTCTCTGGACTCTACTACCATTGATGTGGTGCCCTTACTGTATTCTGTATATCAGTTTATTTTTTGCTGTCGGTGTACCTTAGTGGAAATATCCCTTCGCTTCCTGTCCCAAAGATGAACTAGCAATTTAGAGAAAATATCTGCAGACTGGGAGGATTTCTCCTCTTACACAGAAGTCGCTGAAGCAGGTGTACACATTGGAAGATTTCCTTATATCTCTTGGTATGAGAAAGCTTCTAACATTTTGGATCTCCTGTCCGATTATTTTTCTATGACTATGATCACCCGTAAAAAAAAAAGGTGTGAAGTTCCCTAATGTAGACAGAAACAGCAATAAAAACTTAATAGGGAGTCTGACTCTACCACACTCTGTTCAAAACTACACTTCAAAGCCATAGTAATTACAATTGTAATGGTAGCTAATGCTTTTAAAAGGGCATATGGACTAGAATATACCTTAAAAGTAAAATTGGAATTTTTGAAATTGTTTGCAATTTTCCACTAACGTATTCCTTCAAATGTGTATTATCATGGTACAGACTTTCTTTGTGATAAATCTGTGAAATCATATTAGGTACTAGTTGTCACTGAACTTACCGACCAGCCTGCTAACCAACCAAATTGTCCTGTCTAACAGTATATGTTAAAAACAGGGGTTTAGTTTGCACACATTTGCAAATACACGCGTAAGCTACTGAGCCCCGTCAAGGCACCCCAGTATTTTCTGTAGCCCTAACTCTGAATTTTAGAGCCTCCACAGGGAAAGCACATGCATTATAATGGATAGTCAAAGGGCAGGTGAGCCTGGAGGGAGCCCATCTCTCCTTAAAGGCACAGGGGCTCACTGGACACCCATCATATAGCACAATGGCAGCAAAGCTGTCCAGTGCGTCCCCAGACAAATATTTCAACAATACAAACAAATGACCACTGCCCTCACCTATAACTGGCCTTTGCAGCATAGGGAACATGTTAGGGCAATGCATGCAAAATAAAACCGGCCTAACAGTATGTGTTAAAAACAGGGGTTTAGTTAGCACATATTTGCAAATACCTGTGTAAGGTTTTGTTTTGCATGCGTTGTTCGTTCATGTGCTCCTTGCTGTAAAAAACAGTTATAGTTGAGGGCAGTGACCATTTGTTTGTACTATTGAAATATTGATGAGGGGACGTAGTGGACACTTTTGCTGCTATTGCGCTATATTCTGGGTGTCCAATGCGCCCCTGTGCCTTTAAGGAGCGGTGGATCACCTGCCCATGTGCTTCCACCGTGAAGGTTAGGACTACAGAAAATACTGGGGTGCCTTGACAGGGCTCTGTAGCTTATGATCTCCCCTGATCTCCAAAACCTTCTGGCAGATCAAGAGCTAATACCAATCCTTTTACCCCAAGCATCGTATACAGACAAGATTCTGAGGTAAAGCCAAAGGAATGACTCTTTATTGAACAGAAATACAGGTTCTTATACACATCAAAAGTAGGTCAGTCACCACATGAACAATAAAACCAAATATTACCCAAAACATCACACAATGGTTGGAAAATGAGCTAGAGTTGACACCAGGCTAATCCTATCAAGTAGGAACCTCCAAGAGTTAGCCAAATTAGCCAACAGACAGAAACAATAGGTGACTTAGTTAACAAATGGAATGCACACCTAGGAGGCACACAATGGGAGAGACTTACCTAACAATAAACACATAACAAACAGTGATCCCACCCCACCTCAGACTATCCGGCAACAGTGAACAACATTCTAGGAGACAAACTCATACAACGTTCCAGCAATCTGAAAAGGCGTAATTCATTTATCTTCATAGATTTCTTGAGGGGTATTGCTAATAAATATTTCTGTCGCAAGTGAAGGAGCCTCTCCAATCCATTCTGCAGGAGGGCCACCATATTTCTTGTGACCACTTACCTGTACAATAATAATGTTACACCTTTACATCCACTCTAGAAGGGAAGCCCTATTGTTGCTCATCATTGGAGAATGAATTGCTCTCTCCATGGGCCATAATCAGTGGGTAGAAGGCTTGCCCCTAGTCCTCCTCAAAAGCCTCTGTCCTGGTTGGGTCTGTCACATGTTCCTTGCAGGAAAATGCCAGTTATAGGTGAGGACAGTGGCCATTTGTTTGTACTAGTTGTCACCTTGCTGCTTACATTAATTATTATTATTATTATTATTATTATTATTATTATTATTATTATTATTATTATACAGGATTTATATAGTGCCAACAGTTAATGCAGCACTTTACAATACAAAAAGGGAGACGGTACAATTACAATACAATGCAATAAAATACAAGAGAGTTAAGAGGGCCCTGCTCATAAGAGCTTACAAACTAATAGGGTGGGGCAAGTGGTAAAAAAAGTTTTAACTGTGGGGGATGAGCTGATGGAAGTGAGAAAAGATTAGTTGGGGGCATGATAGGCTTCCCTGAAAAGATGAGCTTTTAGGAATCGCTTAAAGGCAGCCAGAGTAGGAGATAGCCAGACAGATTGAGGTAGAGAGCTCCAGAGGATGAAAGAGGCTCTGGAGATGAGCATGGGAGGAGGAGACAAGGAAACCTAAGAGCATGAGGTCTTAAGAGGAACTGAGAGGATGCTTTGGGTGATATTTGGAGACAAGTTTGGTGATGTAGCTCAGGGCAAAATTGCAAATGACTTTGTATGTTGTTGTTGGTATTTTGAATTGAATTCCCTGGGTAATTGAAAGCCAGTGTAGGGATTGGCAGAGAAGGGTGGCAAACATTGAGTGATATATAAGGTAGAGGCATCTGGCAACAGCATTCATGATAGACTGAAGTGGGGATAGCCTATGGATTGGTGAGTCCTTTGAGAAGGGAGTTGCAATAGTCAAGGCAAAAGATACCAAGCAAAAAATGAGTAGCTTTGCGGTTTCATTAGTTAAAAAGGGGTAAATTTTAAAGATGTTTCAGAGGTGAAGACTACAAACTTTTGATAACGATTGGATTTTAGGCTGAAAGGAAGGGTCACAGTCTAGGATTACACCTAGTACCCTGGCATGAGGGGAGGGATTGATAGTTGCCTTATTGATCTTGATGGAAAAGTCATGGAGGGTGGCATGTCCGAGGGGGAATATTATGAGCTCGGTTTTAGAGAGATTTTGTTTAGGGAAGTGGTGCAACATCCATGCTGATATGTAAGTTAGTAATGCAAAAGGAGACTGAAGGAGTGAGGTGAGCAGAGAGATAGATTTGGGTGTGATTATTGGCATAGAGATGGTATTGGAAGCCATGGGAGGTTATCAAGTGACCAAGGGAGGAGATGTAGATAGAGAAGAGAAGGTGTCCAAGAACAGAGCCTTGGGGAACCCTTACAATATGAAGAAGTAGAGAGAAGGCAGACTTGTACATAACATTGAAGGAGCGCTGTGATAAGGAGGATGAGAACCAGGATAGAGCAGAATCTTGGAGGCCAAGGGAGTGGAGTTGTTTGAGAATGAGTAGGTGGTTAAAAGTATCAAAGGCCACATATAGGTCTAGTAGTAAGAGTATCAGGTAGTGACCATTGGTTTTAGCAGTTAGTAAATTGTTTGTGAGTTTTTGTAGGGCAGTTTCTGTGGAGTTCTGCGACAAAAAGCCAGACTGTAAGGGGCTAAGAAGGCTGTTTTCAGTAAGGTAGGAGCTAGGACAGTTGTAGATTAGGCATTCCAACGTTTAGAGGTGAATGGGAACAATGAGATGGGTCTTAAGTTGTTCAGGTTGGTGGGGTACAGTGAAGGCTTTTTAAGTATGGGAGTAATCTGTTCATGTTTTAGAGGGGAGGGAAAGGTGCCGGTAGAGAAGGAAAGATTGAAGATGCGAGGGAGCATAGGACAGAATAAGAGGGTGACCACTATCCTTGCTGCTTACATTATGTCATTGAATAACCCTTTTTTATACTTTATGTCTTTCACTGAGGTTAAGGTTAAGATTATTGTGGCATCGTAAAGAGACCCTGTCACCACCTTTTACAATGACAGGTAAGGACGTGCAGGTAATCTGTATTGGGTATACTTACAGAAGCCTCATCTGCAGCAGCAATTTTAAGGAAAAATGTTAGCAAACTGAAACTTCCAGGAGTGTTTTAATGTGAGATTTATGAGCTTTTCAAAGCATCCCTTTCTCCCCCAGCCCTTACATCATTGAATGTATCTGATGGAAGTACAAAAACTCCATAAAAAAAGGCACTGTAAGCAACTGCCATTGTTTACCATACACCAGTTATTAGTTCCAGTCTTATCCGATTTGTTCCACTTGCAGTATACACACTGTAATGAAAAAGAGGCTGGGAAGAAGAATGGGGATGCTGCAGATGGCCCAGAAGTCTTACAATCCTTTACTCACAGAAGTGTCAATTTTCTGGCTTATTTGTAGCACAATTTTTTTCTGTCGGAGAGTGAAATTGCTACAGCAGGCATCCCTTCTTAAAGTACACCTAATAAACATTGCTTGTGTATGTTTGCTTCTCACAGTGAAAGGTGTTGACGAGGTCTTTATAAGCCTATCATTAAACAACAAAAATGTTAATAATGGATACTAAAATTGAATTTGTTATGTTAAACATATACTGTATGTGCTTTTATTGCTTTTTTAAGGATCTTTACATGATTTACAAATTTATTTATCTTATTTTTCATAAGCCTTTGTCATTCACAATGGAAGAACAAAAAACAGATGCTGGAAGGAAGAATGAGTACAGCAAATGGAAAACCGATTAACAAAATATAAGATAGTCCGTTAAAAACATTCATATGAAAAAAAGACAATCTATCAGCTCCAAAAAGACAGAGAAAAACCAAAGCTTTAATAGCAAAGAACAGAAGGGCTAAACTGTCATTGACCATTAAAAATACACATGTACTCAGGAGAAAAATGTGTAATGCAGTCACAATGACCAAATAATATGTTGCATTGAAAAGGCCTTCTGGTCCTGGTAAATGTGACCAACCACAGGTATGAAAAGGAACCCAAATATTTCCACCCAAAATTTGTAACAGCTCTTGCAAAACCCAAAGAACAGTAAACAAGCACAGCAGTATATGTAGCTTCCACAGGGGTGCACTAAAGTGAAAGGGTAATTTAGAAAGATGAAGTGTAGTGCAGTACATGTGATGCAGCCTTCATGTTTAAAAGGGTTAGTCACACTCACAAAAATCTCTTGGAGTAGACTATGGTTAATAGTAGAGAGGGACATTTAGCAAAACTATACCTAAGGGAGACAATATCAACAGAAAAAAGTACATACAGTATATTCCATGACAAAGAATGAACAATAAAAAACATAAATAGCAGGGAATTTCTACCATGAAACGAAATATAGCACATTATAACAAAAAAGTTCAGGCGTTTGGCTGTGGGATATGTTTGCCCCCTTATTATGGCAACATTTTTTAATGGGGGCTTAGGAACAGACTTTTATTTTTCATAAATTGGAGACATATTTGGTTTTATGGAATTTCTTTATAGATTAATGCTGTTTATATGAGAGATTTTCCCAGAATGGATTGCAGGATTTTATTGCTACCTTTAATGGACTTGAAACTTAAAATTTCTAACAAGGACATTACCACCATTAAAAAAAAAACCTGATTATAATGAGTAGTGACGGGCCGAACACCCAAGCGAACATTCAAAATGTATTAAAGTCTATAGGGCACAAACATGAAAAACCAAAAGTCCTCATTTTATAGACCTTATAAGAAAGTTATTGCCATAAAAAGTGTATGGGGACCTGGGTACTGCCCTGGGGACATGCATCAATGCAAAAACATGTTTTTAAAAAGATCGTTCTTACAGGAGCAGTGATTTTAATGATGCTTAAAGTGAAACAATAATAATTAAAAATTGCTTTAAATATCGTGCCCTGGGGGTCCCCTTAGTCTGCCTGTAAAGTACTGCATTTAGATCCTGCTGCAGCAATACTGACATTTCTAAAGGAAAAAATTTAATTTAAACTTGCTTGCGGCTGTAATGTATTGACGGCTCCTGGAAATACAGATAAATAAAATGAAAAAAAAATGGCGTAGGGTCCCCCTCCCCCCCAGTCCATACCAGACCCTTCAGGTCTGGTGTGGATTTTAAGGGGAACCCCATGCCAATTTTTTTTTTAAAAAAAGGGTCCCGCAAGCTGTTGTTACTTGTTTTAATTTACATTTTATTTTTACAATTATTTTTTTAAAATTTAGCTCTCAGCAGAGAAGCCTTAACGACCAATTGACTGTGCACTCGGTGGGCAAACATCCTGCTAGTGCCGAGAAAGTTCAGGTGTTAGGCAAATACCTGAATGGGCGATGTTTAGGCCAAACTTATGCTTGGCCCAAACTGTTCACCCATCCCTAGTGGTGCCTGAAAGCTGTAACCCCTCAAAGTTACTCTTACTGGGTGCAGGAACAGGCCCTGCTGTTAAAAAAGTAGAAACAAAAATTGAAATGACATGTACTTGTCATACAGGTGCAGAAAATTTGGGCCTTGGATGTTGGTGGTACCTGAGCACTGTAACCCCTCACATTTACTCTTGCTGGGCGCAGGAACGGCCCTGCTGTTAAAATTAGAAACAAAAATTGAAATTACATGCACCTGTGATACAGGTGCAGAAAAATTGGGCATTGGGTGTTGGTGGTGCCGTAAACCAAAAACATTGTTGGAAGCTAGCATAATCAAGATTCAGAAAAAGGATAGGCAGCATAGGCAGTCTTCGAAGGGATCCCAGCTCCCTAGTAAAATTCAATCAGTTACATCAGCATCAGAAACATAGAAACATAGAATGTGTCGGCAGATAAGAACCATTTGGCCTAGTCTGCCCAATATATCTGAATCCTATGAATAGTCCCTGGCCCTATCTTATATGAAGGATAGCCTTATGCCTATCCCATGCATGCTTAAACTCCTTCACTGTATTTGCAGCTACCACTTCTGCAGGAAGGTTATTCCATGCATCCACTACTCTCTCAGTAAAGTAATACTTCCTCATATTACTTTTAAACCTTTGCCCCTCTAATTTAAAACTGTGTCCTCTTGTGGTAGTTTTTCTTCTTTTAAATATGCTCTCCTCCTTTACCGAGTTGATTCCCTTTATGTATTTAAAAGTTTCTATCATATTCCCTCTGTCTCTTCTTTCTTCCAAGCTATACATGTTAAGGTCCTTTAACCTTTCCTGGTAAGTTTTTTCCTGCAATCCATGTACTAGTTTAGTAGCTCTTCTCTGAACTCTCTCTAGAGTATCTATATCCTTCTGGAGATATGGCCTCCAGTACTGCGCACAATGGGCTTGATAGCTGCTGTTGATCCAGGACTGATTCATTTTGATAAATGTCAGCCGGTAAACAGAGTCCTGCACCACTGTCCAACAAGGCCTCCTTCTCCACCACTCCTCCTTTGACCGAACAAAGCCTCAGAAACATGTTGTCCAGGAAATGGTAACCTCCAAGTGTCTGGAAAGGTGTTACACAAATTTTTCTTCAAGGCTTCCTCAAGATGTTTCATCCTCTGCTCCCTCTGCGAAGGCATGATGAGCTCTGCAACTTTACCCTTGTAACGTGGATCAAGAAGAGTTGCCAACCAGTAATGATCCCTCTCACAAATCCTCGGGTCTTTTCACAGGCTTTGCAGCATCAGGGAGCCCATGCAGTGTAAGATTGAGGAGGCATGGGATTCTGAGTCCTCTGGGTCACTACGAATGACATTATCAGGAGCAACCTCTCCCCAGCTACATACAACTGGGATCTCTGGGGAATGAAAACCATTCCTTGAAGACTGCTGTATGTTATCCTCTACATCCATGAAGCCACAATCCTCTTCCTCCTCCATGAAACCACAATCCTCTTCCTCCTCCTCTTCCTCCTGTGTGTTTTGTGGCCCCCAGGAATGTTATCTGCATAAAGGGGGCCTTGTGAAGAAAGGAAGTCCTCCTCCTCCTCCCACTTTTCTGCCTCAAATTCCCTGTCCATGATTCCATGAAGCGTGTGCTCCAGCAGGAAGACTAGAGGGACAATGTCACTGATGCATGCATCATTGCGGCTCACCATCCTTGTGGCCTACTCAAATGATAACAGAACAGTGCATGCATCCTTTATCAGCAGCCACTGACATGGCGAAAAGAAGCCAAGCTCCCCTAAACCTGTCCTTGTCCCATACTCACACAGGTACTCATTGATGGCCCTCTGCTGCATGTGCAGCTGCTGCAGCATTGCCAATATTGAGTTCCATCTGGTGGCGATGTCACAAATAAGACGTTTGGTGGGCAGGTTGAATTCCCATTGAATGTCAGCCAGCCGAGCACTGGCATTGTAGGACCACCAGAAATGACCACAAACTTTTCTGACCTGCCTCAGAAGATCTTGTAAGCCTGGGTATCTGTTCAAGAAATGCTGCACCACCAAATTCAGGACATGTGTCAAGTGTCCATGTCAGAGGGCGGGGAGAAGGTCTGTGCCATTGTCAGATACAACCATTCCTGGCTCAAGCTGCCATGGCATCAACCACCTCTGAACCTGCCCCTACAGAGCTGACAGAATCTCTGGCCCGGTGTGGCTTCCGTCCCCTAGATAGACCAACTGAAGCACTGCATGACATCTTTTAGCCTAATTGCTTGCGTAGCCCCTTAAACACTTAGGGAGCACTGCTGGAGGACAATTCAGCAGAAGAGGCCATAGAGGAAGAAGAAGAGGAGGGGGTGGAGCAGACAGATGTGGCAGAATCACCACCAATTATTTGGAGGCATGGTGGCAGAACAAGCTCCAGCACTGAACCCTGTCCTGCATCCTTCCCAGCTGTGAGCAGAGGTTCCCAGTGCGCCAAGAAGGAAATGTAACATCCCTGACCATGCCTGCTGGACCATGTAATGTGAACCTTCCTGCTGACCGCTCTGTCCAACGAGGCCACAACATTGCCTTCCACATGATTGTACAGAGCTGGAATAGCCTTACGTGAAAAGTTTTTTTTTTTTTTGTAATTTAATTTTTCCTATATTCCTGCACCACATTTTGGTTTGGCGCAGGTACATAGACAATATTTTTATGATATGGACCAGTACTTACTGTAACTGGTGATAAAGGGCTTTATGACTCAGATTCAGCACAATTAATTCAATTTGAAATTTACTATGGTTTGTAGCACCACAGCTGTCACTTTTTTAGACATCTGTATTGCTGTGGTTAATTGGTTTCTGATCCGTATAGAAAACCTGCATCAGCCAACACCCTATTACATGCACATAGTGCCCATCCTTTTTATTTGTTTAGGAATATCCTGTATGGGCAATACTTACATTTGAAACTCAACTATACTAAACATGAAATCAGACAGGCAGGATGACTACAAGAGAAACTGCCTAGGAGAGGCTACAGTAGAAAAATACTAAGAGAGCCTTCCAGAGGGCCTGTGGTAAACCAAGGGAGAAACCCTCTACCAACAACACACGCGTTGCCTGAAGGTATATGCAAGAACATTTATCAGTAAAGCAGATCTTACAGAATCACTGGTACCTGCTTACTAGTGACCCCCTAAAGGAGAAATTCAAAGGCCCTACACCAGAAATGACCTAATAATGGATTAAATCTTTTAGGATTAATGTTATACAGTATATAGTCATTTCAGAAACAGAAAGTGTAATACATTTGAACAAGGGCGTAAGAAGAGGCACTTTTGCCTGTCGATCCTCCCCTTGCTGCCCTTGGATTCAGGAAGGAAAGTTCATTTTGCTGCTGAGTCAACAAAAATTGTTTCCCTTCCACTGAATTGATTGTCAAATGGTGGGGATGGTTTACCTTTTAACCATCAGTATCAGGCCTTCCACATGGGCAAAACCAAGCGCCATTTCTGGAGACGTATATATGACCACTTATATTTGATCTTGTTTGGGAAGACTGAGTCACCCATTAGTTGAAATGTAAGATTGTACCATTGTTATGAAACAAATTGTCTTCTCTTTTATGCTTAGGAGTATACAAGTATATAAAGCTGTGAAGTATTTTGGAAGGGTTGTGTTCTAAAGCAGTGTTTCTCAACTCTGGTCCTCAGGGGACACTAACAGGCCAGATTTTAATTATTACCTTGGGGAGATGCAGACTAGAATACTGTAATCACTGAGCAGCAGATGATATCACCTGTGATATATTTTAGATTTCTTGCAAACCTGGCCTGTTAGTGTGCCCTGAGGACCAGAGTTGAGAAACACTGTTCTAAAGTATATTGATATCCTATATGTTCCCTGTTTTCATTTGTGATATGTCTTGATGATTATTTTAATGTTTGTACAGCTGTCTTGGCCATTTTACCTTTAGCCTTGGGTAGTTTTATGGCTTTGTGTCAAAAAATTATATTTTAACATGTAGATTTGAAACTTTATTTATTTCACAGATTATCCACCTCAAAAGTCCCAACTCTTTTAGTTTCACTTCCATAGAGGAGTGAAATATTTGTTAGATGTGAAGCCTTGGGGACATGGTGGTATACTATTCATTATACCCCTGAAATTGCATTGTCATTAAGTAGAATACTGTAATTGAATCTAACAATTGCAGACTTAAACATAGGCACACCACCATCTTTAAGTTGTAGTGGTATCTGCAGGTTGAAGACTATGCAGGTTGATTCCTGATTATAAGTTGGGACCATAAGCTGTCAGTGACATCTCAGTGTGACAGATAGTAGCTGTGCACAGTTTCATCTGCTGGATTTCAAATTAGTGACATATATATTAATGTTTCCTTTAGCAGGGAGCACATGGGAATGTTACTATACAGATAGTAAGTGATTAAACACATTTTAAGCAGGCTTCACCATTTTTCAGAAAACTTTATGCAGTATTGAAGCTTACTGAAAACCTGAAAATATCTTGTTTAAAGACACAACTAACACTTTTAATGTTACCATACTGGAGCTGATGGTTTCTTTTAAGTATGGCTATCATTAGAATAATATAATGGTAGCCATGGAGGGCTTCCTTTTTAAACTGCAAGCCGTCTAGGTGTGTCAAGGCTCTGGGCTTCTGAGTCACTGTCCTGACATTTTTTAGGCCAACGCTGTTGTAAAATAAAGAGGTTGCATGGAAGCTTGCACATTTTTTGCACAATAGTTTGTCCCTAAGCATTGCACTCTAGCTTCATAAAGTGTTTTCCTCATTTGATCTACTTCAGACTAATATTTAAAAAACAAAGTCTTGTATAAGCAAAATCTAAAAATAATTGTGCATTATTGTCATACTCTATTTCAATATATATATATATATATATGATTTTTTTAAATAAATTTGTTTCTTCTCTGTTATTTATACTCCTTTCCTCCTAAGATATATATATAGATGCAGAGAAATTTAAATTTATACATTTAATATATTGAATTGCTTTTGATAATTCTGCTTTGTTGTCTTTTTGAATCAATAGTTTTTATTGTTTTAAAAGTAAATATAGGCATATACTAGTTTGTGGACACAGCTGTTATTTGCAGTAAAAACATACAGGATAACATTATGTTCAACAGGTATTTAAAGGATAGATAAAGTATTTTAGGCAAAACTTATTTTCAATTTGAGTTATGGGCACTTTTCTGGAATAGAACTACATTATCATGGTTATGGTTATCTAAACCATAGATAACTAGGCAGCAAAGAATGTGTGGCAATTAAACATTCATACGCATTAACAATAACTTTAGCATCGATTAACTGGTTTCAGTGGAACTCTGGATTTCAGGGTGGATACCTGGGAATCCACGGTCTCCATATGAGTTCAAAGTCACGGGAGGAACTTAAGTGTTGAAGCAAGGATTTTTCGTATAGACAATGTTTTTGAGTAACATTCGTAACTTCTGACGGGTTAAGAGCCAAGTCTTGTTTCCAATGCCTAGTGAGAATTAGCTTGGCTACTATATTATACGATATTGGCTACTATATCACGAAATTAAGGCAGAAATTGGTCTATGTCAATGTGAAGTAGGGCTGGAGCTGGGTTGGTTGGAGTGATAATGCCAGTAACTTCCAAAATTAGTTGGAATGTTTTCCACCAGAAACTACAAATGCTATTGCATGCCGATAGGATATGCACAAGGCTGCCCAGGGAACCACTACTGCGCCAACATAATGGTGAGCTTGTTTTGAATATGAATGCTAACCTATAGGGGGTGATCATCAGTGTTTTATCTTGAGTGCAAGCTCCCAGTGGTTCACACAGTGAGTTGTAGAGTATGTGTATCTAATAACTCTTGTCCACTGAGTGTTGGTGAAAGAGGCTTTTGGATCCAGTTTCCATTTTATTATTGAATTTGTTTTATGGATGGTAGTTTTGTCCTGTAATAATTTGTAGAAGAGAGATGTGCCTCTTACTGACTTACTGTAAGGGTATTTCTATAGTATTCCCATATTTTGGAGTGTACTGGGATTAGTGGAGGAGATGAAGATGATAAGAAGATGTGTATGCGACACCATTTAAAAAATGCTGAGTTGGATAGTTTGAATTTGGAAGTGGTATTCTCTGGTTTGATCGGGGCCCCATTCGAGTAGAGATCATCTACCTGCCATAGTCCTGCTCCTCCCAACCCTTTATGGACAGGTCTGGAATAAGGTGTGGAAGGGTAGTAAGTGGGATGTCTAATTTGCAGAGCTGGGCTAATTGTGTAGTGAGCCGTGTCATTGCTTTCCAAGCTGTTATGGATGCCTTAGTGGTGGAAGAGAACATGTTAAGATTTTGTAGTTTCCACGTATCTGCAAATAATATAGAGCAGAGATTACCATTGTTGTTAAGACTTTGCTCAATGTCCAGCCACCAGGGTTCAGCTGTTGGATTAAGCCAGTGTTTAAGGGCATCCGCGTGTACAGCCATGTGACAGTCCTGTAGGTCTACCATGCCCATGCCTCAAACTGCTCTATGTTTGATCAAGGAAAAATGGGCCCTCTTACCCTGCCAGATAAATTTTTTCATTAATGATGTTAGATCTTTTATGTATGTTGACTGCAATGGAATGTGAAGATTTATAAATAAATATAGTATTTGAGGGAGTATGAGCATCTTATATGTGGCTATCGTGCCTGCCCATGACAACTCAACTTTAGCTAAGGTTTTCATTTATTTATCAATTTTGGTTAGCATTGGTTTATAATTAGCATCTTCACGGGAAGCACAAGTGGGTGTGATAGAGATACCCAGATAGGTTATGCCCCTCTCGGCCCAGGTGTACAGCAGCCTGTCCTTCAAGCTAGAAACATTATGGTTAGGGATGCTTTAATTCATGATTAGAGATTTAGCGTGATTGACCTTATAATATGACAGCTAACTAAATATTTTGTCAATATTTCATTTGTTTTAGGGAGAGGTGTGAGGGTTCGTTAGTATAAAGACGATGTTGTCCGCAAACAAGTTAATGATATGTTGTCTGTCTCAGAAGAGGAACCCTGTCACTTGTGGATCTGAGCGGATTCATTCTGCCAAAGATTCAATCACTAAGTGTAATATTGTAGGTGATAGCGGACATCCTTGCCTTGTACCATTTGATATGAGAAAGGGCTTGGATAACATGTTCTCTGTGTACCCCAGGGCGAAGGGAAGGAATATAGTGCTAATATTGCAGACAAAATGGAGCCCTGGAGACCAAACCTCTGAAGAACTTGTGACATATATTTCCAATGTACACGGTCTAATGCCTTCTCAGCATCAATAGAGAGCAGGTGTATCAATAGAAGGTGTTCAACATTGCTCAGCGTAATGTTTATTAGCATCTGAAGTTTGTCTGCCAGGAACGAACCCCATCTGGTCTGGTTGTATCAACCTGGGTAACAGCCCCTTCAACCTTTGCGCCAAGAGCTTAGCATATATTTTAACTTCTACGTTGAGTAGGGATATTGGCCAAAAGTTGGCAGGACAATCAGGGTTTTTCCCAGGTTTAGGAAAGGTGACTATATTCTCCTGCAGCATCTCACGGGGAAAAGATGCCCGAGTTGCTGCAGCTGTAAACATGGATTGTAGACGTGGAACTAATTGAGAAATGAATTTGTGAGAATACTCCCCTGGGAATCCATCTAGTCCTGGAGATTTCCCAATTGGCATGGATAGTATTTCAGGTCTGGAAAAGGGATGATTTAAAGCGGAAATACAGCCTAATGTAATCATTAATGTAAGCTGAGTTCAGCCTTATGTGTCAAAATGAAAAAAATCCCAGTTTTCTACCTTTATTTTGCAGTTTTCAGTGCTGTCACATGACTTCAATTCCAAGAACAAGTCCAAGAACAGCAAGTGGGTGTGGTTACTGAAAGCTAGCGACATCACTTCCAGGGAGGGACACTGTTCCTGTGTAGCCAGTGGGCATATACAGGATGGGAGAGGTTCCCGCCCAGTGTCCTCCCATCAGTAAGGTTGCATTGTACATCTTAATTCATGAGAAAATGTAGACATTAAAAAAGAGCCGTTCACACAGGACCAGCTGAGCTGGGCTTTGAATGAAGACTACCATAGGAGAAGGAAGCTGGACATGGGGGGGGGACTGTCAGTGTAGCTGGAAGTGTTCAGGGGTCTCTGCTCACAGTCTAAAATGATCATAGTACAGGCAACCACACTAAGTCTACGTTTCCACTAGTGTGGATTGTCATCCGATTTTGGACAGACACACAAAGTCGCATGACAAGTCACAGCCCATTTATTTAAATGGCACCCTTTCCCATCTATGCAACTTTGAAAATCAGCGACTTTGAAAAGGTAGCTGCACTACTTTGCTGCAACTTTTGATGAGAGTTTGATCCAGAGAGTGTAGAGTTGGACTCTAAGTCGCACTCTAAATTGCAAAAGTGAAAACTAAAGAAAAGGATTTAAAAAAATACAAGGCTGAGGGGTCATTGGCAGCATTCCAACATTGCAAAGTATTCAATAAGAAATGTAAAGGCGCAATCAAGGTGGCTAAAATAGAGCAAAAAAGGCACATAGTGGAAGAGAGTTAAAAAAAAAAAAAACCCAAGAAATGTGTTAATTATATAAAAAGTAAGAAAGTGAGACCAGAACACATTGGCCCTATAGAAGACAATGAAGCAAATCTGGCCACAAAGGACAGAGAGAAGGCGAGAGTGTTAAATAAATTCTTCTCTTCAGTCTTCACAAAAGAATGGGGGGGGGGGGCTACACTAACCCAGCTTGTAATGTTAAAAAAAATAATACACCTCAGGAAGCACCCTCATGGTTAACAGAAGACAGACTCAGAACTAAACTTGAAAAACTTAGCATAAATAAGTCCCTGGGACTAGATGGATTACACCCAAGGGTCCTTAAAGAACTCACCCAGGTGATAGCCAGACCATTGTTCTTAATTTTTTTGGATAATCTAATGATGGGAATGGTGCCAGCTGATTGGAAAAAAGCCAACTTGGTACCAATATTTAAAAAAGATATATACTGAAATATATCCCGGGGAACTATAGGCTGGTTAGCCTAACATCAGTAGTCTGCAAGATATTGGAGGGGACGATAAGGGACTATATACAAGACTTTAGTAATGAAAACGGTATTAGTAGTAATTAGCATGGATTCATGAAGAATCGTTCTTGCCAGACCAATCTATTAACCTTCTATGAAGAAGCAAGCTGCCATCTAGATAAAGGAAGGCCTGTGGATGTGGTGTATCTGGACTTTGGAAAGGCATTTGATACAGTTCCCCACAAACTCTTACTGTACAAACTAAGGTACTTAGGTATGGACCATAGGGTGAGTACCTGGATTAAAAACTAGCTCCAGGCCAAAAGTTCAGAGGGTGGTGATAAATGGGCAGTACTCAGATTGGTTGGGTGTGGAAAGTGGAGTCCCCCAAGGATCTGTCCTGTGACCAATCCTGTTTAATTTCTTCATAAACGACCTAGAGGATGGGATAACCAGCACAATCTCGGTATTTGCAGACGATACTAAGCTAAGCTGGCCAATATCTTCTATACAGGACGTGGTAATCTTACAAGCAGACCTGAACAAAATAACGGGGTGGGCAACTTCATGGTAGATGAGATTTAATGTTGAAAAATCTAAGGTAATGCGATTATTCTCCCACTCTACAAGTCTCTGGTCTGGCCACATCTTGAATATGCCGTCCTGTTCTGGGCACCGGTCCTCAGAAAGGATGTGCTGGAACTGGAGAGAGTCCAGAGAAAGGTAACAAAGATAATTAGTGGAATGGAGGACATCAGCTATGATACATAGTATACATACAGTTTGTATGATTTTGATATACCTACTTATTGTATGCACTAATATCTACATTTATGTCTACATTCGTTGTCAAACTTTGTGGTCACCGCTGAAGAAGGACAATACCTATACAAGTCAGGTGTCACTCTCTTTGTTAGACAACCTATTCTATTGGATATACCTAGTCCATTGGTTTCAAGCAAATTTACATTGTACATGTTGGTGTATTTATACAAATACACATGTCTACAAATACAATATGACATGTTCTGTACTACTATTTTTATATGTATATATTTACCCAATAAAAGTTATACTTTTTTACATTGGGATTTGTCTATCAGTCCTTGAGGGGCCTATGAGGCAAACTATGTTTGTTTCTTATTTTTGTAGTATATTATATGCACATGACAAATCCTTTTTCAGTCTAGACACCTGGGTCTATCTCTTTTTATTATCTCTTTTTATTACAGCTATGAGGAAAGACTGCAAGCATTGAACTTATTCTCTCTGGGGAAGAGACGCTTGAGAGGGGATATGATATCAATGTACAAATACCGTACTCACTAAAATTAGAAGAAAAGCGGTTTAATCTTCTCTTCTAAAAGCAGTGGTATCAGCAGGGAGCATTGATAGTTTCAAAAAACTATTAGATGGGCACATTAAAGACCCCAACATACAGGGGTATACGATGTACGTTTAACAGCAAACACACACACATCATAGGTTGGACTGGACGGACTAGTGTCTTTTTTCAACCTCACTAACTATGTAATGTAGACTAAAGCTCAGTTTCCAGTAGTGCGACTTGTCATGTGACTTTGGACACACAAAGTTGTATAACAAGTCACAGTCTATTGATTCCAATGGCACCCGTTCCCATCTATATGACTTTGAAAATCAGCGACCTTGAAAAGGTACCTGCACTACTTTGATTCAACTTTTGATGCAATTTTGATCCAGAGAGTGTAAAGTTGAAACAAAGCTGCACTCAAAGTCACACTCTAGCCTAGTGGCTAAGTTTCCACTAGTGTGATTTTTAGGTTGTGTGATTTAGAATTTCAACTTTGAGTGCAGCTTTGATCCAACTTTATAGATGGGAACGGGTGCCATTGAAGTCAATGGGCTGTGATTTGTCATGCGACTTTGTGTGACAAGTCATACTAGTGGAAGCAGAGCATAAAAAAACATTATTCACATGTAATGAGCAATAGAAATTGATCTGTATCCTTCTAAACTTTCAAAAATGTTCCTTTGTACCTTATTTCTTTCATATATTGTGCCAATCACATGACCCTCCTCTCTCCCTCTCTCTCCCTCTCTCAGGAGAACCTGCTAGCCTAAATGCGGCTATGAAGACAGGAGATCATGGTGAAGGATAGGAGGGATGAGGGTGGGGCTGGGCTGGGCATTTTTGACTGGAGTTTCCCTTTAAGTTCTCAAGGTCTGAAGGGGTCACTGAGAGTAATGTAACTTTGCCTAGGAACAAGGAGATCAAGTCACCTGTGGGTTGTGGGGTGGATGGATATCTTTCAGGCTGTAAAGCGATTCATAATAGTCCTTGAAGGTGCTTGCTATTTACTTGGGGTTGGACACTTTTTGTTTGGTATGCAGGTGAAATAAAAAAGGGATTGTGGCCTTAAGTCTCCTTGCTTTTAGTCTGGAAGCAAGAAATTTCCAGGCTCTATTATGGGAGGTGTAACATTTCAGTTTGAGCTGTCTGAGCATGCAGTCATGATTCCCTTAAAGCAGGGAGCAGAGGTCCATGCGTAACTTGGCTAACTGAGAGGCTTTAGTAGGATCCAGTTTCTATTTATTTTGATGCTCCAGGTTAGTAAGCTCGGATTGTATCCATTGCAGTTTACTTGCATGGAGGCGCTTAGCATGCACACCTAGCTGTAGCAACACACCCCTTATGTATGCCTTATGGGCATTCCATACTGTGAATACATCCATGTCAGGTTTCCCATTGGAATCAAAATACTCCTTTAGATAGTGGCGGATCTCTTCTTTAGTGGTAGAATTGTTAAGCAGCTTGTGGTTACAACGCCACAATAGGGTGGGATGACAGGGTGGCCCGTTCTGAAATCATGATGGAGACAGCCATGTGGTCTGATCACATGATGTCAGCTATGTTGGAATGGGCCACCTGTTGTAGCAGCCACTTGTCCACCAGAAAAAGGTCAATCCTAGAGTAAGAGTTAAACCTAGGAGAGTAATACGAGAAATCTCTTTCAGATGCATGTAGGCATCATAAACCTCCTCCTTTAATAAAAGTTTGGCTTGAGAGAATGAGCTGGGCCTCATATTTGAGATAGCATCCATTTTAGGGTCTACAACCAAATTTAGATCGCCACCTACACTCAGGTTGCCTTGCTTATGTTTAGCAATACATTTAAACATTTTACGAAAAAAAGAGCCATGTTTCAAATTTGGAGCATTCACCCCTACTATAGTATACAAGTGATCATTAATGTCCATACAACCATGAAGACATATCTACTGTTTGTATCTATAACAGAAGAAATTAATTTAAAGGATACCAAGTTCTTAATGGCAATAAGTGCTCCCCTTTTTTTTTAGGCGTATTCATCAGAGAAAACATATGGGAAGTCTTTGTGCTGACATTTTGGGGCTGCTGAGGCCTCAAAATTAGTTTATTGCACAATGACTTGCTGGTTTCCTTTCATAGTGAGAAAGCATTTGGCTCAGAGTTTAGAGTGGAGCCATGGTCTCGAGGCCATGTTAGATTGCGGTCACCACGCCCCCCACCCACGCTTTGTTTTTTTATTACATGAATATTGGAGATACACCTGAAACTATCTTAATATATATTTATTATATTTTGGCTATGAGGATAGGGTTTTTTGTCTTTTTTATTTATTTTTTTTTTTTTAGGTTTTACCTCTTTTGGATGTCCTTTTTTATTATACCTGACCCTTATTTTTTCCTTATTTGGCACAATATTTTGGTTGTGATAATTCACAAGAACAGGAGCTGGCACCACCAGTCATACTAATTCAAGCATCTTATGTTATTTGAAAATTGTTGCCATTTTTTTTCCCTATATTTCTTTGACAACAGACAGGAATATGGCAAAAAGCAACTAGACACCACATGTATTCTAAATAAAGCAAGGCCAAGTATTAACTAGAAAGTAATGCATATGGTAGACAAATGATAAAATATTCTCAAACTACCTAAACAGGGAGCAATGCTATAAAAAGCCTTAATGTGACAGGAAGGAAAATTCACTTAATAAAAAAAGAGAAAATATAAAGTTGGCTTTAGAAACTGAACATAAAAAAAAAACGTTAGCGCAATCTGCTTTTGAAGAATTAAATTAGAAGTACCGTAATCTCTGGAGCTAAACTGTAAAGCACAGATTTGGAAATGACCAAAAAGAGTAAATTATTTCTGGAAATACTTTTCACAAAGAGAACATTTTCATCCTTGTTTTTTTCCACTGTATAAGATTTTTTTTTACATAAGTGGCGGCAGGAATTTGTTAAACTAAGAGGCTTTAAACTGCTTGTGCCACAGCTAAAAATGAACAAAAGGTCAAACCTGCACTTTATTACTATGTTATTTTAAAACTAACTCCCATGGGAAAGACGTTTCTTATATAAGAATATTTTTACCAAATATATAGAATTAATTTATTTATAACAAAAATGCATTTTACCTTTTGGCCAGTAAAAATATGTTTTTTTTAATGCCATGTCACGTTGTTTTAAAGAATTGTGCTTTGGTAAAACTTTACTAACTGAATAGGTATTTTTAGAATGTTACATTTTTGTGACCTTTTCCTTTTATGGATCAAAGTTTGAGATAACACATATTGCTCAAACTCAATCACTATGCTAATGCTAATAAAGCTGGGACGTTCTTAGCCAATAGACTAAAAACTGCCCAAGCGTAAACCAGGATTTCCTACCTAATCCATTCTTCCCTCAAATCCAAAATCACCAACCCACAAGACATAGCAGATGAATTAGCTAAGAACTATAGAACTCTCTATAACCTCCGTGATGACCCCAATACCCCGCCAACCCTCACTACCCAATATCCAAAACATTTTTGATAAGCTACATCTCCGATTACTTAATCTGCAGAGTATGCTGGTTTTACATGACCAAGGTACTGGTGAAATTTGGTTTACAGGGTAACATACTGTCTGCCATATTGACACTGTACTCCATATCCTCAGCACAGGTGAATGCATCTGGCCTTCTATCAAAACCCTTTACAATATCTAATGGGACCATACAGGGTTGCACACTATATCTGTCCATTTTTAATTTAATTACAGTCTTCAACTTTTGTGACCCCACCCATAAGATTAATCTCTTTGCGGTTGACATCATCTTACTTGTGACAAATCTGGAGTCTTTCTTACCACAGATTTTCTAAACCTTTACTAAATGTAGCCGCATTTACTATTACAAGATGAACGCCGCCAAGTCGCTAATCTTAGACTTAGGAGTCTGAGCATCTACCAGATCTATACTTCACAAACAACTTCCCTTTTCTTGGAGCTTGAAAGCGATCCCCTTACCTGGGTATCACCCTTACTGCCTGCTCCAAGTCTTTGGAGGCTGACAATTTTAGGCCCCAAATTTCCAGAATAGATGAGGAACTACAAGGAATAACTCAATTTGAACTATCTTGGTGTGAAAAACTAGCGGCTCTGAAAAATAATATCCTCCCCAAAATTACTGTATTTACAGTTTCAGATCCTACCTATCCCTGTCCAGACCCACATTATACCATTCCTGATGAAAACCCTCAAATATGTCCTTTGGACGGGATTGAAGGCAAGATGCTTTCACTCCTGCCTAAGTAGGCACAAGTCCCTTGGTGAGGTTGGCTTTTTCCAATATCAGAGATTATGACTGGGCTGTTCAACTCGACCAAATTAGGCAATGGGTCCACTCAGATGAAGCCCCCTTAATGGGCAGAATTAGAGGCAGCTATTGCCCCCACAGATAACCTTTACTTATTTCTTCTTAGCGACAGATGTATACCTAGGGACCATAAAATTTTTTTTTCTTTTTAAATAAATTCATCTTTATTTTCTATCTTCCAATATACAGAATATGATACAAAACATCGTAGACCTTTACATATAAATTACATTTTAACCTTCCCTTTGCCTGTCGCCAGGTCCCCCCTGTCAATGTTAGGATACACCCATTGCGAAAACAAACATTCTAAATATTCTCAATAACAAATACCAACCCCGGAGTTTCAATCCAAGCTTTCCACATCCTTTCAAATCTATTTCTACTTCCCTTCCTTATATGGGCCAATTTTTATCTTAATATTGTATTATTAACCCTCCTCAATCATTTTTTTTAAAACACAATACTGACTTTTAATTTTGGATAGTCAGGTAAAGTTTGTTTTTAAGCTAGACTTTTGGCCTATCCATCATCATTTTTTAATTTATTTTTTTGAACTAAAATATAAGTGTGACCTGATAAGTCGATGTAAGCAATAATCCTTTTCTTTCCCCATTTTGTTATTATCCACAAATCATTTCTTGTATCTGCAGAGATATGTTTCCTAAGGCATGCACATATTTGCCCTCATTGTTTGGTATGTAGTACAAGGATTACTCCAATAAGACGTGCTCAGGGGCTACATATGTTGCATTATCTACCGGGCTCTGTTTAGAGTACCAGAGGTATGAGTCAGAAAGACAGCATGGGAGAGCCTTGCCTAGTTGTTAGCTGGTCAATCACTTATAAGCTTTTTAGTGGTAGGCTAGACTTTAACAATAATCTTGAGCAAGATTTTAAAAAGGGCCTTTTGCCAAGTTTGGAGTCCTGGGCTAGAGCTGTAGACCTTAAGGGCTTCTACCCTCTATGGCTACCATGTGCTACCTGATATTTACCTTGACTATTACCTAGGCAGATATTATTTAAAATCTTGACAAACATTGGTTGGAAAATTTATTTTCCAAAACTCAAGTTCAGGACAGAAGGGGGGTCTCTTTCAATTATATAAACCAGACAGTTTTTTTTTTTTTTTGCCAGAAAACACGAATATGCGCACCCCTCTGAAAACAGCTGCAATAAGCTATTGATCTGACTTATTTGATTCTGGGAATAAGCCTTAGAAAATGTGATTCTTAGAACCATTGAGATCTCTATATCTGGCAACTTGTGTAGCGCTTCACTTTGATATCAGAGGAAGTAAAGCATCTATTAACTAAATATAGCCATTGTAGATCACATGACAGTTGTAAACAATGAATGGTTTCCTTTCATGCCATTTATTGTATACAATTGTGTTGCTAGCTGTGATTGGTCACAGTTTGCATGGTACAGGCAGGACTACATTACATGCAGACATCATCATAGCACTAGCCCAATAATTTAAATCAGAAGTTTCAGCTGTCAATGACAGAGTAACCCTTACTGAGTCAAAAATAGGGGAATGTGAGATGAGATATGATGATCGATGACGGGATATGGTGGATGAAAACAAAAACTTGCAGACCTGGAAGATAGATCTCAACGTAACAATGTCAAGATTCAAGGGATCCCAGAATGAGTCAAGCCTCCAGATTTAAACAATTACTTCACAAATCTACTAAAAGAGATGCTTCCAGAGGTACCAATAGAAGAGTTGATTATTTACCATATTGATAGGCTACAGAGACCCAAACATATCCCCTTTCACCTACCAAGAGACACTATTGCACATTTTTTTCATATGAAAGAAAAACTCATGAAAATCACCAGAAACCTTTTGCAAAATTTACAAGAGCTGTCTTTCTTTGCTGATCTATCGGCTTTCACAATGCAGCAACGCAGACAACTTGTGACCATCACAAAACTACTACACAACCACATCATGCACCGCTGGTTGTATCCTGCTAAACTGCTTACAATAAAAGATGACATCACCTTTGTAGTAATCACTGTAAAAGAGGGACTATGCCTTCTAAAGATTGGAACATAATAGAACCACAAGGTTCAACTGATGCAGGTCCTACTCAATCTCCCCCAAATACATGGGATGAGTCCAACACTGAGGTGGGTTGATGTGCTTCAACATTATGAAGTGAAAGTGAAACACCTTCTGTCTGGTAGCCTAGGATAAAGCTACATTGTTCACCTATCTTCGACCCCACTAGTTTAAGTGGGTTTACTTCTGCATAATAACTTTAATAGAATTGTCTGTTTTTACCTTTTGAGTTCTGTTGTTAATATTTTTCCATTATATCCATTAAAGCTTTGATATTTAGTTCTTCACCACATGGAAGTCTACTTGACCGCCCTCAACATCCATCATATTTAGGAGCTACACATCATCGAAAGCTTTACCACCCATGAACTACATCATCCATCTACCAGGTAACTCAAATCTGCTGCCTGCCATCTCTTTAAGCTATACATTAAAAATGTAACTTTAGCTTCAGCCTGCAAAGATTTAAATATGCCTTTCAAAATTTCCTCCATGAATGTTAAAGACTTGAACAGTCCAAATAAGAGGCAAATGGCTTGGAAAGTAGCCAGTAGACTCAATTGTGACATAATATGCTTCCAAGAGACACACTTCTTCCACAAACCACTAGTTTTCCAAAGCCACCAACTCCCACATGTATTTGTGGCAAATGGACCCTCGAAAAAAAGAAGAGTAGTGATAGCCTTTAAAAATTTAGTCTAATTTACACAACTGGAAATCCACATGGACATTTCTGGCATATTTATCATCCTAGTCTGCAAAATAAACAAGGTGACTTATATAATAGTAAACCTTTACCTTCCCAATACTAAACAGATTTACAGTATCTCACAAAAGTGAGTACACCCCTCACATTTTTGTAAATTTTTTATTATATATTGTCATGTGACAACACTGAAGAAATGACACTTTGCTACAGTGTAAAGTAGTAAGTGTACAGCTTGTATAACAGTGTAAATTTGCTGTCCTCTCAAAATATTTCAACACACAGCCATTAATGTCTAAACCGCTGGCAACAAAAGTGAGTACACCCCTACATGAAAATGTCCAAATTAGGCCAAATTAGTCATTTCCCCTTCGCGATGTCATGTAACATGTTAGTGTTACAAGTTCTTAGGTGTCAATGGGGAGCAGGTGTGTTAAATTTGGTGTTATCGCTCTCACTCTCCCATACTGGTCACTGGAAGTTCAACATGGCCCCTCATGGCAAAGACCTCTCTGAGGATCTGAAAAAAATAATTTTTGCACTACATGAAGATGGCCTAGGCTTTAAGAAGATTACCAAGACCCTGAAACTGGGCTGAAGCATGGTGGCAAGACCATACAGCGGTTTATCAGGACAGGTTCCACTCAGAGCAGGCTTCGCCATGGTCAACAAAAGAAGTTGAGTGCACGTGCTCAGCGTCATATCCAGAGGTTCTCTTTGGGAAATAGACATATGAGTGCTGCCAGAATTGCTGCAGAGGTTGAAGGGATGGGGGGTAAGCCTGTCAGTTCTCAGACCATACGCCGCACATCAGCAAAATGGTCTGCATAGCTGTCGTCCCAAAAGGAAGCCTCTTCTAAAGATGATGCACAAGAAAGCCTGCAAACAGTTTGCTAAAGACAAGCAGACTAAGGACATGGATTACTGGCACCATGTCCTGTGGTCTGATGAGACCAAGATAAACGTATTTGGTTCAGATTGTGTCAAGCATGTGTGGCGGCAACCAGGTGAGGAGTACAAAGACAAATGTGTCTTGCTTACAGTCAAGCATGGTGGTGGGAGTGTCATGGTCTGAGGCTGCATGAGTGCTGCCGAAACTGGGGAGCTACATTTCATTGAGGGAACCGGAACCATGAATGCCAACATGTACCTTAACATGCTGAAGCAGAGCATGATCCCCTCTCTTCAGAGACTGGGCCGCAGGGCAGTATTCCAACATGATAACGATCCCAAACACACCTCCAGGATGACCACTGCCTTGCTAAAGAAGCTGAGGGTAAAGGTGATGGACTGACCAAACATGTCTCCAGACCTAAACCCTATTGACCATCTGTGGGGCATCCTCAAACAGAAGGTGGAGGAGCGCAAAATCTCTAACATCCACCAGCTCTGTGATGTCGTCATGGAGGAGTAGAAGAGGACTCCAGGGGCAACCTGTGAAGCTCTGGTGAACTCCATGCTCTAGAGGGTTAAGGCGGTGTTGGAAAATAAGGGTGGCCACACAGAATATTGACACTTTGGGCCCAATTTGGAGGTATTTATTAGGGGTGTACTGACTTTTGTTGCCAAAGGTTTATACATTAATGGCTGAGTGTTGAGTTATTTTGAGGGGACAGCAAATTTACACTGTTATACAAGCTGTACACTCACTACTTTACATTGTAGAAAAGTGTCATTTCTTCAGTATTGTCACATGAAAAGATATAATAAAATATTTACAAAAATGTGAGGGGTGTACTCACTTTTGTGAGATACTCTATTTCTTAAACAAAATATGGAAAAAAGTCATCATCACTTTGCAAAGGACATATGATCATACGCAGTGATTTCAGTGCTGTACCGAACACAGAGTTGGATATCTCGAAGATTGATCATCTTAGGAAGCGAAGAGCTACACTAGCTCACTTTATCTCCTCATCTGACCTGTTCAACATCTGCCAACATTCAACTGAACAAGAGTTTACTTTTTTTTTCCAATGTTCACCATACATACTCTCGTATTGAATAATTTTTAGTGGACAAATTCCTGCTACAAAAGATCACCAAATCGAATATTCACTATATTACATGGTCAGATCATGCTTTGATTTCCATAAATGTGGGGGAGATTTGTACCGAAACAAGGACTAACAGATGGCGCAATTATATTTTACATTGTTCCGACCAGAAAACACAAAACAAATTCTAACTGCACCAAAATAATTATTTGATGATGATGCCCCTTTGGTCGATGACCCCTTCACTTTATGGACCTCACATAAAGTGTATATTAGAGGCTTATTATTAAAACTAACTACTAAATGGCAAAGGACAAGGCGGTTTAACGACCTCATAACTACCATAAAACACCTGGAAGATATCGATAATATATCCATGAATCAAACTATCCATAAACAACTAAAGATAAAAATGTGTGGAGCTGCGCTGATCCAGATAATAGTGTCTTCAAAATATATGGTAAGGTTATTGTAAATATTTCAATCAGATACTGTAAATTAAATGTGAAAATTCAAATAATTGTGCATATTCATAAATATCCAATACTTGAGTGTAAATAAATACTATAAATATTGTGCACTAAAAGCAAAGTTATAAAAGTAGATGGTGCATAATTAATGCTAAAACAGAAGCAAATCCATTCTTATCATAAAAAGTCCATCATGGTGAATAGTGTAATAAATACAGTCAGGTAGCAGTGAACACTCAAAGGTGTGGAAAGTGAATAAAATAAAACTCCAGCCCCGGATGGTTAAGCAGAAATAGAGTCACTCTTCTGGGTGTACTACACCCTTACCTTACTGTTGTAAGGTAACAACATGAAGTAAATCACTGGCAGTCATGAAGTACATTCTGGATGAAAAGTAGGAAATCCTAATGTCTACAACTCAAGCAGAGCAACACAGGGAAACAGAAGACTGTGTGTGTGTAGTACTTTGTACGAGTTGTTTGGACAAAAATATTGTAACTCACATTTAGGTAGATAAAAATCAGCAGAAACATCCATGTTGTATTGTCCGTATAGCCCGAGCAATCAGCACTTCCGGGTTCGCCTATCACCTGACATCCTGACGCGTATCGTCACGGCCACCTGACTTCCTCATCCCCTCTCTCTCTCCCTTCTCTCTTTGTTCCTATCCATGAACAACTTTTCCTAGCTAGACAGGACCTAAGGACCCTATTATTGTTCCAACACGATAAATCCATATGATCACTAAAAGCTAATTCCTATAGATATGGCAATAAAAAGGGAAACTACTGGCCAACCAGCTGAAGGAAAAAAAAACAGTAATCAAAAAATTACCCACATACAGAACCCCAAAACAGGTACTAGGTTATCCAACCCGAAATAAATACTGTAGCTGTTCAGTGAATACTATGAGGCGCTTTACAACCTAACAAAATATGCCAATACTCTACAACCCTCAGATTAATTGATTTCTGATTTCTTAGCATCCGTTTACCTACCCACACTCCAACAATCAGACTTTACCCATCAAAACCAACCTGTTACGATCCCAGAAATTGAAAAATGAATCAAAAGTTAAAAACAAAAAACAAAAAACAAAAAAACAATAAATCCATCCCCAGGACATGATGGTTACTCATCAGAGTACTACGAACTCTTTGGTTCTTTTCTAGTTTCCCATATGCTACAGGTCTTATACACTGCTATGTCCAAAGCCAATGTTCCTCCTGATATGCTAACAGCCACTCCAATCACCCTGCCTAAACCAGGTAAAGAACCAAACGTACCACAGAACTTCAGACCAATCTCTTTGCTAATCGTGGATGTTAAAATATATGCTAAATTGTTGGCTAAAAGATTGGCTGAGGTTCTACCATGCCTAATCAAACAAGACGAGGCGGGATTTGTTTCTCGTCGCCAAGCACCAGATGCAACCAGGAGAATGATTAATCTCTTGCACCTAATGGAAAAGTCCAAAGAGCCTTTGCTGCTTCTGGCGTTGGATGCAGAGAAGGCCTTTGACAGAGTACATTGGGGCTACGTTCATAAAGTTCTGGAAAAATTCGGAATACTGGGACCAATGCAATCTGCTATAGTGGTCTTGTATTCCTCCACTTCAGCATAAGTACAGTGGGTACGGAAAGTATTCAGACCCCCTTAAATGTTTCACTCTTTGTTATATTGCAGCCATTTGCTAAAATCATTTAGGTTCATTCTTCTTCCTCATGAATGTACACATAGCACCCCATACTGACAGAAAAACACAGAATTGTTGACATTGTTGCAGATTTATCAAAAAAGAAAAACTGAAATATCACATGGTCCTAAGTATTCAGACCCTTTGCTCAGTATTTAGTAGAAGCCCCCTTTTGATCTAATACAGCCAGGAGTCTTTTTGGGAAAGATGCAACAAGTCTTTCACACCTGGATTTGGGGATCCTCTGCTATTCCTCCTTGCAGATCCTCTCCAGTTCTGTCAGGTTGGATGGTAAACGTTGGTGGACAGCCATTTTTAGGTCTCTCCAGAGATGCTCAATTGGGTTTAAGTCAGGGCTCTGGCTGGGCCATTCAAGAACAGTCACGGAGTTGTTGTGAAGCCACTCCTTCGTTATTTTAGCTGCGTGCTTAGGGTCATTGTCTTGTTGGAAGGTAAACCTTCGGCCCAGTCTGAGGTCCAGAGCACTCTGGAGAAGGTTTTTGTGCAGGATATCCCTGTACTTGGCCGCATTCATCTTTCCCTCGATTGCAACCAGTCGTCCTGTCTCTGCAGCTGAAAAACACCCCCACAGCATGAAGCTACCACCACCATGCTTCACTGTCGGGACTGTATTGGACAGGTGATGAGCAGTGCCTGGTTTTCTCCACACATACCGCTTAGAATTAAGGCCAACAAGTTCTATTTTGGTCTCATCAGACCAGAGAATCTTATTTCTCACCATCTTGGAGTCCTTCAGGTGTTTTTTAGCAAACTCCATGTGGGCTTTCATGTGTCTTACACTGAGGAGAGGCTTCCGTCGGGCCACTCTGCCATAAAGCCCCGACTGGTGGAGGGCTGCAGTGATGGTTGACTTTCTACAACTTTCTCCCATCTCCTGACTGCATCTCTGGAGCTCAGCCACAGTGTTCTTTGGGTTCTTCTTTACCTCTCTCACCAAGGCTCTTCTCCCCCGATAGCTCAGTTTGGCCGGACGGCCAGCTCTAGGAAGGGTTCTGGTCGTCCCAAACGTCTTCCATTTGAGGATTATGGAGGCCACTGTGCTCTTAGGAACCTTAAGTGCAGCAGAAATCTTTTTGTAACCTTGGCCAGATCTGTGCCTTGCCACAATTCTGTCTCTGAGCTCTTCAGGCAGTTCCTTTGACCTCATGATTCTCATTTGCTCTGACAAGCATTGTGATCTGGAAGGTCTTATATAGACAGGTGTGTGGCTTTCCTAATCAAGTCCAATCAGTATAATCAAACACAGCTGGACTCAAATGAAGGTGTAGAACCATCTCAAGGATGATCAGAAGAAATGGAAAGCACCTGAGTTAAATATATGAGTGTCACAGCAAAGGGTCTGAATACTTAGGACCATGTGATATTTCAGTTTTTCTTTTTTAATAAATCTGCAACAATGTCAACAATTCTGTGTTTTTCTGTCAGTATGGGGTGCTATGTGTACATTAATGAGGAAGAAGAATGAACTTAAATGATTTTAGCAAATGGCTGCAATATAACAAAGAGTGAAAAATTTAAGGGGGTCTGAATACTTTCCGTACCCACTGTATATACAGAAGGCTTGTTCTCCAAACATTTTTAAATATCAAACAGGGTGAGACAAGGTTGCCCCTTGTCCCCTTTGATCTTTGCCCTAATAATGGAGCCCTTAGCAGAAAAAATTGGAACAAATTCGAACATAAGTGGTATTTCATCACAAATTGCTCAACATGCCATTTCACTGTTTGCAGATGATGTAATTTTATCTCTTGCTAATCCAGCCCTCTCCCTACCAACAGTACATGAAGAACTCCAACTTTTCAGTAAAGTTGCATACTATAAAGTAAATGCATCAAAGTCCAATATCTTAAGCATAGCTATTAATGAGACCTTAAAAACTTCTCTACAAAACAAAGTCCCTTACCCGTGAACTGACAAACCCTTGAAATATCGGGATTTAACTAACTTTACCCCCCAACGCACTGTAAAAGATAAATTATCTCCCACTCATTTCAAATAGTCAACAAGAGATGTCCAGACAAAAAATACTTCTTGATGTGGTCGGGTCAGCTAGCAGCATATAAAATGCTACTACTTCCAAAATGATTGTACTAATTCAGAGTGCTCCCTATTCCAATACTCTCCTCCTTCTTTAAAACCATGCAAAAACAGTTGTCACAATTTATATGGGCAAGCAGAAAAGCAAGATGCTCCCCTCAAGTTCAACAAAAACATAGGTTGGTATGAGGTATGGAAATGCCTGTCTTGTTAGATCACTACACAGCATCAATATTAGACCAACTCAAAAATTGGTTCAGCTGAACTCTGCTGAAACTTTAGTGCCACTTAGAGTTAACATGGATGAATAATAAATCTCATTTGTCACTACTGATGGCCAATACCCTGCAATTTAAAGAGAAATCTATCTATCATCTTATCATTCAAGCTAAAATATGGGCCTGGTCACAACTGCAGAAGATAGATGGCACCAGCCTAGCATGGCCTGACATCCCTATACCTTTAGATTCCCTTTATTGGATCATACCAGACATTTTTCTGGGCCCATGGCAGAACAGGGAAATTCACAATCTACAAGATATATTCTCTCAAAATAAATTGATGCCATTCAATAACTTACACCTCAAATTCCATTTACCAATGACTGAACTCTTCTCATACATTTGTATCACCTCTTTATGTCATAACCTAAAAAAACACATCATGCCTAATTCCAGAAAAGATTTGGAAATTGTGTCACTCGCAGAACTCTAAACTGAAGGGTATTACCTTGATCTATAGCACTCTAGATTCTAAATCCACCTTCAGTAAAATGACTCCCTTACACAAATTGGAAAAAGAACTAGGGAAAGTATACTCCGACCACCAGTGGATTGGAGCAATTAAATGTACCTACCAGTACTCTAGAACTTGCACCAAGGTTTCTCCTGAGGTGGCACTTTACTCTTTATATTTATATATATATATATATATATATATATATATATATATATATATATATATATATATATATATATATATATATATATATATTTTTTTTTTTTTTTTTTTTTCAGCTCTAACTAAAATCTCTGCTGGAGGGGATGTGGTCAAGTAGGAACTCTTACACATACTGAATGGTGTGGTTTTGCCTACACCTTCAGAGCTTCTGGGCAGAGATTTTCAAACTAATCTCAAAAGTGACTGGAATCTTATCTAAACAAAATATCGAACAAGCTACACTAAATATTATTATGTCAGCCTTTCATGCCTCGGTAAGGTCAATAGTCATGCAGATATTATTAGCTGTTCGCACAGCAGTAATGTATAAATGGAAAACCAACAAAATACCCAGTATCAGAGAAATTGTAAGACAGGTTAATGCAGTAGCTGAATACAAAAAAAATATTAGCATAAAAAGGTAGAAACGTAGCTAAATATGAGTTGGTCTCTTTGGAAAACTTGAATTGTTACTCCCAGATGGAATTTTCTTTACAGTCTGGTTTACACTGTTTGTTATACAAATTGTTACTTTATAAAGTAAAAATCATAAACTTATTTTTGTCAATCAAAACCTATAGTGACGGTTGACAAATTTTCTTTACTGCCACAGTATTGTTTTTTTTATATCTGACAACAAGTAAGTGAAATGTTAATGTATATTATTTTTCTTTGCTCTAACTCAAATAAAAATGACTTGAAATAACATTTTTGGCATTTTTTGTTTATTTATCAAAAAAATAAAAAACTCATTGGTGATTAAATACCACCAAAAGAAAGCTCTATTTGTGTGGAAAAAATGTGTTACCCGAACACTATGAGAGTTAATTTATCTCAGACAATATTTGGGTTAAAAATGAGAGTTCTATGACTGTGAATGAAAACGTTAACACAGCAATTATTTATTTGCATATAGTTTGAAAAGCCTACGTAATTTACAACAATCTAACTATTGTACATACTACAAAATGTAAAATATTCCTAGTTTAACTGAACAAATACAATGCATAGAGTATAGACTCATATACAAACACACTACGACTGACACAAATAGAATATACAATGTACCCTTACTCCTTCATAATTACCCTTAATGCTTCCTCTCGTACTCCCATGCCAAACAGGAAGTCACTCTCTCTCACCTTTCCTCATATAGACCCATCTCCCATAGCCTTGTATAGGGCAATTCTCATTGGTTCCGCTATCTTGCTCTGTCCCTTCCTCTGGGCGTATCTCGTTCAGGATAGGACCATTTCCCCCCTCCCATAGTTACGCCTCTTTCTAACCACTCCTCTCTGTTTGGGGGGGGGGGAATTTACTCCTCACTGTGGAGTAGCTCTGAAATTGCTACTTAAGATATGCAAGATGTGTCCTTGAGGCCTGTGGCCCCAGAAAGTCTAGCTCCCAAAGATGTAATCACAGGATGATACTATCAGTATGTTTATATGTAAATAGCAGTTGCCCCCTGGTAGCTCAGGCCTGCATTTTAAATGGACTTGTTAAACAGGTTCCTAGAACTGACTGCCGACTGAAAATCACACAACTTCATATAAGTGACAATCATCTCTCAACTAAATGTAAAATCAAACTCAATATCTCATACATACATGTATATATATATATATATATATATATATATATATATATATATTTACATTAATATATTTACAATCTCTAATGGGAATTTACATAACTCCTCCTCATCATCACAACACAGTAAGGGAGATTGCGCCTAAACTCAATATGGCAACAAATGTCATAAAGGCAGCGTAGCATGACCAAGCAAGTGTCATTCAAAATTCAACAGCGGTGAATGCTGAAAATTGGCCTGGGCAGAAAGGGGGTAAAAGTGCCCGGTATTGAAGTGATTCACAAAGTAGGAATTATTTCATAGAGAAACCCAAAAGATGGTTTTCTGGCTAGCAAAGATAATAGGAGGTAGCTTGTAATGTATGCTGTTAGGTAAAGTATTTTATTTAAAATTTTTAGAATTGATTGTTCACATTACATCTAGAATGCTTTATCTTAATAAAATTATAGGGCAAAACTATTTTGATGAATTAGATGACTTAAATGACAAGGTTAGCAGGTATTGTTGTTTACAGTTCTATTAGCTAAATCCTCTGAGCCCAAAACTCTGGCATCAAAAATCATGGAAAATCCAAGGAAATGTCATAAGACCAGTCTTATCTTTGACATTGTACAATTGCACTGCACGCCCTATTACCTGTGTGCAGGATGTCCAGCATCATCTATCCTCTTTCTCTCCAGCCTCACTGTGACTTCCCTCCATGCTATTCATTTATTTGATTTCAGTTCTTTCAATTGTGGAGGCTACAAATCACATGTGGACATAACGAGGAAAGCCCACTTCTTCAGACTGGCATCCCACCCATTGTGACATTTTTATATTTGCATAACTCCAGCCAAAAGCCAAACCACTGCTTGCATCAAGGTTGAATTTTTTTTAGGAGGATTACTTACACAGGCAGGGCACTGTGGTGTTATCAGGAAGCTATGTGCAGCACCCTGCTAGTCCCTCCCAGGAGCCATGACCTGCCTGCATTGCATAGATCCAGTGATGATGTTACTGGGTCTAAAATAAGTATGCAATGAAACAGAAAAGTTTTATTTATTTTATTTTTGAAAGGAGGAAGCAGGAAAGAAAATATAAGCAGAATAAACTTAATCCCACTCCATTTTTGTTGAGAAAAAACAAACTCCTCTGGGTAACTGATGTATTGTGCATTGCAAAGATTTTAACAAACTTTCTTGCAGATTCTTACCGCCTTCTAAAACTTTTTGTCTTTTTGGATACCGATTCGGAATAGGACTAGTTCATTTGAATCAGTCTGTGCGCTTTCAGTTTCTGCATCCCTTTAGAAGTGATTAGCCTTTAGAGAGTATCTCACCAAAAATTACATTTTGGTTGCAGTGGATGTCTAAAACTTGACTTGTACCTTAGTACTTCACACAAGCAGAAAATTACATTTCTGGGAGCATTGGGTACACCAGATGTGTACAGAATGCCTCACTGTTTCCAACTTGCATTGCATTTTACAGAAAAATTACAGTGCAGAATTTTTAAAAGGAAAGGTATTTTGGAATAACATTAAAGGGTAACTCCACTTTTGTGGGGGAAAAAATATAAAATAAAGAAAAAATAATATAGCGTATACAATTGCGACCCAAGTCATATTGTGATTGAGTTTTATTCAAAATTACCTTTCCTTTTCAATCTGCAGCTGCTGTAATTTTCTGAAAATGCAATGCAATATGTCTACTTGGAGTTGTTCTGAACACAGAATGTATACTGAACACACACCAGAAACATAATTTCCTGCTTGTGTGATTGGCTCACTCATTTTACCAGAAGTCTGCACTAAGATACAAGTCAGATTTCAGCCATCCCCTGCAACAAAAATTTCATTTTTGGTGAGATACTGCCAATAGCAACATCTAAAGGGATGCAGGCCCAGCAGATTTCCACATTAGTGCTCTGCAGCTACACAACTAGTTTATAATTATGAAACCACTCCCATTAGATCCATTCAACACAGTGGCACATAGGTACAGGGATTTCTTCAGAATAACAAAAGGTAGGAATCTGCAACAAAGGTTGTTATTATAATCCTTGCAATGTGCATGGATCATCCAGAGGGGAATGTTTTTTTCTCAACGCTTTAAATTACAATATGGTTTTTGTATCAATTGTACAGTATCTCACAAAAGGGAGTACACACCTCACATTTTTGTAAATATTTTATTATATCTTTTCATGTGACAACACTGAAGAAATGGCACTTTGCTCCAATGTAAAGTAGTGAGTGTACAGCTTGTATAACAGTGTAAATTTGCTGTCCAATCAATAATAACACTCAGCCATTAATGTCTAAACTGTTGGCAACAAAAGTGAGTACACCCCTAAGTGAAAATGTCCATATTGGGCCCAATTAGCCATTTTCCCTCCCCAATGTCATGTGACTCATTAGTGTTACAAGGTCTCAGGTGTGAATGGGGAGCAGGTGTGTTAAATTTGGTGTTATCGCTCTCACTTTCTCATACTGGTCACTGGAAGTTCAATATGGCACCTCATGGCAAAGAACTCTCTGAGGATCTGAAAAAAAGAATTGTTGCTCTACATAAAGATGACCTAGGTTATAATAACATTGCCAAGACCTTGAAACTGAGCTGCAGCACAGTGGTCAAGACCATACAGTGGTTTAACAGAACAGGTTATACTCAGAACAGGCCTCACCATGGTCGACCAAAGAAGTTGTGTGCATGTGCTTAGTATCATATCCAGAGGTTGTCTTTGGGAAATAGACATATGAGTGTTGCCAGAATTGCTGCAGAGGTTGAAAGGGTGGGGGGTCAGCCTGTCAGTGCTCAGACCATATGCCACACACTGCATCAAATTGATCTGCATGGCTGTCGTCCCAGAAGGAAGCCTCTTCTAAACACAATGCACAAGAAAGCCCACAAACATTTTGCTGAAGACAAACAGACTAAGGACATGGATTACTGTAACCATGCTTTATATTCTGATGAGACCAAGATAAATTTATTTGGTTCAGATGGTGTCAAGCGTGTGTGGAGGCAACCAGGTGAGCAGTACAAAGACAAGTGTGTCTTGCCTGCAGTCAAGCATTGTGGTGGGAGTGTTATGGTCCGTGTACTGCATGAGTGCTGCCAGCACTGGGGAGCTACACTTCATTGAGGGAACAATGAATGTCAGCATGTAATGTGACATACTGAAGCAGAGCATGGTCCACTCCCTTTGGAGACTGGGCTGCAGGGCAGTATTCCAACATGATAACGACCCCAAACACACCTCCAAGATGACCACTGCCTTGCTAAAGAAGCTGAGGGTAAAGGTGATAGACTGGCCAAGCATGCCCTTGACCTAAACCCTATTGAGTATCTGTGGGGCATCCTCAAACAGAAGGTGGAGGAGCGCAAGGTCTCTAACATTCACCAGCTCCGTGATGTCATCATGGAGGAGTGGAAGAGGACTCCAGTGACAACCTGTGAAACTCTGGTGAGCTTAATGCCCAAGAGGGTTAAGGCAGTGCTGGAAAATGATGATGACCACACAAAATATTGGCATTTTGGGCCCAATTTGGACATTTTCACTTAGCGGTGTACTCACTTTTGTTGCTAGCAGTCTAGACAATAATGGCTGTGTATTGAGTTATTTTGAGGGGACACCAAATGTGCACTCTTATACAAGCTGTAAACTCACTACTTTACATTGTAGCAAAGTGTCATTTCTTTAGAGTTGTCTAATGAAAGCTATAATAAAATATTTATTAAAAAGTGAGGGGTGTACTCACTTTTGTGAGATACATTATGTGCTATATTTCTATTTTTATTTATTTTTTCATTAAAATTGAGTTACTTTTTAATTATTAAGTGTCAGTTTATTGTGGGTGAAAATGCACATTATTAGTTATTTCCATGTATAACTGACTGAGTATTCAGTCTGCTGAAAATAAATGCTTCAATTAGAAGCTCATGTTTGTGGCATAGCCCCCTCCAACAGTTTATATCTCTTGGGAATTCTAGCGGTGAAACACAGTACTCTATGCTATGGAGTCTCATTGGTGATGCTATAAATGCAGGAATCTCACTCTTCTGGAAACCTTCTTAATGAAAAAAAAAAAAAAAATAGTGAGTCTTCTCTATAAAGCCTTAAAACCATAAAAAAACTGAAGATTGCAAGATCTTCAAAAAACCTCAAGATTTCAATTTGCATTTTTTTACAATTAGCATTAATAGTTCAGCTATTAGGCTTTCATGCACATATTTGTTTAGCGGTAGAAGGTGTGTCATACTGTAATAATCTAAGAACAATCAACAAGACTAAACTAAAATTTTAGGTTTTGATGCATGCTGGAAAGTTAGTTTCTTAAATCTTTATAGGACTGTAGTAATGTACTTGGAATCCTGAACCAGCACACCTGCTATGGGCAATATAGGAGTTAACAGGGGAACCAGAACATGACAAATCAAAACTTCCATGTAGTAAGAAGTAAAGTAAATGAATATAGCAAAGAGATCTTAATGTTAAAAAAAATCTAAGACAAAAAAGAAGCCAGCTTTACCTGGGCACATTAAGCTCTGTCTGTAATTAACATATGGCTTGGATGGACATGGATGGACCCTTTACTCAAAGAGATTTCAGACTATTTATATTTTGATATATTGAGAGTTGTTTTATTAAATTTTAGATGCCTGCACATCACTTCTTTTTTTGTACAAAATTCACTGTTACTTGAAAACATTACATTTGACAAGGTCCATATTTCCCCTTATCTATGTTGCCCCTATGTAATTTATTACTATTAACACAACACAATAAAAAAATTTTGGTACAAAATCAATTCAGAATAAGCCCATAAGCTACCTAAATCACAAATCACATGTATAATTGCTTGCACAGAATGTTAACTCAGATTGGGTTGTTTAACCTTGAAAATTAATTACATTATTGACAAGCAACATAAACAAGTTCATTGTAGAGGTTCATGATCTTCTGGATCTATTGCTCTGTGCTGATGGGTAATCTGAATTAATTTAAACAAAGTGGAAATGACAATTTTTATTATGACACATTTACACCGTTGCATGGTATATTTATTTAAAATTCAAATAAGGCTTAGACAGGTATCGATTCTGAAGTTTTATATCCTAATTATTTTTATGATAGTTACTACTGAAATCCATGTGTATCTTTGTTACTGTGCATGTATTAAAAAAAATAACATTGAATACTGAACAATGTGAATAAAATTTGTTTTCTGTAATTGCTAAGCCTATGAAAGTGCAGGTTCAGGCCCTGCAAAATGAATATACTTTACTGTAAAGAAAGGACAAAAACATGTTGCTGCAAAATACATAAAAGGTTGAGAAGGGCAATTGATAATTTTAAAGCATTTTATTATGGCTTTCTATGCTGCTCAGAATACAAATTTAATAGATTTTTCCATTTTTAAAAAGAAGAAGATGCTTTTTTCACCCCAAGCACATAGATTTGGTGCTTATTGTGTAACTGTTAGGGTTCTCTTCTACAGGTAAGCTTTTAAATACTCTAAAAACAAGCTCAAAGATTGTTAAAATGGCTTTTACTACATGGTCTCATAACTGATAAGAAACAACTTATTAAACCAAAAAAAAGGCTGTTACTTTAGGCCTACCACCTTCAGTGCTAATTGTATATAGTATGAAAATGTATAATTATAATGGGTTTCATGTAAGGAGACAGTAACACAGTAACTAGTCCACGGTGGGAAAAATGTCCCAGGTTTTTCTAATTTCATATCAAATTGTAAAATCACCTTAAGGCTCCATGTACACGGGACGCTGGAAATGGCCGTTTAGGAGCAGTTGGGCGTTTTTTTCAGAAGCCCCTGAACCCATCTACATTTTATCTTATCTGTCCATGTACACCAGGTCGTTTACAGTCATTTGCAGGCAGTTGCGTTCAGGGACTGTTTTTAGAACACAATTATTTGCGTTTGAACGTGTGTTTCCCGGCGTCTGAACGCGATGACCTGCGTTTAGCGTTCGTGTTTTTCCATTTTAAAGGGGAATAATTTTTTTGACCTCTAGGAACGCTTCTAAATGCAAACGCCCGCAAACGCTGCTAAACGCCCGCTAAACGCGGGTACAAACGCGACTGAACGGACGTTTCAAACGTCCTAAAAATTCCAGCATTCAAAGGGACTTTTAACAACGTCCCTTGTACATGGAGCCTAGAAAAGAAATGTAATGGTTTTTGTATATAAATAACATGGGGGGGGGGCATTGCTTGGCACGCGGCTGAGATGTCAGTACACTAAAGAAGCTCTGATGATTACACATCCTTCAGCCTGACACCCCGCATCTTTCATACTAAAAATGGGCAAGCTGCTTCACCATATTCCTCACTCCCACTCCTGTCGTGGCTTAGCAGCTTCCTCAGCCAGGAACATCTCCCTTTTTTTTTCAAATCCCAGCTCTCGGCCCAGAGCAGCATGACTGGGAACAAGATGGCACTGGCACAACAGGAGGAAGACTTCAGCAAGGACTCCTAGTCCACTTCAGAGGACACAGGTAGATGAACTTCACATGCTGGTTAGCCCCTCACATATGCTGACATGGCTGGCTTTGCTGCAGACATCAAGTCCACATTCTCAGTGCCCATTTCTGACTTAAAACAAACTTACCGTACTTGTACTTACTGAGACTGAGGCTGCAGGGAAGCATAGAGACAAGGCAATTTACAAGCTGGAGAAGGTGACTGTCTCACACTCCCTCCACTTCATTGAAATGAACAGACACCTGGAGGACCTTGATAATAATATTAAAGTAAGGGGGATCCCTGAGAGAGTGGAAACTGAACAAATCATTCCATCCCAGAGAGTCTTTAACAGCCTCCTAGAATGACAGGAAAATTCAGAGATAGAACTTGTTTGTGCCCACAGGGCTCTCAGAGCACAGGGTGTGGACTCTGCACCCCCAAGGGACATTATCTGGTGTCTGCAGATATTTGCCCTGAAAAAAAGACATAATGCGCAAAGCCAGAGGGAATGACCAAATTGTTTTTAATGGGGAAACCATCATGCTCTTTCAGGATCTTTCTCAAATCACACCAAAAAATCATAGGGCATTACTCCTCCTCATGGACAAGCTGAGAGAAAAAGATCTAAAATTCACGTGGCGTTTCCCAAAAAACCCTCCCTATGTTAAGGGAAAGCGGCCTGGTATGGTTCAGGAGGGGGGAGAGGTGCTCGCTCACCCCCCCCCCCTCCCTCCCCATCCTGGCCTGCCAGGCTGCATGCTCGTATAAGAGTCTGGTATGGATTTTTGGGGGATCATACAACGTTTTTGTTTTTTTTTTACATTTTAGCGTGAAGTTCCCCTCAAAATCTGTACCAGACCCGAAGGGCCTGGTATGGATTTTGGGAGGGACCACACGCGTTTTTGTTTTTTTTATGGTGTGGAGTTCCCCTTAAAATCTATAACAGACCCAAAGGGCCTGGTATAGATTTTGAGGGGGACCCCATGCCATTTTTTTCAATTCTGTCATAAGGTTCCCATTAACCACTTAAATACAGGGCGCTTTCACCCCCTTCCTGTCTAGACCAGTTTTCAGCTTTCAGTGCTCATTGGTGTCTATGGGAAATATTGGTCAGCTTGGCATGGCAAGTCCTGGAACCAAACGATCTAGAAGATGGGATAAATAGCTCAATCTCAATATTTGGGAATGATACTAAGCTAAGCAGGGCAATAACTTCTACACAGGATGTGAAAACCTTACAAGAAGACATGAACAAAATAATGGGATGGGCATCTACATGGCAAGTGATGTTTAATGTTGCAAAATAGACATAATGAAAGATAATAAGATAATGCATTTGGGTGCCAGAAATACTAATGCAAGTTACTCACTAGGAGGAGAACCTTTGGGGAATCTAATGTGGAAAAGGACCTGGGGGTCCTTATAGAACAAGCTCAGCAATAGCATGCAATGCCAAGCTGCTGCTATCAAAGCCAACAGAATACTGGCATGTATGAAAAAGGGGATTCACTCCAGAGAAAAAAACAATATTTCTCCCACTCTACAAGACTCTGGTTCAGCCGCATCTGAGTACGCTGTCTAGTTCTGGGCACTGGTCCTCAGGAAGGATGTGCTGGAACTGAAGAGAGTCCAGAGAAGGGCAACAAAGCTAATAAAGGGAATAGAGGACTTTAGCTATAGACTATTAACATTGACTTCATTGGAGAAGAGACGCTTGAGAGGGGATATGATTTCAATGTACAAATACCGTACCGATGACCCTAGCATAGGGAACAAACTTTTCAGTGAAAGGGAATTTAAAAAGACATGCGGTCATTCACTAAATTAGAAGAAAAGTGGTTTAACCCTAAACTGCATAAAGGGTTCTTAACCGTCAGAGCGGTAAGAATGTGGAATTCTCTTCCACAAGCAGTGGTATCAGCAGGGAGCATCGATAGTTTCAAAAAACTATTAGATGGGCACCTTAACGACCACAACAGACAGGGGTATACAATGTACTATTCACAGCAAACACACACACACACCCATCATAGGTTGAACTGGATGGACTGGTGTCTTTTTTCAACCTCACTAGCTATGTACCTACTGTATGTAACTATGAAGCACAAAGTTTATAATCTTTTATTTTTATATACGCTTTGTAGGCAACATTTATTTATTTTTATTTTATTTAAAGCACAATCTGCTTTATGAGTACTTCAGTTCAAAATTTGATCATGGATTTTGCTTAGGTTTTCATTAGATAGGCATTGTCCCACAGCCTCAGTCTGGCTTTTTGAATGAGGAATGATAGGAGCAGCCTCAGTATATACCACAAAGGTGCACTAGGATCTCTTCTAGAGATTGTGCACAGTGGCATTGTGTGTTTTTTTTTTTTTCTTCTGATATACTTCTCTAAAGGATATTCAGAAAAGTGTTATTTACATTTATGATTGCTAATGGAATGTTTAATTTTTTTTAATTGTAAAAAAATCATCTCACATGGGATGTTACCTCAAATTCTAAACAGCATATAAAAATAATAATCCACTAGACATATGAATGTAGAAAACCTTTGGCCACAGCCAACAATCTTCATCTTTAGGACTCAAGCACCAAAAATGAAAAAAAAAATGACCATCATAACTCATGTAAACTACTGTCCACCCAAAAGTCAGACTGTAAATCAAACAGAATTGATCACCAAAGTGGGTGACTTTACTCCCAAAAGGATAACATTTTAAAGGATGGGCAAATGGGAGGCTTGCAGCATCAAAATGCCAGTCACTAATTCAGTGATCAACTGATCCTCCTCCTGCTCAGCACAGCTATATTACCCTTTAGAACCAGCACAGCAACTCAATGCAGACTTCAGCCTGAAAGAAACAGCCGCATTTCCTAATTTTCTTATATACTATTTTAGCACCCTACAGGGTAGGTGCTAGGTAAAAGTATAGTGGGCCTTGGCTGCCTAACAGCAGGGCCATGATTTTTTTTTTATTTCTATGTTGGCTCATTGAACTGATACCGTTTTAGCTAATGACTGTGCAGCCAACCATGATCTCTGAGTGGCGTCCGATGGGGCTGCAACATAAGCCCCCTTCGCCCTAGACACCTCCTCCAGGACATTATTTTCCCAGGCCTTGGTAGCAGTTTTAATACCATTAATGATATGTATAAATTGACCACTCATAAATGCCTTAGCAGCATCCCAAACCACCCCGAGCCCAGCTGTATGTAAATTACGGGCAAAAAAATCAGACAACATGGCCGGCACAGGGTCAGGGTTAGGGAAAAGCGTCAACCAAAACGAGTTGAGCTTCCAGAGAGGTCTGCTCCATCCCACAGGAAGGGCCAGGCGGACCCAAAGTGGAGAGTGATCAGAGACCAGCCTCGGCTCATAATCCGCCCGACCACTAGCGGTAGGAGGGAGTCACCACACAACCCCATGTCAATCCTAGAAAGACCGGAGTGAGCAGCCGAGAAACAGGAATATTTCCGCACTCCAGGATGCCCCAATGGCCACACATCCATCAGTCCGAGTTCCCCCACCAGCCGGGAAAAGGGCGTAGGCCCACCAGCCAAATAAGGGAAGCCGGAGCGAGGGGAGAATCTATCCCACGTAACATCCAGAACTGTGTTGAAGTCTCCCAGCAGCAGGGATGGCACGACAGGAAGCTTGGCAACATGATCAATAATGAGCTTGAGTACCCCAGTGGAATAAGGCGGAGGTATATACACCGATATTAGTATACAGGTCATTCCCGCTATTTGGCATAATAGGATAACAACACGCCCCTCTGAGTCAATCACAGTTTGCAAGCAGGTAAACCGAACCTCCCCTCTAATTAGAATACAGACCCCCCTGGAATAACTGGAATACAAAGAGTGATATTGATGACTAAACATTCTAGGAGCCAAGTTAGGCACAGTATTCGGAGGCAAATGAGTTTCCTACAAACAAACAATATCTGCCTGCAGGCGTTTAACATTTCGGAGGACTGCCGTCCGCTTAACCGTGTCACCAAGGCCCCGAACGTTCCAGGACATTATACAGACAGTGTCAGCCATGGTCTCGAAAAGGAAATATAATCAGGATAGGCAGCCTGTACACGCGCTGGTGTACACTAGGTAGACCTGGCACCCACAGGAAACTCAGTGGGGGCACCCCAGTGCATTGGAAATCCAAGGAAACATGACACTCAATTAGGCAATAATAGGGAATGAGAGTCAAGGCACAAAGTGAAGCAGGAGCAGGTGGAATCCAGGCTAGTAGTGATGCAGTGGGTCGATGCGGTATGCACAGTGGGGGCAAATTCAAAGTCACAATCCAACGGAGAAGGGGAAAAAAGGAGGGGAAGGGGAACACGTCTGCCACATGTAGGGACAAGGACCAGTCAATGGGGTACGTCCAACCAGGACAAAGAGGGGGAATCCAGGGAGGGACTGCAGATGCCATAGCAATCTCCTCAAAAACTGCGAACATGGTAAAGACAGGTACATGTAGTGCAGCCGGACGGCTTCCGCCATTTCACGGTAACATAGAACAACATCCGGACATCAGGACAAAATAGAACCAGGGATCTCCCAAGTCAGAATAGTGAGCATTCCAGGGGACAAGTTGCTTCACAGGAGTTGTCACAGAGCCCCGCGTCTGGGAGAGGCAGCAGCGTGTAGTGCCCCACCATTTGCATCTAGCCATTGAGCAGCAGCAGCAGGCTTGTCAAAGAATAGTACCTCATCTCTGGCAACTACACAAAGCTTGGAAGGGAACAGCATAGCATAGGGGATATTGAGGTCCCGGAGTCTCCTCTTCACATCCACAAATTTTGCCCGTTGCTTTTGGACCTCTGCAGAGTAGTCAGGAAACAGTGAAATCTTGGAGTTATCAATTGTCAGGCGCCCCTGCATTTCTCTGGCTTTAGTAAAGGATAATGTCCCTATCCTTATAGTTAAGGAGCTTGAAGATAAATGTACACGGAGGGGCACCTGGGGGGAGGGGGCGCATGGGGACTCGATGCGCACGTTCCACAGAAAACATGGCGGTGAAAGAGTCCTGCCCAAAGGTAGATGTTAACCAATGTTCAATAAAGGTCACTGGGTTCTTACCCTCAGCTCTTTCGGGGATGCCAATAGCCCTGATGTTGTTTCAGCGCATCCTGTTCTCCAGGTCGTCTAGCTTGGCAGCTTGCTGAGCAGTGAGTAGGGCAGTATGTTTAACCTCCCTTTGCAGAGGCGCCATGTCATCTTCCAAGGAGCTCACGCACCCTTTCACCACAGATGTACGTTCCCTGAGCTTCTGCATGTCATGGCGCATAAAGGAGAGTTCGGCTTTGACCCCCTTTAGTTCAGCTGTCAGGGCCGTGATTGAAGTAGTGCAAGTCATCACAGCCGCCATGATGTCCCGCAGGGTGGGCTCTGAGTCAGGGGATGGAGAAGAGTGCATTGGGGCCTGTTCCAAGCCAGCCACCTCCCAATCTACAAGCTGGCGTGAGATATCCCCCAGCGGCACAGTATCATCAGTATCTGACTGCGATCCAGGGGAGATTGTCAGCGCCGTCCTACTGGCTGCAGGAGAATCATGGGTCGCTGGTTTGGTGAACAGTTTTTGTGCAGCTTTAATGTACTTCTCTTTTTGAGAAGCACTCTGCTGGGGGCCGCCATCTTGGGTCGGAACGGCCAGAGCCGCCTTGCCGTCTTTTCCCTGCTTAGACATGCTAAAGGAGAGGTCCGGATGACTCACCAGATGCGCCCGACGTCCAGTGGATCTCAGAGTCTCCCCGGAGGTAAGTAGGAGAACTGGTCCAGTGTTGTGAAGGATCGGTAACAGGATGATCGGCGGAGCTAGCGGCGCACATGTCCTCTCACATCCGCAGCTCAGCCATGCCCCCCAGGGCCATGATTTTTAGCTGGGCTGTCATGTCTCCCAGGTGTGTCTGCTGAGAGGGGAGTCTCCCCACTGGTTCCATGAGAGGATTCTCATTGGGCAGTGGAGAAAATCCAATCAGAGACACATTCAGGCCTGTATCTACCCCAGAAGACAGATTCTGCCACAGAGGATTCTGGGAGTGGGTATATGTTTGAGGGGAATGTATGACTCAGTGTCTTTGGCAGGAAGCAGAGTCCCAGGAGGGAGAGTAGGGCTGTCTCTACTCCTGTCAGAAGGATCGGGTGTTCCAGGTGGCTGCCTGGGAATCCAGAGAACGCTGAGTTGAGCTGCAGAGGGGATCCGGTGTGCCGAGCACCAGTGGAGGAAGAGGGGTTCAGTTCCAGGAAAGCCTGCCAAGGTCGTGAGTACTGAGAACTGCCCCTAGGGGTCTGCCATGTGTAGAGGGGGTGTCTAGTCAGAGGACCCTGAAGTGTTAGAGGGGGTACCTAGTTAGAGGACCCTGAAGTATTAGAGGGGGCGCCAGCTGCTGGGCCCTGAAGAGCTAATGTGTACAGTGTGCAGTGTACAGAGTTAAGAGTTGCAGTAGCACAAGCAGTGACAAGGAGCTAACTCAGCCAGTGAAGGGTTGGAAGGAGCTGTTCAGTGACTTTTGAGCTAAATCAAGTGTCAGGAGTCAAGAGTTCTACAGTCCTGGATCTTCTGAGTTAACAAACAAGTTAAAGTCGAGGTTTCAGCACTAGTTCAGCAAAGCAGTATTTTCAAGTGTCAGGAAGCACTGATCGGGATTCAGCTGGCATCAAGATAGTGCCAACGGGCATTTTTTGAATAAAGTCCCAGTTAACCTAGTTGAGCCAGAGGAGTATCCCACTCATTCCCTTCTCCCTTCCCCAAAATACAATAAACAAAACCAACCAAAGATGCCGGAGTGGTCAATGTCTCAATTCTCACACTTGGGTTCACAACTTAAATGTGTTGGAAGTGTCACCGGTAACAATGGCAGACCCACATCAGACTGAAGGCCTGGAAATATTGCTACACTGTCAATTAAGTTAAACTAAATTTATTAAAGGGTATTTTCATTTTTCCTTTACTCTTTCCACAAAATCTTCTATGCATTTAAGCACATTACATACCAGCACCCAGCTCTTAAAAAGGTGCTCCAATTCCTCTTCATATGTATAGACTGTGTGTGGCTTGAAAGCAAAAACTTCTTGATGCTGCATCCCCCTCCTAAACAACAGGATGGAAAGGACATAGAAGTATATTCCCAGTGGCTAATCTGGCATGCTCAAACTGTGCTCATATGCAGTGTGCTCTCTCTTTCTGTAGCATCAGCAACTCTGATGGAGAAGAGAGAGTGCACTGCACATGCATTGAATGGGACAGAATGGCGACTGGGGGAACACTTCCAATGTTCAGCCTGAGAACCTAGAAGTTTTTTTTCTGACAGATCATACACAGCCTACACATATAGAATTGAAAAGGTGCAGCGTTATTACTGGCTGAGGAGTGGTATGTAATGTGCTGGGGATCGTAGAATGCATAGGTGGTTCTGTGGGAAAATGACAGGAAAGAGGAACTTTAACTCTTTAAAGATAGAAATTGGATGGGTTGTGACAATCCCATTGAACCACTGCTTTATTGTGTAGCCAAGACATTCTGTTCTATTTCAGGTGTTTTATTTCTGGATAGAAGTAATTACAATGCATTGTAAACATGAAACATCAAATAAACATCATAAATACCTGGCACCTAAAAAAGGCTAAAGCAGATATTTTGTTATTGTATTTTACTTGCTTCTAACTCTGATGCCTTAGTATACTTACTCTTAGCATTTTTTATATTACTGAACTGAAAAACCCACAGATTAGAGTCTCTCAAATGCAAATAATTTAACATGCTCTAGTAAGCCCTTGCAAAAGTGAACATTTTTTTTACCTTAAATAAATCACCCCCTTGGTGTGTATATAAAATTTGTACTTATCAATAAATACTCCAGTAACAGAACTATGTTAAATATGAAAGCACTAGCACGTACTGCAAAACTAAAGTTTTCTTCAGCCATAATGTTCAATCAATATGGTCACATTAGAAAACTTTATAATGTCTGTAGGACAGGGTGGGGAAACTGCTGCCACCCAGCTGTTGTGCAACTACATATCCCATGAGGCATTGCAAGACTGACAGTTACATACTTGAATCTACATGTCCCATGAAACATTAAAACACTGACAGTTTCAAAAAGAGCAGAAAGAACAATAGCAATCTCCTGTGCTCAAGAGTGGTGTAATGCTGAAAGATGGATCACAGGTCCTTGATATTTTCAATAGAAGCACAGACTTTGCTGTCCCCTGAGGGTCGGGGGGATACCAGTAGACACACTTCAAAACAAGGAAGAGAGGTGCACCAGCCTTGTGCATTACCCAAGGGGTATCTTTAATAATGAAATTACAGGAAATATACCCACAAACAACTCCATGGTAAAAGCACACCCAGCCAATCTGAAATGTTGTAAATAACAAATGATTTGAGTTACATGATGTTTTAGGGGGTCCTCCCATCAATGAGTGGGAGTGTTAACCTTCCTTTATAGACAACTGGCAACACTCAATGACAATACAGGTGTATTCAATGCTTATAATAATAGGGGTGCTCCAGAGATGAAATTGACAGATGCAACATGTACATGTTGATCTATGACCAATATACATGTAAATATATAAAAAAAATCATAAATGAATAACAAAAATAAGATAAAAGCACAGAGGGTAGCATGGTGCCCAGAAGTGATGTCACTCGGTGGGACGGAACCAGATGCAGGAACCAGCGTGGAATGCAAGCAAGCCTGTTGCCGTGCGCTACCCTCCAGTAACAGGGCTTGTTCACGCGCTGGCAGCGACCAGCCAGGATCATCTTTCCCCCCACAGGGAGTCCCGTTCCCTGGATACCCCTACATCTTCGAGAGGTACAGCATTGGACCACCCTGCATTGACCATTGGCATTTACTATCCCACAATGCCCTCACCACCATCCGGACTCATGTGGTAATGTGTTAGCATTCCCTGGTTTTATTAGTTCAATAAATATCGATCGCTGCCTGTTGATTATCCTGTGACACCTCATTGTCATTCCTGTGCGCTGTCCATTTTCAGTGTTTCATTCCATTGCATTTATATCCTATGCTTGGGACTGGCAGCACAAGGATTATCTGGTTTCGATATTTCGATGTCATGTTGGTGAATTTCCTTTTTAGGGGGTCCTGATTATCAGTGTTTGGACTTTTTGTATATAGATTTGTATTTTAGCAACAGCTGTTCCACCCCTGCACTCCAAAACCATTAAAGACATCCCCTGCCCGTGGCTTTTTGGGTGTGTAATAGATAAAAATCTTCTGCTTTCCCCTAATTCTTAAAATGACAAAAACATACAAGTTAGAATAATCCAATTTTTTGTGGTTTATTGGTAACTGCAGATTGAAAGCAATTTGATGTGTGTGGATAGCTCAACATGATGAATTGTTACTCCAGAATATAAGGCTGTCAAGCCAGTAGGGTTGGTTTACTAAAGGCAAAAAAGCTGTTTACTTTGCATGGGAAATTGCACTTTGCAAGGGAGTTTTGTCCAGATTTTAGTGAACAAGGTGCAACTCTGCGTACTTCCATCATCTAATCATCATCTAAACAAAACAGTTTTTTTACTTGCACATGATTGGGTATTCTTTACAAACCAAAGTGCAACTTCCCTTGCACAGTGAACAGCCTACTTGCATTTAGTAAATCTATTCCAGTGTCACAAAACAAGTGTAGCTGTACTAACAAAAGCTTCTGTTTCTAATTAAAAAACTGACTATGGACAAAGAATGTTATAATTCTGAACTTAATGAAATTAAATAGTTCATATTTACATGGAATATTGATGTGTTAAATAGCAAATTAGAAAGAAAAACACTTGAGTTAGCAATTGTTGTATTTAATGTAACAGAGATACTGTATGTGATATAGAAATGTGTACAAAGGATACCATTTATACTTTCATAAGCAGTGTAAAAACCAGGAGACACCCGTTTGGCATTCAGCATACAGTAAGGTGACATTTGTCCACATAAATATTTTTCAAGTCAGTGTTATTTTATCACTAATGATTGCTGATCTCTAAAGAGTTTAATAAGTACAGTTTTAAGCCATGCGGTGTGTGTTACTGAGCATAAATGAGCAGCTTATTTATTTTAGTGATAGCAAAAAGTGAGAGAAATTGAAGTTGTTATAAAAACATTGTCATGATAGAGCAGTCTGTGAAGTAGCAACTGTGTTCTAAACTGTCTACTCATTTCAACATAACCTAATAGTTTACTAGTCACTCTAAAACATATTTTTTTCTGATTTATCACATCACACTGATGATGATGAGAGTGGTGCCCCTTCTACTGGATGTACTAAAGAAAAGGGGAGTGACTTATAGATAGGGGTTCCCCTTCAGGCTAATGGCAACCAGAGATAGAGCCACAGCCTCCTTTTGGGATAATAAATGACCTAAAATAACTTTCTGTATTTGCCCATGGTAGACTTTCCTGAATCGAGAGTCCTGAGAGAAGCACCTCAAACAAACACATGGAGAAGGAAGCATGGACGCAGTCCAGCTGGTCAAAAATCCAGGAGAACTCAGAGTGAGTGATGGCCTGGAAAACTTTTCTGATGCATAATATCCTTATGCCACAATATTTCACTCAACCTTTATATGTGTCTATTTTTTTTGTTAAAATGTGTACACATTTTTTCTGGTGCACAGAACTATTGATGCCCTGTAAGGAGTAATGAGCATGAGAAAGATGTTTTAGGTCAGATCTGTGACACAGCATTTTTAAAGCTGTTGAATTGAATGGGTGAAGTAATGAATGCTAGGGTTTTTACTGGGTCTAGTGTCTGTACTGCCTTGATAGTGGCCCAGGTGATCAGGGTTGTGTCCTTAAGCAATGCATTTTTCACAAAGAAACAGAGCTGGCAAAGTGTAATTATTTTCAAGAGAGAAAAAAAAGGGAAAACTATATTTTATAACAACTTCTAAGGTACAAAAGCACAAACAATACTTGTTGTTTTTATGTCACTGTGTACAACAATCCACTTGAAACATCAAGTGTTTGAACTGAGCACACTTTAAAATGTAACTCTACTTTTGCTGAGAAAAAAATCTATTTCTTCTTGGTGATCAATGTACATTGAAATATATTTAACAAAACTAGATTCCTACCTGCTCAGAAGAAATAGCTGTTTGTTTGACTAGGTCCTTTGAATACGTATTTTGATAGGAGGTATGGGTTCATTGTAATTAGCTGGTACCCTCCCAGAGTTCTAGTGAGAAAAGCTGTAGGGTCTCAAGCTGTAGGGTCTAAACCTTATAGAGTATCTCATCAAAATGAAATGTATGTTACAGAAGATGTCTAAAATCTGATTTGTAACTTAGTGCAGAATTCTGGGAAAACTAGTAGGGAACTACATTTATGGAGACTTCTGTACAGGACATGTCCAGGTTGCTAAATTGCTTTGAATTTTATTGAAAATTACAGCTCTGCAGATTTTGGAAAGGTATTAATTATTTACATTAAATTATAAATATATATATATATATATATATATATATGTTAATGAAGTCCTAGGCTAACATGTAATTGTCAAGTTAATTTAATTTCTGTTTATTTAAAGAGTGACTATAACTAGTGTTGAGCGAACACGGACTGTATTATTCGTGTTCGTACCGAATAATTGGATTTTTGTTACCCGAACACGGACCCGAAAACTTTATTGTATGTTCGGGTTTAAAATCCGTGTTCGGTCATTTTATCTATGTAATGACGCGCTTTTAATGGTGGGCTTTCAACAGCCAATCAACAAGCGTTTAACTGGTGTGCTTTAAGCCATCCCAGCCATGCCTACTAATGTATTAGTAGCTGTGATTGGCCATCTGAAGCATGTGACCATGTCTTTATAAGTTCGAGAGCCCCAGCGCGCTGCTTCATTCTGCTGTAGTTTAGGGAGAGAGCACACATCATACGTGCTGGCTGCTGATTAGGGACAGACAGTGAAAAATTGTATTGTGTCTGAAAAGAATGCAGGGTCAGGCCGGAGTGCAGGCAGGGCGAGTTATTAGGGCATTTTAGGGCGAGGCTGGAGAATAGGCAGGGTCAGTGTTCTACATCGATTTTGCTGTGTGTGGGGTTGGTTGTGCAGTGCCAGTGAACGATCTTATCGAATATTAGGGCGAGTCTGGAGAATAGGCAGGGTCAGTGTTCTACATCGATTTTGCTGTGTGTGGGGTGGTGCAGTGAACACAATCTTTTTGCCCGCTGAGGAGGAGGGAGAAAAAAAATCTATTTTTATCAGTCAGTTGTGTGCAGCGTTTTTGCTTCAGTGCTGACTGTGATAAGACACTGCTGTGTTCACATGTGCTATTGAGTGATTTTAAATTTTATACACTTTTTTCTATTCCACTATTCAATATACACCCTTTTGGGTTAAAAAAAAAATAAATTGTGGCATAGTCTGTACTAATCTATTTAAAAATTACAAACTTAAAGGGGAATTTTCTTTTTTTTTTTCCTTCATAGCCTGCAGCAGAGCTGACTGACATGAGACACTGCTGTGTTCACATGTGCTATTGAAAAATCACCAATTTTATATCATATTTTCTATTCCGCTATTCAATCTACACCCTTTGGGGTAAAAAGAATTAAATTGCGGGATAGTCTGTATCGGTACGTGTGAGATACACCTTTCCAATTTTTGGGGCGCATCTTATACCACTGAGGATTGCAGGGTGTTTCAGTTTGCCTCCTGCCTGTTCCGAACTCCTCCTACTCCCCATCCTGCCTTTAGGGTACAAAAAATAGTAATCGGGGCCTAGTCTGGGTCTGTACGTGTGAGATAGATACACCTTTTGATATCATATTTTCTATTCCGCTATTCAATCTACACCCTTGGGGTAAAAAGAATTAAATTGCGGCATAGTCTGTATCGGTACATGTGAGATACACCTTTCCAATTTTTGGGGCTCATCTTACACCGCCGAGGATTGCAGGGTGTTTCAGTTTGCCTCCTGCCTGTTCCGAACTCCTCCTACTCCTCATCCTGCCTTTGGGGTACAAAAAATAGTAATCGGGGCCTAGTCTGGGTCTGTACGTGTGAGATAGATACACCTTTTGATATCATATTTTCTATTCCGCTATTCAATCTACACCCTTGGGGTAAAAATAATTAAATTGCGGCATAGTCTATATCGGTACGTGTGAGATACACCTTTCCAATTTTTGGGGCTCATCTTACACCGCCGAGGATTGCAGGGTGTTTCAGTTTGCCTCCTGCCTGTTCCGAACTCCTCCTACTCCTCATCCTCATCCTGCCTTTAGGGTACAAAAAATTGTAATCGGGGCCTAGTCTGTGTTTGTACGTGTGAGATACACCGTTTTATACATTTTTTTCTATTCCGCTATTCAATCTACACCCTTTGGGGTAAAAAGAATTAAATTGCGGCATAGTCTGTATCGGTACGTGTGAGATACAACTTCCAATCTTTTGGGGCGCATCTTCCACCGCCGAGGATTGCAGGGTGCTTCAGTTTGCCTCCTGTTCCGACCTCCTCCTACTCCTCATCCTCATCCTGCTTTTAGGGTACAAAAAATTGTAATCGGGGCCTAGTCTGTGTTTGTACGTGTGAGATACACCGTTTTATAAAATTTTTTCTATTCCGCTATTCAATATACACCCTGTTTGAGTGTAAAAAATTAAATTACGGCATAGTCTGTATCGGTACATGTGAGATACACCTTTTTAAATTTGTTTGGCGCATCTCCTTCCACCGCCGAGGATTGCAGGGAGCTTCAGTTTGCCTCCTGTTCCGAACTCCTCCTACTCCTCTTCCTCATCCTCACCCTGCCTTTAATGTACACAAAATTGTAATCGGGGCCTAGTCTGTGTTTGTACGTGTGATATACACCGTTTTATACATTTTTTCCTATTCCGCAATTCAATATACACCCTTTTGGAGTGTAAAAAATTAAATTACGGCATAGTCTGTATCGGTACATGTGAGATACACCTTTTTAAATTTGTTTGGCGCATCTCCTTCCACTGCCGAGGATTGCAGGGAGCTTCAGTTTGCCTCCTGTTCCGAACTCCTCCTACTCCTCTTCCTCATCCTCACCCTGCCTTTAGTGTACACAAAATTGTAATCGGGGCCTAGTCTGTGTTTGTACGTGTGAGATACACCGTTTTATACATTTTTTCCTATTCCGCTATTCAATATACACCCTTTTGGAGTGTAAAAAATTAAATTACGGTATAGTCTGTATCGGTACATGTGAGATACACCTTTTTAAATTTGTTTGGCGCATCTCCTTCCACCGCCGAGGATTGCAGGGCGCTTCAGTTTGCCTCCTGTTCCGAACTCCTCCTACTCCTCTTCCTCATCCTCATCCTGCCTTTAGGGTACAAAAAATTGTAATCGGGGCCTAGTCTGTGTTTGTACGTATGAGATACACCGTTTTATATCCTTTTTTCTATTCCGCTATTCAATATACACCCTTTTGGGGTGAAAAAAATTAAATTTGCGTCATACTTTGCATATTTGACTGTGAGATACACCCGTTGTATTTGTATACTGTTTTTCTATTCTGCTATTTAATAAACACCCTTTTGGGGTAAAAAAAATTAAATTGCGGCATAGTTTGCATATTTGACTGTGAGATACACCCGTGCGATACTGTTGTTGATTTGTTCCGCTATTCAATAAACACCTTTCTAAGGCAAGATCATAAATTACAGAAATATGAGGAGACCGTCAAATAGGGGCCGTGGCATGGGTCGTGGTGCTGCTGGTAGAGCTCCTGTTGCAAGGAGAGGACATGGTCGATCTGTGCCAGCTACACGCACAAGTGAAACACCTTCCTCAAGTGTGAGTAGGCGACAGAACCTGCAGTAGTATTTGGTAGGGCATCATGCGCCTCTACAAGTGTTGAGGCCAGAACAAGTAGAGGCGATAGTAGATTGGTTTGCTGCTGACAGTGCCTCCAGTTCCTTCACATTGTCTCCCACCCAGTCTACTGCAGAAAGGTCAGAGTTGGCACCTGCAGCCGATGTCCAACCATCTTTCACCTCACCCCCTTGCAAATCAGGCAAGCAGTCTGAGCCCCAAGTCATGCAGCAGTCTCTTCTTCATTTTGATGACTCTGTCAGCAGGGTTTCCCAGGGCCATCCACCTAGCCTTGCCCCAGAAGTGGAAGAGATTGAGTGCAGCGATGCCCAACCACTTATTTCTCAAGATGAGTACATGGAAGGACCATCGCAGCACGTCTCCGATGATGACGACTGCTGCGGCACTCAGAATTGTGGAGACCGACAAGGAGGGCAGGGGTGAAGACTGGGTGGAAGATGATGTGGAGGACGATGAGGTCCTCGACCCCACATGGAATGAAGGTCATGCAGGTGACCTGAGTAGTTTGGAGGAAGAGGCGGTGGTCGCACAGAGCCACCAGCACAGCAGAAGAGGGAGCAGGGTGCAGAAGTGGAGCGGCCGTGCCCTAGACACTACGCCTGCTACTGCCCAACGCAGCAAGGGACCGAGCGCACCAAAGCCAGTTCAAAGGAGTTCTCTAGCGTGGAAGTTCTTAAGAAAATGTGCTGATGACAGGACACGAGTGGTTTGCACCCTGTGCAATCAGAGCCTGAAGTGAGGCATAAACCTTCTCAACCTGAGCACAACCTGCATGATCAGGCATCTAAGTGCAAAGCACGAGCTGCAGTGGAGTAGACACCTTCAAAACCAAGAAAGGTCTCTGGCTCCTCCTGCTTCCTCTTCTGCTGCAGTCTCGGCCTCTTCATCCACCTCTGTAGTGATACCGGCACCTGCCACCCCGCAAACAGACGATCTGTCAGCAACACCACCACCTGGGTCACCAACCATCTCCACAATGTCCCGTGGAAGCGTTCAGCTTTCCATCTCCCAAACACTTCAGAGGAAGAGGAAGTACCCCCCTACCCACCCACGATCCCTGGCCCTGAATGCCAGCATTTCAAAATTCTTGGCCTTTGAAATGCTGTCATTCGGTCTGGTGGAGACGCACAGTTTTAAAAGCCTTATGTTGGTGGCTGTCCCACAGTACGTCGTGCCCAGCCGCCACTAATTTTCCAGGCAAGCCATCCCTTCCCTGCACAACCAAGTGGGGGAAAAAATCAGGTGTGCACTGCGCAACGCCATCTGTGGCAAGGTCCACCTAACTACCAATACGTGGACCAGTAAGCACGGTCAGGGGCGTTATATCTCCCTAACGGCACACTGGGTAAATGCAGTGGCGGATGGGCCTGAGGCGGATAGCAATTTGGCGCATGTCCTTCCACCACCGAGGATTGCAGGGCGCTTCAGTTTGCCTCCTGTTCCTAACTCCTCCTACTCCGCTTCCTCATCCTCTACCGCCTCCTCATCTGGTCAGCGTAACACCTTCACCACCAACTTCAGCACAGCCAGGGGTAAACGACAGCAGGCAGTTTTAAAACTTGCCTGTTTGGGGGAAAAACCACACACCGCGCAGGAGTTGTGGAGGAGCATGGAACAGCAGACAAATGAGTGGTTGCTGCCAGCGAGCCTCAAGCCTGGCCTGGTGGTGTGCGATAACAGGTGAAATCTCATAGCATCTCTGGGCCTAGCCGGTTTGATGCACATCCCTTGCCTGGCGCATGTGCTGAATTTGGTGGTGCAGAGGTTCCTTAAAAATTACCCCGATATGTCAGAGCTGCTGCAGAAAGTGCGGGCCGTCTGTGTGCACTTTCGGCGTTCTCACCCTGCTGCTGCTCGCCTGTCAGCGCTGCAGCGTAACTTCGGCCTTCCCGCTCACCGCCTCATATGTGACGTGCCCACAAGGTGGAACTCCACCTTGCACATGCTGGAAAGACTGTGCGAGCAGCAGCAGGCCATAGTGGAGTTTCAGCTGCAGCACGCACGCGTGAGTCGCTCTGCGGAACAGCACCACTTCACCACCAATAACTGGGCCTCCATGCAAGACCTGTGTGCCTTGTTGCGCTGTTTTGAGTACTCCACCAACTTGGCCAGTGCCGATGACGCCGTTGTCAGCTTAACTATCCCACTTCTATGCCTCCTTCAAAAAACAATTCGGACAATGATGGAAGAGGATGTGGCACAGGATGAGGAGGAGGAGGAGGAGGATGAAGAGGTAACATTTACAAGGCTTTCAGGGCAGTCATTCGCAAGTGGCTCTGAGGGTGGGTTCCTGCACCCACAAACGCCAGGGACACAATTGTCCAGCAGGGCACAGTTCTGGAGGATGAGGAGAATGAGGAGGAGGAGATGGAGGAGGAGATGGAACCATGTTCACAGCAGGGTGGCACCCAGGCCAGCTCATGGCCATCACTGGTGCGTGGCTGGGGGGATACAGAGGACACAGACGATACACCTCCCAAAGAGGACAGCCTTTCGTTGCCTCTGGGCAGCCTGGCACACATGAGCGATTACATGCTGCAGTGTCTCCACAATGGCCGCTGAGTTGCCCACATTCTAACTTGTGCTGATTACTGGGTGGCCACGCTGCTGGATCACCGTTACAAGGACAACATACCGTCCTTAATTCACTCACTGGAGTGCGATCGCAAGATGCGCGAGTACAAGCCCACGCTGGTAGACGCGATGCTGCTGGCATTCCCACCTGACAGCAGGGCCACAGTGGAAGCATAAGGCCAAGGCAGAGGAGGAGGAGGAAGAGGTCGCCAACGCAATCAGGGCACCGCCAGCACCTCAGAAGGCAGGGTTAGCATGGCAGAAATGTGGAAAAGCTTTGTCAGCACGCCACAACAAACAGCAGCACCAGCAGCTCATATGGAACATCTTAGCAGGAGGCAGCATTTCACCAACATGGTGGAGCAGTATGTGTGCACACGCCTACATGTAGTGATGGGGATGCGCCCTTCAACTTCTGGGTCTCCAAATTGGGCACATGGCCTGAGCTTGCCCTTTACGCCTTGGAGGTGCTGGCGTGCCCTGCAGCCAGTGTATTATCTGAACGTGTATTTAGCACGGCTGGGGGCGTTATCACAGACAAGCGCAGCCGCCTGTCCAGAGACAATGCTCACGTTCATTAAAATGAACCAGGCATGGATCCCATGGGACTTTTCCGTACCTTGTGCAGAATAGAGATGGATACCGACCTTACCCAGCCATTGTTCTATTTTTGATCTTTCTCACTCTTTTGGGGTGTACCCTCATTTAAAATGACTGAAAAAAGAGCAGTGTTGGCTACCTTGTCCTCCTCCACCGCCGCTTCCACCTACACCGCCCATAGGTGTGCGCAGCCTATTGCATTAGGGTGTGCACCCCAAAGTTTAAATACACATGCATGTGTTTGCCTACATGTATATGGCCCCGGTACATTACTCTCCCTGCTGGCAAAGTGAAATAGAAGTGTGTGGCAGAGCAGGTCCAAGGGAGATCTTTCCCATCTCCTCACTGGCAAACAGAGCGATAATGCTAATGTGCCCTAGGTGATTAGGGTGTGCCCAGGCACACCCGGCACACCCTGTGCGCATGCCTATGACACCGCCACATCCACCACCACCTCAACCTCCCTCCTACTCCATATGGGCCTCGTCCTTCACAAATGAAGAACATTGTTTTATTTTTCTGTTTTTTTTTGTTGTTTTAAGTTATTTCCCTATCCACATTTGTTTGCAGAGCACTTGCCATGCTCTTAACTACGTTTTGCTGCCATTTGCAGCACTCTATCCCTTTCCATTGGTGTTTTAGAGCCATTTTAGTGCCTGAAAGTTCGGGTCCCCATTGACTTCAATGGGGTTCGGTGTCCACGTAAAGTTCGGAAAAAGTCCGGGACACGGACCCGGACTATTTTTTCAAGTTCGGCCGAACCCGCCGAACGCGGACATCCAAGTGTCCGCTCAACTCTAACTATAACTAAAACAATTTATTTCTTTATTTTTATTTTTGGAGTATGGAAGAATTAGAACTTCTTTCAGGTTACTTTAGTCAGAAACTATTTTGGAGAGATTCCTTTTTATTCTGTCTTGTAAAAAGGTTGCTTCAGGTCAGGAAGCGAGCACAGATCTCTCAAACGTCAGCGCTTTATTGTTCACCAACAGATATTGTGGGATTTCAAAATGTATTCAAATGATCAAACACAAGCAGGTTTTGCAAGAAGCTCACTGGTGGTGGTAAGGCATCTCTCGAAACAAAACAGGCCTACCTCAAGGAGTACCCTGAAGCCATTCAAAGTATGGATGTAGAGAAAAAGATGTCAAACCAAAAGGTGGAAGAGTCCTAGGCTGGTTTCACACAGGCTGTCTGATCCAGTCTGCCTGCCAGTTTTTTCAGGCGGACCTGATCAGACCATCTTTAGCTTTCTATGGAGCGACGGATGTCAGTGGACACCCAGGGACATCCAATCTTGCCTGCTAAAAACAGAAGATCAGATCAGAAAACATTCGGATGGAAATGGCAGGTGGTCCATTTTCATTTTACAGCCCATTTTCTCAGGTAATGGCTCACAGAAAAATAAGGCCAGCCCTGGGTTTGAGCACCCTAACAGATTTGCCATGTTGGGTGAAGATGTGGGGGTTGCAAGCTCAGAGGTGGCAGCCCTAGATGTCACTGCTATCCCTAACAGCCGGGAGAGCAGCAAGTCTAGTAGGGGTGGTAACGGTAGTACAGGTAGGCCTAGACAGTTGGTGGTAATAGGGGATTCTATAAACAGAAGGACTGATAGAATAATTGGTCGCCAGGATCCCTTCAACTGAATGGTTTACTGTCCCCTGGTGCCAGGGTTCAGCATGTGGTGGACCGGGTTGATAAATTAGTTGGAGAGCTGGGCATGACCCAGATGTCCTGGTCCACATTTGAACCAATGACAGAAAATACGGAAGGTAGAGGCTCCTTCAGAACCAATTTAATGAACTAGGCTGCAAGTTGAAGAGAAGGACCTCCAAGGTAATATTCTCTGAAATATTGCCCGTTTAATGCACAACACAGGAAAGACAGGGGGAGATTAGAGAGTTGAATGTATGACTAAAAACCTGGTGTAAGAAGCAGGGATTTGGGTTTTTAGAGAACTGGGCTCACTTTTCAGTGGGGTGCAACCTAGCTGTTGTGCTGGGGAAGAGGTATATGGGAAGGCTGGAGGAGTATTTAAACTAGGATTGAGGGGGAGGATGAAATAGATTATAATGGGGCAGACAGGTCAGACAGGAGTCAGCCCCTATTGGTGGGTGGAATAGGGAAAGATTGGGGGAGAGCTATGGCAGAGTATATGAAGGTTCCCATGTTACAAACAACTATTAGAAATGGTACTATTTGTACCAAAACAAAAAATATGCAAAATAAGTGTGCAAAATATGACAATGAATTTAAAGGTTTGTTCACCAATGCCAGAAGTCTGCCACGCAAGATAAGTGAGTTGGAAGCTCTGGTGCATGATGAGAGCTATGATTTAATGGGTATTGCTGAATCTCGGCTTCATTCTTCACATGACTAAGCTATTCATATTCCTGGCTATGCTCTCTTTCAGAAATACAGGGTAAAATGGAAGGGTGGTGGTGTTTGTCTCTATGTGAGAAATGATCTCAAAGTGAGTGTGAAAGAGGACCCAGCTGATGGAAAGTGTGATGAGCCTGAAGCAGTATGGGTGAAAATGTACATGTGTGTGCGTAATACAAAGATTATCATTGGAGTTTGTTATAGACCTTCCAGTATTAATGAGGATGCAGAGACTCAGCTCATTGCACAGATAGAATGGACTACAAGGGCTGGGACAGTAATAATAATGTGGGATTGTTACTACCCAGACATTGACTGGAGTAATGGCACTGCTGGAACAGTTAAAGGATAAAAAATTATAAACCTATTGCAAGACAATTTTATGGTACAGTTTATTGAGGCCCCAGCTAGAAATGATGCTCTGTTGGACCTGGTAATCTCAATCTATGCAGAGCTTATTACTAATGTTCATATAAAAGAACATCTGGGCAGCAGTGACCATATTATGATTTGATTTAATGTAAGCTGTAAGCAACAAAGGCATAAAGGAAATATAAAAACACTTAACTTTAACCACTAAATACAGGGCACCTCCCTCCCTTCCTGCCCAGGCCAATTTTCCCCTTTTAGCACTGTTGCCTTTTGAATGACAATTGCGCGGTCATGCAACACTGTACCTACACCAAATTTATGTAATTTTCCCCCCACAAATAGAGCTTTCTTTTGGTGGTATTTGATCACCTATGTGATTTTTACTTTTTGCTAAACAAATAAAAAAAGACCGAAAAGTTTGAAAAAAAAAAAGTTTTTTTGTTTATGTTATACAATTTTGTAAATAAATAAGTTTTTTCCTGCACTGATGAGCACTGATGAGACTGCACTGACAGGCACTGATGAGGAGGCACTGATGGGGTGGCACTGATAGGCAGCACTGATAGGCGGCACTGATATGCGGTACTTATAGGCACTGATATGTGGCACTGATAGGTAGCACAGATATGCAGCATTGGTGGGCACTGATAGGCGGCACTGCTGGGCACTGATAGGCGGCATTGATGGACACTGATAGGTGGCACTGACGGGCACTGATAGGTGGCACTGACAGGCACTAATGGGCACTGATAGGCAGCACTGATGGGCACTGATGGGCGACACTGATCGGCACTGACGGGTGGCACTGATGGGCACTAATGGGCACTGATAGGCGGCACTGGTGGGCAATAATGGGCACTGGTGGGCGACACTAAAGGATGGCAATGATGGGCACTTGTGGGCAGCACTGATAGGGAGGACACTGGTGGGCATCACTGATGGGGAGGGCAATAGGGGGCTCCCTGAGCCCTGATTGCCATCCCTGGTGGCCATAGTGGGCATCCCTGGGGTCATAGTGGGCATCCCTGGGGTCATAGTGGGCACCCCTGGTGGATCTAGTGGCATCCCCCCCCCGAGGGTCTGCACTGGTAATCAATGATCTGATTACCAGTGCCGACCCGCCCCTGTCAGGGGAGCCGCCGATCGGCGCTCCTTTACTCGTGCCTGTCAGGCACAAACTAAGGAAAGCCGATCAACGGCTGTTCCTGTTTACGATGTGACCAGCCGTGATTGGACACGGCTGATCACATGGTAAAGAGCTATGTCAGTAGTCTCTACCGAGATCGGAGGTGCAGGGTGTCAGGCTGACACCTCGCATCACCGATCGCTGCTCTGCGCGCCCCCGGGGGGCGCCCAGAGCTGTGTTATCCTGCCGCCGTCATATGACGTCTGGTCAGGATAACACAACCACATTCCCGCCGTCATTTGCCTATAGGGCGGGCGGGAAGTGGTTAAGAGAGCAAATTTTCCATGATGAGGTCTGCTCTCCAAGACTTAGACTGGGAGGGAATATTGGCATTGATGAACACAGAGCATAAATGGGAATTCTTCAAAAAGACCGTATGCAAACTCACTGCAAAGTATATTCCCATGGAAAATAAGTTAAAAAGGCTAAAAATAAAACCTATGTGGCTCACGGCCAAAGTTAAAAAAGCAATAAATTATAGGAAAGAGCTTTTGAAAAATATAAAAATAAGGGAACACTATCATTGTTTACTTGTTACAAAGAATATAACAGAATATGTAAAAAGGAAATGAAGGACGGACACAAACATTCAAAATGAACGACAGATTGCAAAAGATAGTAGGACAAACCCCCAAAAAATATTCAAATATATTAATTGTAAAAAGGTCAGGTCTGAGCATGTAGGCTCTTTACAAAATAATCTGGAGTGGGTGACTGGGGACAAAGATGAAGCAAAATTTTTAAACACTTTCTTCAGCTCTGTGTATACAAAGGAGCATGAGGGTGGTATTGACACAGCCCCAAATGATCCACAATGGCTCAAAAGTGATATGGTCCAGAAATAGTTAGACAGAATAAAGGTGGATAAAGTGCCTGGACCAGATGGCATCACCCATGCATCCTAAAAGAATTGAGCGCTGTAATTTCAAATCCTTTGCTTCTAATTTTGAGGGACTCGTTAAGGAATGAAATAGTACCACTGGATTGGTGTAGGGCCAATGTGGTGCCTATATTTAAAAAGGGATCCAAGTCTTTGCCACGTAACTGTAGACCTGTTAGTTTAATTTCTATAGTGGGGAAGATACTGGAGATTCTATAAAAAATGCCACATAGATGAGTTCCTGCTGGAGAAAAAAATTTTTTTAAGCAACAGACAGCATGGATTCATGAAAGACAGAAGTTGTCAAACAAACCTGATTTCTTTTTATAAGGAGGTAATTAAAACCTTGGACAGAAGGGTGGCTGTGGATGTAGTATACTTGGATTTTACAAAAGCGTTTGACACAGTTCCCCACACACGGCTAATGTGTAAGGTAAAGTCTACAGGCTTGGAAAGATCAGTTTGTAAATGGATAGAGAATTGGCTAAAAGATAGTATTCAGAGAGTAGTGGTTAATTATTCTTACTCTGGATGGTCTAAGGTTATTAGTGGTGTACCCCAAAGTTCAGTGTTGGGACCCTTACTTTTTAACCACTTGCTCCCCGTCCGCCGTCAAATGACAGCGGAGCAGTGTAGCTATTGTTCTGGGATGCCGTCATATGACTGTTCTGGTGCGCCGTCATATGACGGCGCACGAAAACAGCCTCGCCGTGATCACGTGACCACGCCGTGTTGCGCGACCCCTGATCTCGGTAAAAAGTCAATGACATGACTCTTTACCCATGTGATCGGCTGTGTCCAATCACAGCCGGTCACATGTAAATGAGGAAGTGCCGTTATTCAGCTCTCCTCATCTCACACTGTGTGTGAGGTGAGAAGAGCCGATCAGCGGCTCCTCCTCATAGGGGAGACAAGTACAAGTAATCAGGACACTGATCATCAGTGCCCTGATTACACAAAATGTAAATAAAGTGACAATTACTGCCCACCATCAGTGCCAACAGTGCCCGCCATCAGTGCCCACAATCAGTGCCCATAGTGCTGCCAGTCAGTGCCTGCTCATCTAGGCATTGATGGGCACTGACTGGCAGCACTATGGGCACTGATTGTGGGCTCTGATGGTGCTGCCCATCAGTGCCCATCAGTGTCCATCAGTGCCGCCTGTCAGTACCCATCAGTGCTGCCCGTCAGTGCTGTCTCTTAGTGCCAATCAGTGCCACCTCTCAGTGCCCTTCAGTGACCCTCAGTGCCGCCTATCAGTGCTGCCTATCAGTGGTCGTCAGTGCCACCTATCAGTGCCCATCAGTGTGGCATATTAGTACCTCCTCATCAGTGCCACCTCATCAGTGACCATAAGTGCCACCTCATCAGTGCCCATAAGGGCCACCTCATCAGCGCACATCAGTGAAGGAGAAAAATTATTTATTTTCAAAATGTACTTACAGAAAATAAGAAAAACTTTTTTTTCAAAATTTTCTGTCTTTTTTCTTTTTTTTTTTTGTAAGGAATAAAAAGCCCATAGGTGATTAAATACCACCAAGAGAAAGGTCTATTTGTGTGAAAAAATGTCATATGGGTAGAGTGTAGCATGACCGCGCAATTGTCATTCAAAGTGTGACAGCGCTGAAAGCTGAAAATTGGCCTGGGCAGGAAGGGGCTGAAAGTGCACTGTAGGCAAGTGGTTAATATCTTTATAAATGATATAGGGTCTGGGATTAAAAGTACAATTTCAGTCTTTGCAGATGACACCAAGATTTGCAGTGGAATAACTTCCTTACAGGATATCTCCAACTTACAAGCCAACCTCAATGCACTGTTTCATTGGGCAACTATGTGGCAAATGATGTTTCTTGTATTAACAGAGGCATGGACTCCAGAGAGAGAGAGATATCATCTTGCCCCTGTACAAATCATTAGTAAAGCCTCATCTGGAATATGCAGTTCAGTTTTGGGCACCAGTTCTCAAAAAGGATATCGGGGAACTGGAGAAAGTGCAAAGAAGGGCAACCAAATTGGTAAGAGGCATGGAGGAGCTCAGTTATGAAAAGAAAGAAAAGATTAGAGGAACTGAATTTAATCTCTCTTGAGAAGAGGAGATTGAGGAGATTAAGGGGGGATATGATCAACATGTACAAATACATAAGGGGTCCATATAGTGAACTTGGTGTTTAGTTATTCAATTTAAGGTCATTACAGAGGAAAAGGGAGCACTCTTTACGTCTAGAGGGAAATAGATTTTTAGTCTCCAAAAATGGAAAGGTTTCTTCACAGTAAGAGCTGTGAAAATGTGGAATAGACTCCCTCCAGAGGTGGTTCTGGCCAGCTCACTAGATTGCTTTAAAAAAAAAAAGCCTGGATTCTTTCCTAGGTGTAAATAATATAACTGGGTACTAATATTTAAATATAGTACCCAGTTAAAGCAAAGTTGATCCCAGGAATATCTGATTGCCTCTCGGGGGATCAGGATGGAATTTTGTCCCCTGCTGTAGCAAATTGGATCATGCTTTGCTGGGGTTTTTCGCCTTCCTCTGGAACAACTGCAGGTATGGGATTGTGTATATGGGATTGTATGGTTGTGTTTTCTTTACTGTCTTTTGTTTTTATTGGTTGAGCCAGATGGACTTGTGTCTTTTTTCATCCTGACTAACTATGAAACTATATGTAGCCCCATAGAGAGAGATCCCTTGTTGAGAAGGTGGATGCCGACTACGGAGAATGCCAATGTGAAACCAGCCTTTATAAATTGATTTAAGAATTGTTAAAAGCACCTTGGACTCTTTAACCTTTTGGTTTGATGTATTTTTCTGTACATTTATACTTTGAACTTTTTATTGTTGTCTATTTCCCTGTTTTAGATTTTCCCTTACTTCTTGTCTGTTAAAAGTTTTCCCCAGAACTAAAAATGACTGTCACTTTATTGAAAATTAGAATCCTTATTGTAATAGAGAGCATACATTTAAATATGCATTCTCAGTTCTCAATGATTTTTAAAATGTTTGTTTGTGTAAAGAAAAAAAATGTCTACAGCATTCAGACATAAATGTGTATTGCACTGCCGTGTCCAATCATTCTGTGCTAGTGTTCTGTGTGCTCATAATATAGAAAAAATATTGTACATTAACATACAGTAGTACAATTAACTCAGAATTCATTGATCTTGACTAGGGATGATCGAACTTTTGAAACGTTCGGTTCGACCAGAACACCCGAATTTCCCGAAAGTTCAGTTCGGTTTTCCGAACCCCATTGAAATCAATGGGACCCGAACTCCGGGAATCAAAAAACACAATTTTGAAGCCCTAAAACCTAATAAATGCCCCTAAAAAGTGCCTAGGGTTCTGGGTCATGCCCCAGGGACTATGAATCAGGCAAAAAAAGTTCTTAAAAATTGTCGTTTTTGAGAGCCAATTATTGAAAAAATGATTGAAAAAAAAAAATGAGATTTCTTTGGAGTTAGTGTCTGGGGGGGGGGGGGGGTCTAAAAAGTGTACCTGTGAAGTTTCAGCTCTGTAGCATGCCCAGGACCAGAATTATAACATGCCAAACCTTCAAAAATGACTTTTTTGCTTAACCGCGCCTTTCTTTTGCTCCTAATAAAGCAGATGTGTGTGACGCTTTTTGCAGTGGACTTAACGCTTACAACAAGAACAGGCGTTAACTTTTCACTGAGGCTTTAAGTCCACTGCAAAAGGCTTTGCTACTCTGCGTCACACACATCTGCTTTGTTTAGCGACAACTTTGGGTCGCATAGCAGTGTGCGTCTTGCAGGTGATTTTCACATCGCACAGTTGATAAAGCCTCCGTGACAACTATACATAAATTAAATTCATCACAAAAAAAACAGATTATTTTTCTTAGAATTTCAGTAGCACAGGGATGGTGTTACCCTCCTTTCATAAAGTGCAAATAAATAAAATGCATAAATTGCATAAATAATCCAAAACATCCAACTGAGCGAGAACAGAGTCCTTCAAAAGTCTTTGTTTATGTAGCGCCAGAGCTGGTGGTGGTGACATTGTACGGTGGTTCCTATAACTGACACCAATGACCCTGCATTAAAGGCACTGTGTATTGCTCTGGCACTACATAAACAAAGACTTTTGAAGGACTCTGTTCTTGCTTAGTTAGATGTTTTGGATTATTTATGAAATTTATGCACTTTATTTATTTGCACTTTATGAAAGGAGGGTAACACCATCCCTGCGCTACTGAAATTCTAAGAAAAATAATCTGTTTTTTTTTTTATGAATTTTAATTTATGTATAGTTGTCACTGAGGCTTTATCAACTGTGCGATGTGAAAATCACCTGCAAGACGCACACTGCTATGCGACCCAAAGTTGTCGCTAAATAAAGCAGATGTGTGTGACGCAGAGTAGCAAAGCCTTTTGCAGTGGACTTAATGCTTACAACAGCAAAACGCACACTGCTATGCGACCCAAAGTTGTCGCTAAATACAGCAGATGTGTGTATCGCTGAAATGTATTTTGCACTATAGCTGACTAGCAAGCACGTATACCTGCTGTAGATATATCAGCAGTGCAACGTGCTCACTAGACGGAACCCTGACACTTAAAACTATCCCTACAAAAACTAGATTATTGAATCTAACTATAGTGGTATATAGTACCCTAACTACACTGCATATCCCTTTCCTCACACTAATAGAACAACTCCATACAGCAGAAGATAATTTCTAACTGACACTGTCCCTTTACATTTTTTTTTCTAACTCAAACAGCACAATCACTGTATTTCTAACTACACTGACAATCTTTCTGTAAGCTGACTGCTCTTCTGCTGATATGGAGCTTTACAAGCAATCTGCTATGCAGCGACGTTGTTTAATACAGCAGGAGAAACACAAATGCTTCCACTCTCTTCCAAAGCCTCTGTATTACAGTGCTAGAGGTTAGGCGGGGCTATGTTATATTCTGTGGGGCGTATTCACTCCTGATTGGCCTCTGGTCCCCGTAGTCACTCCAATCACGTTCCTAGCAGATTCCTGCCCCCTCATTGGCTTTTACTGACGTTTCTGGGCCAATCACAGGCTTTTAAAGCCCACTTCCTGTCCCATTGTATTTTGGGCGGTTCGGGTGACCGAATTCCGAACTTTTACGGCAAAAAGTTCGGAATTCGGCCGAATTTCGAACACCCAATGTTCAGGTCGAACCGATGGTCGACCCAAACCGTTCGATCATCCCTAATCCTGACATGATAATAATTCTTAAAAGCGATAAACAAAATGTCCCAAATATAGCCAACAGTCCTAAAATGAATGTTTGCCACTGTAAATCTCAACTTCCTACAGGAAAGTGAAACTGAAATTCCAGTGCTAGCAGTCCTATTCATGCCACTTTGCACCATCTTGGATGGGGACCTATAATTAAAATAGGTCCAATAGTGCTTCTTCTACCTTCTGGGGATAATCTGGCCAGAAGCCTCTCTCTAATCCAGGTCTCTCGGCTCATCCACCTTTCCACCATTGCCTCTGTAATTTAAAACTCTGCTGCACCACTTCCAGTTATCATATGGCTGGTAGTACAGGACTTTCTGGCTGCCATCTCTGCTCCATCTCCTTATCAGTTTAAGCTGCTCATTTATTCTGAGATGTTTTACCACCTTACTTTTCTATCTGTTCTTACCTCACATCTGCATATTCCAGGGCAGCACATGCATGCAGCAGACCCTTACTGGCCCAGAGTGCTACCTTTCCTCTCAAAGTATTTGTTTTGCCATACACGACAATATGGAACAAGAAAAATAAAAACTATGCCCCGGAAGAAGTCCTATAGTGACAAAACATGTAGGGTGGAGTTACATGTCCACGTCATTGCATTACCCGGATTTAGAGGCGGATGCCTTTTTACTTGCTGGAATACATTGATTTTATGAGCATTGTTTATCTGAACCATGTAAGTGCAACTATTTGTAAAAAAATGCTTTAAAAAAAAAAAAAAAAGGTTTCACACTATTAGTGTTTATTTAATGCATTGGGATTTATGCTTATGGATGGCTTGAGGATAGATGCCAGCGTTTCCTCCATGGCCCCTTTGGAGTGATCTGACATATAGGATGTCACTGTTTCCCTGGTAATCTGTGCTGGAGTGGCGCCAGGCAAGATTTTTAAGCGTGTTTGATATCCCTAACAGGGGGTCCATACATTTTGGTAAGAGTACATCCTTACTTGTGGTGGTATTGAAGCTATATAGAGGAGGGAGTTTGATTCTCCACTTCTTCTGATCTTGGAATACAAGACAACTCACATCTATAATCACACATTTGGAATTTATTGTTATGAATTTGTTTTGCACTTGGAATAATTTTATTTAAATATTTTTGATATTATAGAGCAACACATTTATATGTTTTACAAGAACATGGAGGGTTGAACTCAAGAAAGATTCAGGTACTTACTGTATGCAAGCTGTACTGTATGTAAAAGTGAACTTCCTTTTTTTAAAGCGATATGCAGCTGCTAAACATTATATCTGCTTGCAGTTTATTCTTAATATTAATTATTTAAATCCCAGATAATTCAAAGCCAAGCAGTTTAGGTGGGGTCTGAAGACTATCATAATATTATTCTCCACAGTGCAATCTTGCCTGGGGAAGACTGCAATGATCTTAGAGATGGGACATGAGCTGAGGTTGGTCATAAATCATGCATTTTTGTCATTCTTAGGTTCAGGTACAATATGAAGATGGAGACTGGTAACTATACGGACACCAAATATTAACATGAACATCAGAAGGAATAATAGAGCTATATGTGCTTAAGCAGATCAATGTTAGTGCTTCCTTTGACTGAAGCTACAGTGATCTACTGTCATTTATTATACTGTGGTGTCTTAAACAGTTGTGTTTTAGCCAAGAGAGGCTTACACGTCAAACCTAGACCTATAAAAGGAAATCCTGATATTAATATATATTTTTTAACAGTTATAAGGTATTTTCTGTGTGGTGTACTGTACTCCTATTCTGGCTGTTTACCATTGTTTTAATCTTTTATTTTTCTAATATATTGCACTGCTAGTGAAGGTGTGAAAGTGGGCATCTGGGATAGACATTCATGTAACATCCTCTACAAGCTCCACTTCCATTTGTTTGAAACAAGCACATTAGTAGCGGCTATGTAAACTGCTCTTTGCACATTACACATCCCATAGTCCATAGCTTATAGTCCACCCTGAATGTGAGAAAGAGAGAGTGGCTACTCTCTTACAGAGGGACCATGGGAATTAATATAGCCACAGCAAAAAAAAAAAAAATGTATTTGGCGATCTAAAGGAGGATAATTGCAATAAAAGGTACTTTTTGGGTTAAGAATACATACTTGAAAAGAATATATTTGTTAAATCAGAGTCTAGTGTTACTTTAACTTGTCCTATTTCCTCTGCATTTCAACTGTCAACATAAAAACTGTCAAAGAAAAATGATCTACCTGGCAACCATTTTTCCTATCACTTCATACTCTTCACTTCTAACCAATTGCATTTTTGCCCTAATGAAGCCATTGGTTAAGTGAAACATTTTAGGTAATGATTTGAAATGCGGCACAAGATATTTTTGCCTAATCGTATTTGAGATTAACGTGTAAGCCATATGTCTCTTTGAAAATATTTTTTTTATATTTTATTTACTTAAAAACCATCAATATTGCTAACTAAAAAAAAGATTATATATATTAAAAAAAGAAAACATCAATATTTGAGCAGTGGAGTTTTAATTACCTTCTGGAGTTGATTTACCAAAACTGGAGAGTGCAAAATCTGGTGCAGCTGTGCATGGTAGCCAATCAGCTTCTCCCTTCAGCTTGTTCAATAAGTCTTTAACAAAAAACTTGGAAGCTGATTGGATTCTATACAGAGCTGTACCAGATTTTGCATTCTCCAGTTTTAGTAAATCAACCTGAAAGTTGTTAAAAATTAATACATAGAAATAAATAAATATATATAGTACATAAATATATAGGAAAAACTAAAAATGGGTGCAATTATTTTCTAATTTAATATCCTACACACTGGAAAATTTGAAGCTTCTCTGTTATTTTTTCTTATATAAAACAAGAAAAAGCAATAAAAATTGATGTTGTTTTGTTAAACTTTCACTAAGCTTTGGCTAGCTTGGAAAAAGCTATGATGTATGAAATGTTATATATGCAGTGAAAATATTGACTTATATGAAAGATTTTATGTTTTATGTTGTACTTTTTCACTATCTGTCAGCTTCTTTATAAGCACACTATATTGCTATCAGTTACTATAGTAAATATACCCATTAGGCCTCTCTACAATAAAATTTGCCTCTTCAGAAGGAACGTGCCTCATTTTAGAATCACATATACAAAATTCATTTTTGGCAGAGTCCTTCTGGGCCTGACCTCTTCCTTCTTATTCTTTTGTGATTTATAGATCCTGGACAATAACATTCAAAATGTATTTGCTTTTGCAGGCTTCATAGAATTCCCAGTTACCTTAAGTCTCACTTGTTGTATACAATCAAGTATACAACCATGAACTGCTTATTTAAATGATTTATATGTTGTATGAAACATTACTCCCTAACACACATTTCACAAATATATAAAATTGATTTTTTTAGAGTAAATCTCATATAACATGTAGCCCCACTGAGTAAAGTACAACATTCTGCAAGGAAAATACCAGTGGCCAGTAAAAAAAAAAAGAAAATGCATCAGGTATATACAAAATACAAGGAGATTTTGCATATATTAACAAATTCTATATAAATGATAAAATATTCAACCTGTTGTTTAAATGTTTATGTTTTTTACTTTAAGTTAAGTATAGTGACTAGGTTTTTGTTCCACTATGTAACTCTTTATTTCATACCTAAGAAGTAGATCTGTTTAGAACAAACTAAACATCTAACAAAACATGTCTGTAGCTTCTAAATGAAGATCTACTTGAATCCATAACTTAAAAATGTTATTTGTTTCTTAAGTTTAGATGGCTGTTAATGTTATAATTAGTGATTAACAAATGTATCTGGGTTTGGATCAAAGACAATTGTTGAACCCTGCTTGCAGTCCAAAAATTGCAAAACTAAAACCAAACTCCAAAAAAAAGGGAGTTGGGCTTTGCCACAGTAGACATGCACCAATGCAAAAAAAAATAAATAAATATAAGGTACCTTGCAATGGAGAGATGGTCTTCTTTTTAATGCAACTTCGAGAGAGAGATTGAAAAAGCTCCAATCCTTTAAATTACATGCTTGGAAGATGCCTTTAAACTGAATGTGGTGTAATGGAACAATACGATTCTTACAAGCAGTTTGGGATCACATATTATGGATGTGTAATAGTTTTTTTTTTTTACTTGTACAGTATTTATTGTTTTAAACACCAGCAGACTAATATCTGATTCTGAATTTCAAAGAAAGGCCTTTTTAGGTGGTTTTGGCTGTGACACCATATTTTTTTTATATTCAGCAGGATAGAAGTAATAGGTATGAAGTGAATGGTGACAGTAGCAGCCACAACAGATCTAAAAGCTACAGTAAAGTGACTATGTACCATTTCCCAGTGGAAAAACTGTTTCATAGTACAGCTTTCATAGCTTGTGGGCTTAATTTTTCAAAATAACACATCATGCTGTCTCAAAAGATTAATAAAATATGAAGATATGAGCCAGGTTTTATATATAGCATTAACATTTGATTGTTTTACTTCAGATACCATAGCCACAATCTACTTTGGTCAGTATGGAAGCAACTTGGTTAGGCCGCAATATAAAAGAGAGAGACAAGACAAGTTTTATCCTGTAATAAACAGAAAAGTTTTCAAATCGAATTTGAATCATTTTCAAAATAGAATTTAAATGTCAGAAGAGTATAAAATAGAATAGAAAATAAATGAATGGAATAGAAAAGGATAGAATAGAATAGAAATTAAAGAACATAATATAGAGTAAAACAAAACATAGAAGAAAGTAAAAGAATAGTAAAACGGAACAAAATAGAATAGAGAATAAAATAACAGAATAAAATAGAATAGAAAATAAAATAAAGGAATAGAATAGAATATAAACATAGATTAGAATAAAGTAGAAAGAATATAACCATCTTCTGTAATTTGAATTTCAAACAGAATCAATTTGAATGCAACAAAAAAGAATAGAATAAAAAAATAGAATAGAACAGAATAAAATAGAGAAAAAATTATAGCATAGAATATGATAAAGAAAGAAAATAACCTGCTTCCAACATTTAAATTTCCAATAGAATACATTCAAGTTCAAATAGAATAGAAAATAATAGAACAGAAAAGAATAGAATACAATAGAAAGAATATGCCATCTTCCCAAATTCAAATTTGGATTAGCATAAATTTTAATTTGAATAGAATAGAAAATAAAATAATAGAATAAAATAGAAAATAATTACAATAGAAAATAATAGAATAGAATAGAAAGAATATAATGATATAACTGTTTTCTGAAATGTTGGTTTCAAGTAGAATAAGTTAGAATTTGAATAGAGAAGAATATAATATAATAGAAAAGAGTAGAATAGAATAAAAAGAAAATTAAAAATAGAAAAAACAATAGAATGAAATGAAATAGAAAGAATATAACCATTATTCTAAATTCTAATTTTGAATAGAATACATTTGATTTCAAATGTAATTCGATTCAAATGCAATCTGAATAGAATTCAAATTTGAATCAATTTAAATTTTCAGAATTTGGTCAATTTGAGTTCAATTCAACCAAATTTGAAAAATTTGAATTAATGCGAATTTGAATAAACCAAACAAATTCTGAAAACAAATTCAACTAATTAAACAAATTAAACCAAATTAATTTATGTAAATAACAAATCAAAATTAAACACATTTTTTCATTCTGCACGTGTCTTTCATGGCCTCTTTGAAGAGTAGCCTCATTAGCTCAATAGAGGTGATGCCTGTACTTTGATCTGTCAATTGTGGTTAGAACGATGACATAAAATTGTTGCTGAGGCAGCCACTATCATTGCTCCTTCTTTTAGTAATATAAAGATTGGAGACACATAGGGCAGAACAGGGAATCCTTTCACTCTATAGATATGTGGCAAAGAGGTTCTTTTTGCAGCACCTATTAAAAATGGTCTATTTTTCTCTCCCTGGGTCAGAAGTATGAGATATGCTATTTTTCATTTGTATTGGATATCTGAAATGATGCCCCCTAGTAATGGTCCCCTTTCCTTCATGGTGTGCATCCTGGAGTCCTTGTGTATGCATTTCAGCAGGAAGAAGGTCATTTTGTCACACATGGCAAGCAGAGGACGTTTTCCTAACTTTAATGTCAGCAATGGCAATAGGGGATATAAGGATGTGGTGATAAACTGAAGATGTAATAATTTGGTGCACAAAACTTTACCACACAAGTATTTGGTGATATGCTGCAAACAAAGGGCAGCTTTGCCTGTGTCAGTAACACATTCATGCATATATTAACGTTCAAATATACATGTGGTTGTTTAGCTCAGTGATATAAGCAATTTTAGTAAGTCACTGTTAGTCCCAACTGTAGTTTGGGGCTTGTTGGCCCACTTTTATTAATAAAACGTTTTAATAAAATTGAAGTCCAGCAAAATAATTGCTTATGGTGACACATCCTCTCAGTCACATACACTTCGTTTTTTCCTTTTGTTGATACATCACCTGCTGCATGCAGTACCTGTTTTATGGCTGTTCTGCAAAGTTTCGTTCAGGAGTAGAAGCAACTTTAGTGGGTCTCTCTTGGTAAAGGTTCTCCTGACACGCCAGGCTCTCTCATTCTTCTTCAGTCCCCTGGAATTACCTAATCTTTTCAGCTCTCAATATTCTAAACCTGCTTAGCTGTCTTGACCCTTTCAGCATGACTGACAAGAAATCTGTCCTCCAGCATGGAGTACTGATTTTTTAGCAAAGCACATCTGTCTCTAAACGGGAGCTCTGCACTGTGTCCAGGCCTTTCATTATAAGGGCTGTACTCACCTACATGCACATCCTACTGGTCTCCTGCAAGAACCAAAATAAATAATGAGGCACTGCTACTGATTAATTAACACATACAAGTACATATAACTGTAGAGGATATATACTTCATGCAATCTTATTAACAAGTGACTCCAGCTCCCGTGCTGGGGTGGATGTGACTTTTCACTCAAGAGTGACATAAATAAATGACAAACATGAATAAATAAATATTTATAAATAATAAAATGCTTTTGACAATCCATGCTATTATCCCAATACATGCTATATCCCAATATGTGCAATAATTATCATAAATGTATAGATCAATTTAAATAAATAGTTTCATGCACATTGCAGGTGCCAGAGAACCAGCATTTACAATAATAGAGGTGCTAAATATAAAAGCGTATAAAAGCTCTCTTATGTAAACCAATGTTGGAGACGTGATAAAAGGTACTCAGTGTAGTATCCAAGTAAAAATGAAGTTAAAAAATATATATATTCCTTAAAATGAAGTGCAAGGCAACAATACATATATTAACAACAAATAGTGTCCATGGAAGTGGTGTCAAATGGTGTATTATCCTTCTTCCCTTGGTGCAAATCAATGGTGCAACAGATCTCTGATCCTCCACCTAGTAAGCAGTGGCCACTCACCTGAAGCACTCAGGTCTCTGGGACCTAAAGTGCCTGTAGGACTCCTCTTTCTTTGGGAACCACTTCCTTCTAGGGGTAGGTCAGGGTCACATATATCCACTTGTGCTTATATCTCAAAGAAATGCGAAAAATCCCTTCATAGTGTCATAAGTTTTTTTGAAGAATTACTGCAGAGTTAAAAATAGTGCACTCACATTTGGAGGTGCCTCCAATGGCACTTTCTATAAGCAAAGGTAACAGATGTCTGGGAACTGCCGCTCTGCTAGTGGCGTCCAATATGCCTCTCACCCCGCTCCAACCAGCCACAAACCGTAAGTGATATCGTGCCAGAACCTCAATGCATTTCACCAGGAAGTGGTGTCATCAGGAAGTATCTGCAAGATCTGGACATTGTGTTGGAGATTTCTTTCCTCTCATTGATAGTTGTGACATTATGAGGAAAGTAAAGCTCTACATGGGAAATTTACGACCACATTCAAGCAATCAGAATCAATGTTTTCCTAGGATGACTTTGATAAATGACATTCTTCTTGGTTGCATTGGGTCACTGAAGATAGCTCTTTTGCACCTGAACCCATTAGTGAATGATTCTGAAAGTATTGTTTTCCAGAGAAAAGGTTGTTGTTTTTGTAATTGCTTAAAGGTTATGTTGTTGTGTGGATTCCAGTTCCACAAAGAAATGCTGTGTTTTGTATAGACCTGTAAGTAAAACAGGATTGCATTACTTTTTGTTGTTAAACAAATGCAAGTTTCCCCTTTGTTCGTGTTTTCTCTTTCTGTAGACATTGTGTATGAGCTTCCAGTGGAAATGAGTACTCTCTAGTAGCAGCTAGCCAGGACTAGAATTTAAAAGTTTTTTCCTTTGTAAATTTAAATGGGACTGCGAGCAATCTATGGTGGTGTAAATTTTAGGATGCCGCTAGCACTGATCACTCCCTTGTTGTGAGTGTGTTGTGAATGAAATAATATAAATATGTGCTGTGCAAACCTGTGTAGCTTATATTAATAATAAAAATTTAAACAAATAATGAATTCGTAGTGAAAAATGTGTATCACTCTGTGTAGAAAAAAAATATATATACTGTATGTATATATCAACAGTTGTGCACTGATTAAATCCAATTTAAACACAATTAATAATTTTCTATATGCAATATAACCATACAATGAATATTCTAACACATATAAATCATGCAAAGTGATGTAGTGAATTAGTGTCCAATTCCTTATGCCTGGTATTCAAATTATAAGTTTCCAAACAAAGTATGCTCCTCTGTATGGAGATTGAATCCCAATCACCAGTGCTCAAATATGGTCGTGAGCAAACTTGATTTCACCTCCAATCTCTGTGCCTCACCTTTATGCCTGTGACCTTGCACTTAAGCTTGGTCAGTAATGGCCTTGTGCTCAATCCAATAGATATGGATGCGGGGTTCTTTTTTCTTAAATGCTGTCAGGGTGTTCCTATCCCTCACAGATGGTTCACATGGATAGGAAGAAAGATATACATGGTGCAAGTAACAGCTTGTAAACAGACTTTATTAAAAATAAACGTATTGCACTTACATTTAATTGGTGCTTGCAGCGCACCACACTAAAATGGCTATTTTGCAAATAGTGGCCCAGAAGCTCAGGCGGGGGTCTCCAACTGTTCTGGTTTATCCGCTCAGTGAGCTGTGTAAAAAAAAATTTTTGACAGAATAGATATTTATTCATTTTGCATTGGTACACGTTCATATTATTTTTTGACAACTCTTTGCCTATTAGCACAGAAAATGGGCATCTTTAATTGACTGATTCAACGCTCATTGATTTCAAGGGGGTTTGGATTTGTCACCTGAACTTCAGTTCACTTAAGTTTGGCTCATCATTACTGACAAAAAGCTTTGTATATAAATATACTGTAACAATATTTTTGTTACAAGAAATCTAGACTTGTGATTTTATGTGCAGGTAAGTATGACTTGTTTGTTATTTTTAAGCAAAAATATAAATAAAAAATGAGTCTTTAGTGTCACTTTTAATACATTCTTCTTTATCTCATTTAGCTATTTATTTTTATTTTTCACTATTTCTTTTTGTGTTTAAGTGCCGGTTCACATTTGTGCGATGCAGGAACGCTGCGAATATGCCATATGCGATACGCAGGGGGTGTCAATTAAAAGTTAACGACAACCCCAGTTGCAATCGCATATCGCAGTGCGATCTGCAAGTTCGCACAGAATCGGATCACACTAGTGTGAACCACTATGCGATCCGATTCTGCTGCGAATAAAAAAAAGCCTCATGTGTGAGTTTAGTGCGGATGCGGTGCGAATTCAGTCATACAAAGTGTATGGCTGAAATTCGCACCACACATGAGATCGCATGTAATTTAGGAGCAGTGCGCTCAGAATTACATGCGATCTCCGCAATCGCACAAATGTGAACCGGGGCTAATTTAGAATGTTTTCATTTATCACTTTGTTGTTTATTTATTTTATTTTTGTTAACAACACATCAAAACTACAGAAAATGTTTTTCAAAATTCCGTTATTTTTTTCTATTTTCCTTCTCCTTGTTTTGTACCTACACAATGCCTTGTCCAAAAAAAAAAAAAAAAAGTACTTTGTTGTCAAATGTAATAAAAAATGTTTGATAAATCGATAGGCCCTAATCAAAAATGTAAACATGTAATATTAGGAATACAGTTGTGAGAGCTGAAGTTATGTATTGAAAGTGGGAAAAATTAAAAAAACAGGTGCATGCTTAATGATACAGTATATTTGACTAAGCAAAGGAAAACATTGGTCCCCAATTGCAATTACAGCATGCACACAATGAAAAAAGAGGATTTTTAACCACTTCCATACCAGGCCATTATAAAATTACGCCGGCAGGAAGTCTTTCTCGGTCATATGACGTTCGCCCGCTCTCGCCGCTAGCTAGCGTGGCGATCGGGGGTGAGGCTCATCCCTCGGACTGAGCCCAACCCCGATCAAGGTAAACAGCCAATGAAATTCTCAGGTACTTTAGGTTCTCAGGTACTTTAAGTACCTGTCATCGGAGTACCCGAGTACCTGTCATCGGAGTACCCGAGTAACTGTCATCAGAGTGCCCGAGTACCTGTCATCGGAGTACACAAGTAACTGTCATCGGAGTACCCGAGTACCTGTCATTAGCCCATCAGGTACTCTGATGACAGGTACTCGGGTACTCTGATGGGCTGGTGACAGGGACTCGGGTACTCTGATGACAGGTACTTGGGTACTCTGATGACAGGTACTCGGATACTCTGATGGGCTGGTGACAGGTACTTGTGTACTCTGATGACAGGTACTCAGGTACTCTGATGGGCTGATGACAGTTACTCGGGTACTCCAATGACAGGTACTCGGGTACTCTGATGGGCTGGTGACAGGTACTTGGGTACTCTGATGACAGGTTCTCAGGTACTTTAAGTACCTGTCATCGGAGTACCCGAGTACCTGTCATCGGAGTACCCGAGTAACTGTCATCAGAGTGCCCGAGTACCTGTCATAGGAGTACACAAGTACCTGTCATCGGAGTACCCTATTACCTGTCATTAGTCCATCAGGTACTCTGATGACAGGTACTCGGGTACTCTGATGGGCTGGTGACAGGGACTCGGGTACTCTGATGACAGGTACTTGGGTACTCTGATGACAGGTACTCGGATACTCTGATGGGCTGGTGACAGGTACTTGGGTACTCTGATGACAGGTACTCGGGTACTCTGATGGGCTGGTGACAGGTACTCGGGTACTCTGATGACAGGTACTCGCGTACTCTGATGGGCTGGTGACAGGTACTTGGGTACTCCGATGACAGGTTCTCAGGTACTTTAAGTACCTGTCATCGGAGTACCCGAGTACCTGTCATCGGAGTACCGAGTAACTGTCATCAGAGTACCCGAGTACCTGTCATCAGAGTACCCGAGTACTTGTCTCCAGCCCAGAGGGCCCGAGTACTTATCTGCATCCCATCAGATTATCCCGAGTACCTGTCTCTAGCCCATCAGAATACCCAAGTACCTCTCTGAAGCTCATCAGAGTACCCAAGTACCTTTCTGTAGCCGATCAGTGTACCTGAGTACCCGTCTGCAGCCCATCAGAGTACCTGAGTACCTATCTGCAGCCCATGCTTCCTAGATTTTGTGTTGGGGTGTTTGCTTTCCAAAATGGGGTCATTTTGTGGGGGTGTTTCCATTGTCCTGGTGTTCCAGGGCCTTCAAAAGTGTGATAGGTTGTAATGAAATTATATGTGTAATTTATGCTCCTAGAACACCTGACGGTGCTCCTTGCATGTTTGGCCTCTGTATGTGGCTATGCTGGGACAAAGTCCCACATATGTGGTATCGCAATACTCAGGAGGAGTAGTAGAATGTATTTTGGGGTGTCATTTTTGCTGTATACATGCTATGTGTTAGAAATATCTTATGAATTGACAACTTTGTGTAAAAATAATGTGTTTTCATTTTCTTTCCACATTTTCCAAAAACTTGTGGAAAAAAATGACATGTTCAAAAGACTCATTATGCCTCATAGAATATACATTGGGGTGTTTGCTTTCCAAAATGGTGTCATTTTGTGGGTAATCCCCTTGTCCTGGTGCTCCAGGGCCTTCAAAATTGTGATAGGTCATTAGGAAATTATATGTGTAATTTATGCTCCTAGAACACCCGACGTGCTCCTTGCATGTTGGGCCTCTGTATGTGGCCAGACTGTGTAAAAGTGTCACATATGTGGTATCGCCATACTCAGGAGGAGTAGCAAAATGTATTTTGGGGTGTAATTGCAAGAATGCATATACTGTGTGTGAGAAATAACTCGTTATTATGACAATTTTGTGTAAAAAAAAAAATTATTTCTTAATTTTCCCAAGAATTGTGGGAAAAAATTACAACTTCAAAAAACTCACCGTGCCTCTTACTAAATACCCTGGAATGTCTACTTTCCAAAAAGGGGTAATTTGGGGGGTATTTGTACTGTCCTGACATTTCAGGGCCTCAAGAAATGAGATAGGCTGTCGGTACATCAGGTGTGATCAATTTTCAATGATTCGCACCATTGTTTGTAGACTCTATAACTTTCCCACAGACTAAATAATAACCAGTAATTTGGGTTATTTTTTCCAAAGATATGTAGAAGTATGAATTTTGGCCCAAATTTATGAAAAAAATTACTTATTTGCAAAATTTTATAATAGAAACTAAAACAAAATGTTTTTTTTTATTTTTAATTTTCGCTCTTTTTTTACTTATATCGCAAAAAATAAAAAACCCAGCGGTGATTAAATACTACCAAAAGAAAGCTCTATTTGTGTGAAAAAATGATAAAAAATGTGATTGGGTACAGGTACAGCGTTGTATGACTGAGTAATTATCATTCAAAGTGTCAGAGCGCCGAAAGCTGAAAATTGGTCTGGGCAGGAAGGGGGTGTAACTGCTCTGTATGGAAGTGGTTAAGTAAAAACTCAAGAAGTTTATTTCATATCATACACAATATTTTAAAATCACATGAAAGGAACTGGGTACAGGAATTACTCCAGGTCAAATGTATATTTGACTAAGTGCCGGTTCACACTGGTGCGATGGAAAACATTGCATGTGATTTGCACCGTATTGCTATGCAAATCACATGCAATGTCTTTGCGATGCAAATTCAGCCATACAGCTTGTATGGCTGAATTTGCATCACATTCGGACCAAAGTCGTGCAGGACCCTTTTTTTGGTCTGCACCAGAATCTGCTCGCATGGGTGTCCACAGCTATGTGATCCGATTCCTGTCTGGATTGACAGTTCTCACTGCGATATGCAAACTAATCTGGGGGTGTCATTAACTTTGTATTGACACTTCCAGCATTTTCGCATATGGCAGTGTGAACTGCCTGCGAGTTGGGTGCCATGAAGGAACCTGCAGTGGATTTGAAGGGTTCTTCCATCACACCAGTGTGAACTGGCACTAAATGTTTAGGTGTATATACACTTTTTGTCACAATAAAAAAAAAAACATCAATTATCTCTTTCTTGATCTGAAAAAATGGCAGGCCCATCAAATGTTATCAAAAGATTAAATAGGTAAATAACTGTTTCTAATCAGATAAAACTGTTCATGATTATAATTTACACATAATACAAATTGGGCTTGATCTCTTAAGGCCCGTACACACGTACCGATCGTCGGCATACAAACGTCGGTGGACGAAGGATCTGCCGATTGTACGCGTGTTAGTATGGTGCCTCCGACAGATGTCTGCGCACAATCCGCGGACAAAAGTCTTTCTTGCAAACATGAAAATATTTGTATGCCGACACCAGAACGGACGATTGTTCGCCTGTCAGTACACAATTTTGCCGACACACAGCTACAAATCCCAACACGCATGATCAAACCAAATGAGTTCCCGGAAGAATTTTCTCTAGTAAACTCAACATTTTATTCAGAAAGAACTTTCGGCTCGCGGAAGTCCAAGAAATAGGTGAAATGCGGAGCACATGCTCATCTTGATAAATGTGAGAAGAAGGAAGATGCTGCTCATAATGCCATACTTTTCTAATAAAAAGGCATGTGTTCTGTTATGATGAAGATAATGTTTGTCTATTCTATCTGTTCTATCAAATTTTAGAATTAAATAATTTGAACTCTTCACCATTATTTTTGTATTTTCACACCAAAGATCTAACTATTGATATGACCCTTTATTCTTGTATGAATTAATGTCTAAAACATATTTTTCAGGTTATGCACAATATTAAACATGTTAACAAATTCAGATAGGCCATTTTTTATTTTCAATTTTCTTTATTTTTTGGATCTCAGCAAAAAAAAAACAAAGCAAACATCAATACTTTCCGTATAATAAACTAAACATAAAAAAGTTCCATTTGGACAAAATTAAACTAGAAACTGGCAAACAGGGGTAAAATAAATAATAGGGGGTTACACAAATTAAAGTTGCTGGTAACTGTAATCAGGTTGCCATGAGGGCAGGTTTGGATCCTGCTGGCCATATTGCCACTGGCCATGTGGCATTTGGCGAGGTGGTGGGTGTTGTGGAGGTGGAGGTGGAGGTGGAGGTGGAGGGCACGGGTGCTCCTGGCATGCGTGGCTGTGCTCAGTAAGTATGCCGTTTTCAGCGTTTTGCAGCACATCCAGAATAATTTTTCTGGCATACTGACACTGCCTGAGGTCCACCTTATCCAGGATTTTGGCAGTCATATTCCCGAAGGACTCATTGGCCTCCGGTTTCCGACGTAGGGCTATGGTGGCCTCCTGGATAAACTCGTCGGTGATGTCATCCACGTGCTTCCTCTTTTGCCTCCGTTTGGCAGGAGGAGGTGGTGGTGGAAAGAGTTCCGCAGGCTCCTCAGGCTCCACAGGCTCCCCAGGCTCCTGGCTGCAACCTGGCTCCTCCTCAGTGACACTTCCCTGTTGATGAAATGAACAATTGATTAGAATGTTATAGTGTATATAAAAATGCATGTTTGTTATATTATTGTGAACAAATAGCAGACTTTACATACAGTGGCATATCTAGGGTCTCCAGTGCCCTTGTTGAGGAGCTGTATTTGGCAACAACCCCCCCCCCCCCAAGATCAATGTAAAACTGTAACCCACCCCCCCAAAAAAAAATTAAAGGGCATTAAAAGTTTCTAATTTGCCCCTTGTTTGCCCAGTGTAGAGCTCTCTAGTGGGCAATCATTGTCTCAGGTGTGAAAAAGAAAGAGAGGGTTGAGAGCTAGAGAGAGGGAGAGAAAGAGGGGGTGTGAGAGAGAGAGGAGGGGGTTGCAGAGAGAGAGGGGCCTGAACTTGCAGAGGACTTGATGTAGGGCATTGAGGGTGAAGCAGTGCAGGGAAACAGGAATAAGGAAGCCACCTGCCTTGCTGACCCAGAGTGAGAGACCAGAGACATGGAAGCAAGGATGGATGGATCATTTGCAGGAGCTGTTAGTTTTGTATTAAAAAAGGTTGAGCCAGAGGAATGCTGAGGCTACAGCAGTGTTTCTTAGGACCAGAGGTGTGCTGGGGATGCAGCAGTGTTTGTAAGACCAGAGGTGTGCTGGGGATGCAGTGAGAGGCAGTCTCAGTCTCCTGGTCTTTTGGCTCAGCTGCTCTCAATGTTTTACACCTGCATGAAGCAGCTCTCAATGTTTTACACCTGCATGAAGCTGCTCTCAATGTTTTACACCTGCATGAAGCAGCTCTCAATGTTTTACACCTGCATGAAGCTGCTCTCAATGTTTTACACTTGCATGAAGCTGCTCTCAATGTTTTACACCTGCATGAATCCGCCTGCAAACTGGGGGTTCTGGGGTGTGCAGGCTGAGTGGATTGTTAAAATAAACAATAAAACAATGCCAATGTTTTTGTGACCCACCCCCCTTGGCCTGCGCCCCTGGCGGTTGCCTGTCATGCCAACCCCTTGCTATGCCCGTTTACATAAAGGGTCAATTATGGTTTAGCTTATAATTTTGTTACATGATTACATTTTAGCAGACAATATATTGTGAAATGCCATACCTGAGTAAAACTCTCCTCCAGGAAATCCTCATCCTGGCTTGGATCTACCGACACTGAGCCCTCTGCCGAAGTAGAAGGCAGTGTAGAAATTGACGGCCTGGATTCCATGGTGTCTGCCAGGAACCGCATGTTATCATAGTACCACAGCCGTGGTACATATACATTCCGTGCCCCTGCTCCAGACTGGGTGGAATCTTCTATTTTTTTTAACTCCCGCCTGTAGGCAGTGCGAATACTGTTTATTTTTTTGCGGATATAATCAAAATTTGCCCCAGGACAGACGGGCTTGTAGAAGGCCACCAAATGTTCCATGGCCTGTTTTCTGAGTTTTCGATTTTTATAATCTGCGGACTTGACTTGCCACAAACAGGGCAGTTGCCTGAACTCATCAATAAAACTGATGAGAAAGTTGTGGGTGGTGAAATTGTCCACCATATTGCAGGACAGTATATGCCTGCAAGACACAAAACAACACAAAACATATTAAAATAGCATGTATTTTGGCACATAATAAAGATATTCCTAATAAAAGCTGTATAGGGCCCAAAACACACACTTTCTATTAAAAGAGTCGTACCTTTGTTTGTGTGGAAAAGTCGTGATTCGCCGCTCGATCGTGCTCCAACTCTCGATATGTCCGCTAGCGAATCGTCGGCCGAACGATCTGGCGTCCTTTAAATACAGCGCAGGCGTCAACTCCTCCTCCAGTGGCGGGCTTGTGCAGGGGTGTGTACGTGCCGAAGATCAGGCCTACATGCGACACTCACACCTGAGGCAGTGGAATAATTCATCGTTTAATTAGGAACCATGTCTCAACAATCTGGGAGCTCAATTAGTGGGGGCCGAAGTGATTGGGCCACCCGAAAATCAAGGGCTACACCCATGTCAAAGCCAGAAATGGTGGAGATGGTCTCCATTTTAGAAAAAATGGATTACGATGGAAAGTTGGCAAATTACGATCGGCCCAATGCCAGGAAAGATGGCATCATGGACAAGGTGGTGGCCTGTTTGGTCAAAAAATTCGGTGTCGAGCGATCGAAAGATCAGATTCGGAAACGGTGGTCTGACCTCAAACACCGTGAGCAGGATCAGCTTTCCCAAATCCATCGGATTTTGAAAAAAAGTAAGTTTTATTTTTTTTTTTTTTTTTAATCATGCAATATGTTTTTTATAATTTGGTGTATGTTGTATTAACATGTCTAGATTATAATGTCTATGTAAAAAGTTAGATTACTCATTTTAGTTGTCATGTCGTGATTTGATCGATCTATTGTTGATGTTTTAGTATATGACATTAAAAGTCAGGAAGCCATAGTTAAAAATATATGTATTGTGTTGCAACGAACGTTCCTTCCTGCACGAATCCTCTCAGCAAACATTCCTATTAATCACAGATTATTATTCAAACCTTTAAATAGGAGAAAAACGTAAACTCCGTGCCAAACAATGGGAAAGGAGGAGGAGAGGTTTGGCAGCTCCATCGGCAGTTGTGGAAGAAGAGGAGGACATGGGCCCAGATGGTGGCACAGATTCCACTAAAGGTAATTGGTTCCTATGCACTGTCAAACATTAATGTACCATATTTTTCGTAGATAACCATGTACATGTCTTCATATTTGTTACTAAAAGAGCTATCAAGCAGGGCACCATGTCCTAACAAATGTACCTCTTGTGACTTTTATGATATGGCCAATGTTTTGTATTATGTAGATGAAGACATTATGCCTGAGGTGATTCTGGTGGAGCCTACAAGTGACCAGACACCAGAACAACAAGAAGGTTGGTAGTCACAGATTTTTGTGTAGTGGGATCATAGAAATATGTGTATTTGCAATGATTGTTTAACCTTATATTCTTGTATTCCCTTACAAATTTACATTGCAGATGTTGCGTCATGCCAGGATGTGGCATCCCCAGCCAGGTCTGAACCAATATCTCCTGGCAACTTGCCAAGCAGCATGGAAGCCACTTCAGAAACTGTGGAGGAACCAGGACCAAGTGTCCAAGAGCCAATTGTGTGCCCACGTAGGTTTTTTCAGAATGATTTTTATCAGTGTTATTTTTAGCCTCCAATTTACAACACTAGTTCCCTATGGGAGCCTCTTTATTTGAATGGAAGTCGCACCGTAAGTCGGATCAGGATGCTCTGACTTGCGGGGCCACTTGCGTTGTGAAGATTTTTGAGGGGGAACTACACCCAAAAATTGAACAACCCACCGTGGGTGTCCCCCCAAGTTCACAACCAGGCCTTTTGTGTGTGGTATTGAGTTTGAGGGTATGCCCACAACAAAAAGACAGCGTGGGTTACCCCCAAAACCCCTACCAGACCCTTATACAAGCATGCAGCTTGTCAGGCCAGGAAAGAGAACGAGCAAGCGGACCAAACACCCCCTGGACCACAGCAGGACACATGCCCTCAACATGGGGGGGTTTTGTTGCTTTGGGCCAGGGGGCCTCTGCACCGCACACCCAAAAGCACCTTACTCCCATGTAGAGGAGGACAAGAGCCTCATCCCCACAACCCTGTCTGGTGGTTTTGGGGGGTCATGCGGCCAGGGGGTTCCTAGGACTTTGGAAGCAACCTTTAACAAAGGGTGGCCCCCAGATCCCAGACCCCAATCACTATGTGAATGGGTATGGGGTACATAGTACCCCTACACATTAACCACATAAATGGAAGTGTATGTGAATAACGACAGGAGACGTTTATGAAATGTTCTTAAAGATCTTCATCCGGTCTTCTCCACTCTGCTCTTTGGATCTTCTCCTCTCCACTCTTCTGCTGTCCAATCTTCTGCTCTTATGTTGTCTGCTCTTTTGCCCTAGGCTCTTCTTCTTCCTCCTGTCCTCCTCCAATGCTGTTGCCGTGCATTCTGCCCGTCTCTGGTCTCTGCATCTTAATATATATACATTACAACCATGCCCTCACAATGACGTCATCATGCGTTCACACCCCTAATGAATATATAGTAAGCTCAGGAGACCGGCAGAATCATCAGCAACAGCATCGGAGGAGGACAGGAGGAAGAAGAAGAGCCTAGGGCAAAAGAGCATAAGAACAGGGTAGGTATTAACTCGAGAGGAATTTAAGATTACCTGGACACCAAATGTTTCTCTATTATTATGACCTCATGTAGGTGATTCACATTGACTCATTTTTTTTTAATTTTTACAGACCATGTTTTACATAGTTGCACATTAGCCAAATTGACCCGTGAGGCTCTCCAATGCTGCGCAGACCTGGAACAAATAAAGGAGACTGCAACGGCATTACAAATCAAAATGCGCAATTTTGTGGACATGATTGGCAAATTTTAAGCCACAATTTTACTAGGTTTTTAATGTTTGTATTGGGATGTTCCTGATGTTACAATTTTTTTAGAATGTTTTAGGGCATTTTAATTACACTCAGATGTTAAAGAGTGTACCCAAGTTTGGGAAAAGCACTTTACAACACCCTAACCCTAACCCTAACCCTAACCCTAACCCTAACCCTGTGAATGTTTGATACTAAAACGTTTTTACATTCAACAATGTGTGTTCAATTCTTTATTAGACTTTAGTTGGGGGGTCGAGGTCTAAAGCTGTGTAAAGAAGCACTAAATGTATGATGGCTGTCCTATTCCCATATTTACATGTTAATGAAAGCATTTTGGTCACTGCCATATGCGAGTTGCTGGAGGTGTCAATGAAATGTTAAAGATACCCCCAGTTTTAACGCATATCACAGTGCGATCTGACATTTCACACAGGATCGGATCACACAAGTTTGAACGATTGTGCGATCCTATCCTGATGTGGCTGAATAAATGCATCATGTGCGACTTTTGTGCGAGTGCAGTGCGAATTGAGCCATACAAACTGTATAGCTGATTTTCGCATGAACATCTGATCGCATGTAATAAAGGAGCAGTGCGCTACGATATTACATGCCATCAGATGTGCAGTGTGAATTGAGACATACACTTTGTATGGCTACATTCGCACTGAACACGCATACAAGTCGCACATGACCCTTTATTTCTGATGTATCTGGATTGGATCGCACAGTGCTTAACACTTGTGGAATACAATCCTGTGCAAAAAGTAAGTGGCGGGTCACCCTTATGCAATGCTGGAAGGCTGCAAAGTCGCAGACTTCCCGCATCGCATAAGTGTGACTCAACACTCAAGGTACTAGCAGTCCTAGGATTCAATATGGCATTGATATTGCCAGTAGCAATCAGTGTAGGGAGATCAGTGTAATCTATAGTGTATTGCTTGTTCGTTGCTCTAGTTCACTTTCCATTACCTATATATATAACACTTTGAGATGAACAATGATCAAGTTTCACATAACACTGACATATCCTAACATTGGTGGGCAGTGAGAAGGATGTCATAAATGAACACAACATAACAGGTGTAGGTACTTTGTTAATACCCTAATGTATTATATGAAATATATAGTATGGGCAACTTCTGGACAATGAACACCAATGTAAGGTGACATTAGATGAACCTTGGGTGTGACCTAGTTCTCAATGTGACAGGGTTTGTGTACATTTTGTGGGGTGCAGAAGGCCCTTGTATTTACACCACTGGCTAAAAAATAACACATGGCCATCATCACTTTGGATCAGCTGGTGAGAGACTACAGTCAAGAAACACACTGATGAATGTATTAACCCTTCCAAAGTCACACATATATAACACATGATTAACCCAAATAATTGTGTTTGGCATATGTGCCCAAATGATTATAATCCACAATACAGAATCATTGCAATTTTTGTTTAATGTGTTGAAAAATAATATATCTCTGACATTTATCTTGTGTGTCCAATCTTTAACAAGATTAATGGGTGTGTGACAGTGATTGCTGCCAGGACACAGCTCCTCTCCCCACGAAATAGTCCAGATATTCCTGGCGGATCTGACGGGCCCTGTGTGATGCCAATGCTGACCGTCCAACTTCCATTGACGTCATGGACTCCACTTGGTTAGAAGGTTGGGCCTCTCCACTTGTACCTGGCATAGCAGGGTCAGTATCCAGTTGCTGCAAGACATAATTTTGTGCATTCCTGCGTAGGAAGTTGTGCAAAATGCAGCAACACAAGACCACATTATCCACTTTGTACAGTGCCAGGTTTATGGACGTCAGGAATATCCGGAACCGGTTGGCCATTATCCCGAAGGCATTCTCCACAACTCTGCGAGCTCTGGACAACCGGTAGTTGTAAATCCTTTGGTCTGGGGTGAGGTTCCTCTGAGGGTAGGGCTTCATGAGATGCTCCCCAAGCGCAAAAGCCTCATCTGCGATAAACACAAAGCTCATACCCTCAACAGTTTGCTCCCTGGATGGCAGGTTCAGAGTGCCGTTCTTTAGACGACGAGCGAACTCCGTCTGATCAATAACTCCCCCATCCGAATTGCGGCCATTTTTGCCAATATCCAAAAAAATAAACTCATAGTTTGCATTAACTATGGCTAGCATGACTATACTAAAAAAACCTTTATAATTATAATAAAATGTGCCGGAATTCGGAGGGGGGACAATGCGGACGTGCTTCCCATCAATAGCACCCCCACAATTGGGAAAATTCCACTTCTCCAGAAATTGATCAGAAATCTCCAGCCATTGCTCTGCGTTTGAAGGAAACTGTGGGGAAAAAATAAAAAAAAAAAAAATAAATAAAATTAGTGCTTGAGCACATCACATTATTAATTACACACACAGTTGTCTGTTAAATGCTTATGCAACTTGCTAAAAAAATATACAACAGGAAGGCAAAGGTTTGGATATGGGGATGTAACATCTACATACATTTCTTTTCAACCTCCTATTGTTCTTATATTGTAAAGGGCCATACACACTAGAAGATTCTCTGAAGACTTTTTCGTGCAGATTTAACTTTTCTATGTAGTGCAAGGGCCTACCAGATTGCATAGGATTTGAAAGTGTTTGTTGGACCTCATATTATTTGGTTTTGGTAAATCGGAAGGATAAATTGTTCTGACAATCTTCTAGTGTGTATGGCCCATTATACTCACCAGCTAGAGCTGAGATTTACAAACTACGGCCCTCCAGCTGTTGCAGAACTACACATCCCATGAGGCCTTGTAATTCTCTGACATTCACAGACATGACTAGGCATGATGGAAATTGAAGTTCGTGAACAACTGGTGGGCCATAGTTTGAAGACCTCTGAACTTGAGCTTTGGTATATGCTGACTTTGAGATTTAGCATGTGGGTGGGGGGATGGGTAAGTAAAACTGGGCATTTATACATCAATTAGGGCTTGTGGTCAGTGAAGGTTTTAACATCATTACATAAACATACAGAATCATAGGTGGGAATGGATGGACTGATGTATTTTAGATAAATCATTAACTAGGTACTAAAACATTGGCCAAGGAATAATTGTTTGAGGGAAAGCAATAAAATGACCCAAATTCAAAATACTGTTAACAGGCAATGCGTTTAGGGACACATAGGAGAGAATGGTGGGGTGGTTAGTGGGTAATTTTACAAATGGTTAAAGATAATCTACATCTTTACTACTATGTGCATGCGGACAGAGGGTAGTTTACAAATAATGGCCTGTGTCAATTGCTGTACATCCAAAAACATCATAATTCAGGTGAAACTAGTAATACATGTAATGTAATGTAAAAAATCAAACATACCTTGATATAGTCCTTCTGCAAGACCTTGATGATGGCAGAGCAGGTCTCAGGGATGATGACTCCAAGAGCTTGGGGGGAGATGCCTGTGGTGAACTTCAGATCCTGCAGGCTTCTCCCTGTTGCAAGATACCTCAACGTCGCAATTAACCTTTGCTCAGGAGTAATTGCAAGCCGCATACAAGTATCCTGCTTCAGAATATAGGGGGACACCAGGGCAAGAAGACGGTAAAAGATGGGATCCGTCATCCTCAAATAATTCCTGAAGTCATCAGGATTATTTTCCTGGAGCTCCCTCAGCAAGGACATATGAGAAAATTGATCACGGTTAAGCAACCAATTTTTCGTCCAGGAGGTCCGCTTCTTCTTCCTATTGCTCGTACGTCGTCTCAGAGCCAAAACTCCAACACTAACGACAGCAACGGACGAATTCACGGTCGCCATAATAAATTCTCGAACGATGTCTCGGAAAATAGCGAAATGTCGTCAACCAAACAAATGCTACCGAAATCAGCGCGAGATGCCCAGAAGGGTCACGGCCAAACACTCACTTCCTCTTTTGTAGCGGCGAACGTGCGTGGAACGTAGTGACGTCATTTTCTGTCGGAAGACAAATGTCCTGGGCAAGTTTGGAGCACTTTTCAACAGACAAACAACAAACACACCAGCCGCGAACATTTGTAGGACGTTCCGTCGGCCGACGATCGGTACGTGTGTACGGGGCTTTAGAGTACATAGTTGTATACAGCCAAATCTGACATAGATATTCTAGATCAGGGGACTTCAAACTATGGCCCTCCAGTTGTTCAGACACTACTATTCCCATCATGCCTAGTCATGTCTGTGAGTTTTACAATGCCTCATCTGACGTGTAATTCTGCAACAGCTGTAGGGTCGTAGTTTGAAGATCCCTGCTCTAGAATCTAGATCATGGGATAATGACAAAGAAAATGATAGCTGAATTATTGTATGAACAACTCCTAAAACATATGATCTTAAACTATGTCTAAATAAAAGATACACACAATCTCTTAAACCGATAACACACAAACCATTGTTCTCATTTTTGTTTATTGAACATATTGCTTAAACATTAACCATCCAGGTTGAAAAGAGTATTTGAACTTCTTTTTTTTTACTCTCTGGTAGAACATATATTAGAGAAAATAACCGTCATTCAATGTTTTCTGTAACTACCAATCAGACTTGAAAAATGTTTATGAGATAGTTAACCACTTAAGCCCCGGAAGATTTTACCCCCTTCCTGACCAGGGGGTATTTTGCGATTCGGCACTGCATGAATTTAATGGACAATTGCGCGGTCGTGCGATGCTGTATCTAAACGAATTTGGTGTCCTTTTTTTCCCACAAACAGAGCTTTCTTTTGGTGGTATTTGATCACCTGTGCGATTTTTTGATCATGCGCTATAAACAAAAAAAGAGCGTAAATTTTGCAAAAATAGCAATATTTTTCACATTTTTTTATATGAAATTCCCCCCCAAAAAAATGTAAAAATCTAAATTTTTTAACATTTTCGGCCAATTTGTTTGATGCTACCTATGTTTGGTAAAAAAAATCGCAAAAAGCGTATATTGATTGGTTTGCGCAAAAGTTATCGCGTTTACTAACAAAGGGAAAGATTTTTGTCATTTTTGTTGTTTTTTTTTAACGCGTAATGGCGGCGATCTGCGATTTTTTTTGCGGTACTGCGACATTGCGGCGGACAGATCGGACCCTTGACTGACATTTTTGACACTTTTGGGGTTACCAGTGACATTTCTACAGTAATCAGTGCTATACATATGCACTGTTACTGTAAAAATACACTGGCAGTGAAGGGGTTAACTTTTTTTGAGAGGGAGGGGCTATGTGTGTCCCTAGGGACGTGATTCTAACTGTGATTGGCTGTGGCTTGAGATGTATGAACAGTGATCAACGGTTCTACACAGTAGAACCGTATGATCATCATTCATACACCGGGGAGAATGACAGGCGGCTTGTTTACACTAGCCGCCTGACTTTCTCCCTCTCCCCCGACGATCGCAGAGTGACCGGCGGACATCGGGTCCGCCGGTCACATGCACGGGGGGTCCGTGACCATGTGGGAGCGCGCCTCCGGCGGCGCGCGCTCGCTCCCTAGACCCTCACAGACTAACGACGTAGACCTATGTCACTTTGCCTGTGAGGGGCTGACCGCCGACGTAGATAGTCGTGCGGCGGTCGGCAAGTGGTTAAGTCCATGTCTCTCTGCAATGATGTATTTGAGTTTCTTTCAATGAACAGTCATTTTTAGGCCATGCTACAACATTTTAGATGAACCAGGAGGGAACTTTGACTTGGTCTCTTCAGAATAGAAATTTTTCTTGGAAAAAAAAAAAGAAATTTTCCTTTTGTTTAAAGTTGGTTCACCCCTTTGTTTTGGGTTACTATCTTCTGGGACTATCCAATTTTTTTATAATGTATCAGGTGATGGGTGATGAAGAGCCACTGCCCTGTAGTTCAACTTTTGTATTCTGTGTCCACAGTATATTCTGCCAGAAGTGTTGAATTATGCACAGGTTTTTCTTTTAGCAGACACTTAAACTGAGAATTATCCACCTCACCTGTAAAACCGGTATACCCTATACCAGTCATGGCGAACCTTGGCACCCCAGATGTTTTGGAACTACATTTCCCATGAAGCTCAACTACACTGCAGAGTGCACGATTATCATGGGAAATGTAATTCCAAAACATCTAGGGTGCCAAGGTTCACCATCACTGCCCTACACTGACCAGAGCAATTTTAACATTTCAGATGTGGCCTATTAAAAACGCTCTTTACATAAGGAACTAAGTAATGTATATATTTTTTTTTTACAAGCAAGGCTTTATTTTGGCAATAGTGTATTGAAAAAAAAAAAAAACATTTTATGTTCTATGAAATGTATGTCCTTGATATATGTCACAAATACCTATAGTGCTAAGAGAACAATTGCATGGCTTGGTGGGATGCAGGATCTTGGACCGTGTATTTTTTGTGGCTCCTGCCAGGAGCCATCTTGGGTTATGTATTTTTTGTGGCTTCTGTACGTTCTTCTTGATTGTTCAGCAATATAGATTTTTTTTAATGTTTTTTTATTGAAGTTGTGGGCCAAGCAAAACACAGATACAATTGTCATCCCTATATCCTGAAGAAGTAACTGATAGCAAAATGTACAGAGACAGAAAGGATTTGTCTGCCTACTTCTTATTTGGCCAATCTATTGAAATGGCTGGACGAGACAAGCATTCATATGGAAGGCAGTATATAAGCAGCCACTCGTAGGTGGTTCCTAGAGGGCGTAATGTACTCTGAGATCACTATGGTGACATGCTACTGCTCTGTTGTAATGTAATGAGAGACACTCACTGTCACACTGATGACACTGTATACCAGTGCAACAGTCAGTGCCTCTAAACAATAGAAAAAGGAGTACAATGTCACCAATGCCACCAATGTCACAAAGGCAAATGCAGTGTCACTATGGTGACATTGTGCCTCTATTGTGGTGATTAGTGCAACGGCTGGCTGATCTGATCTGATATCACTGTATGTTCCTTGCTATGTCCGGATGCTGCAGTGACTTGACCCATCTGCAGCTCCCACTGTCTACATACCTGTGAGTCATTCCTTGTGGACAACTGCTCTCCTGGAACCACACGGACTCTTTTGTTCCTCCTTTCTTTAGCCTCCTCTCTTTCCAGGCCAGTGAACATATTATTCCTAGAGGCAGCCGCATAACAGTAGACTAGGCTTGCAGGAATGTGGACTGCTATAGATGATGCTACACTAACCTATATTGCCTGACCACAGGTACAGAGGCAACTATTACAGTACACTGCTTTTGATATAATTGGTTAATTTGTGTGCTACAACATCTGGTATATATTCAGTCCAAGCATTGAAAAAGTCTCACACATGTGGTTCATTTTAATTTTCTTTTTCCATTTTCCAAAAACTTGTGGCAAAATAAGAAGCCTTCAAAAGACTCACCATGCCTCCTAAAAAATACTTAGGGGTGTTTACTCTCCTAAATATGGTCTTTTTGCAGATGTTTCCAGTCGTGGACTCCACTATATGGCTAGGCTGTGAAAAAGTCTCAACAAAAGTGGTATTTCCATACTTGGGAAGGGTATATGAAATATGATAGGTAGTTAGGAAATTTAGATGCCTAATTTATACGTAATTTGTGTTCCTTGAAAGCCCACCATAGATGCTCCTTGGATTTTGAGGCCCTCTATGCACCTAGGCTGTAAAAAAGTCTCACACATTTGGCATGTCATATTTAGAAGGATTTTTGTTTTGGGATGTAGTTGTATGTATGCCTATGCTGTGTGTGAGAAACCCCTTGTTAAAATGTTAAAATGACATTAAAAAAATAAATATTTTTTTTTTCAATTTTTTTTATGCATGAATAGGTGACTCTGTATTCTCTATGTCCCCCAAAGAGAATATTGAGTCTTCTATACATGCATACTTTGTAACAAATCAGCTGTTCTTTCTATGAATAGATTTAGGCATTTTTATGATATTTTGATTGTTCTATACCTTTTATGTGGATGTATTTGTTTTAGATAAATTGCACAGTTGTTATCTTTAGTTGTCCTTAAAGTCCCATCTAGTACTTGGGTGATATTTACCTTTCTTGTAACAATATACTGTATATAAGTCTGACAACCCTGAAAACTGAAAAAAAAAAGTTTTTCAGTGAAAGGTGTGAAACAGTCCAGTCTTCATGTAGTTGAGTACATGATATCCATTAGGGTCAAGCATAGTCTAAGACTTAGGGGACATATATGGAGGTGTTACGTTTACTGCCATTTATGCCAGCATGTTGGCTTAACACTAGCTATATTTGATGATTTTGGTTATGTGTAAAAAAAAAAAAAATATATATATATATATATATATATATATATATATATATATATATATATATATATATATATATTATGAGTTTAGGTGTAAATAATATATTGTGCTATGGAATGTATAAAATACTATTAAAAATCAGTTTTTAACTTTTTAATTTCATAACTCACCTTTAAAATTTTGGACAGCAAAGAAAAAAATTCTAGCTCAAAAGTGATTCATCTTTTATCACATACTTTATTGCCATAAGAAAAATATGTATATTTATTCATAGCATCCAAACATCATGTAATTTAAAAATTGAGACATTTAAGCTCTAAATATGCAGTATATTTAAGCTCTAAACTATATTGTCAGATATATTGGGACACCTGCCTTTACACACACATGAGCTTTAATGGCAGCCCAGTCTTAGTCTGTAGGATTCAATATTGAGTTGGCTCACCCTTTGAAGCTATAACAGCTTCAACTCCCAATACGTTTGACAATATAGTGTATATCTATGTCCACAAAACAAAAAGTGATTGTTTCAATGATGTTTGTTTGTTCTCATTTTGTCATTTATCATTGTGTCATATCTATTTTGTGTTTTAGGTCCTACTCACACGTATGTATTTGGTAACTCAAGCTATAATGAATGTGCTATTATTCTTTTCCACAAGACAATGCACCTGCTTTCATTCATTCCATTCCATTCATTGTGGTTGGCACTGAGAAGCACTTTATCATAGATACCTATATACCAAAAATACCCTTGCTACTAGGGCTGCACATCTTCACTTACCTCACGATTCGATTTGATTACGATTATTAGGGCAACGATTTGATACGATTTGATTCCGCGATGCATCACGATGCATCACGATTACTGCCCAATGCCCAGCCCACTGCCCAATGGTTTTCAAAACTTTATGAAAAAAAAAAACAAATAATCAAGCAGTCACAAATTAAAGAATCATTTTTATTTTCATTTACTTTTAAAGGACACTTCCCTGGCCCTGCATAGTGCACTTGCACTGCAAACATATAGGAAGGTCTGAAAATAGCATAGCAGAGACAGACAACAACACTATTTACTAGAAGTAACAGTAAAATTAGTATGGCATCAAACTGTAGTAATGCAGTTTACTGCTTCATAAAAGAAAAGAAAATATTAATATAAGGTCTAAACCTTTTAAAGTACAACTAAAGGCAAAACTTGTTTTTTTTTTTTTTGGATAGAGGGGAGGAGATGTATTAGAACAGGAGTGTCCAAACTATGGCCCTCCAGCTGTTCAGGAACTACAATTCCCATGAGGCATCTATGACATTCGCAGTAGTCAGTCAGACATAACTACTAGGCATTATTGGAATTGTAGTTCCTGAACAGCTGCCAGCTGGAGGGCCATAGTTTGGACATAGCTGTATTAGAACATCTGTCAGTGTTTGATTGCTGTCTCTGTTGTCCCACGCTGGAGAGATTCATTCTCTCTATTTGTCCTGTGTTTTTATGATTATCATTGAAAGTAAAATGAAAAACCCCCAAATTTTGTGGGATTTTCATTTTCCTCTCACTTTCAGTTTGGGACAAAATGTGAGGGTAAATTTACACAATGGGGGCAACATGGCAAAAATAAACCTTACAGGTGTAATAATTAAAGAACCTACGTTCCCTTGCTCTATCCAAAATTAAAAAAGTTTTGCCTTTATTTGTACTTTAAAGCCAAGATTGAAGCCAGCCAGCCAGCCAAGCTAATATTCTTGTCAAAATGGTCATCATAAATTCCCACAAAACATTATATATAAATCCTTTATGTGAAAATATGCGTTGCAATAAATTCCAGTTGTGCCATAACCTGTTCTCTGCAAAACAGAGCACTTCCTGACTAGTAGCAAACATCAAGGTGAACCTGGCAATAGTGCACTGCTGCATAACTTCCATGTTCACCATGATGTTTGTTTCCCCCTGCAACTGCCAGTCAACTCAAGTGAGTTAATGGCTGCTAGAGGGGAGTTATAAATATAAGCTTTAAGCTTATCAATTCACTTATGTCACTTATATGTTACTTTACAGAAAACGTTACCTGTCATGCAGACAGTCTCTCTCTACCACGATTAAACCCAACTGAAGTCAAGCCACGATTAGAGGAAGGAAAACCCTTGACAGAGTAAATCATAAACTGAAGCTTAAACCTTGAGTAAATCTTTATGGGATCACAAAACACACAGCACAATTGTCTGCATCAGAATCATGAGAAAGGTTTGGCATTGGCACTGGTACAACTCAAGGCACATGAGGTTAGGTCAGGTTTGTGTGTATTTGTGATCCAGTAAAGATTTAATCAAGGTTTTACGCTTCAATGTATGATTTATTCTTTCAAGGATGTTCCTTCCTGTACCGTGGCTGGCTTGCCTTCAGTTGTCTAGATACACTTTTACCTTTTAGTATTTGTTTGGTTGAGGGAACCCCTACACCTGCTATTGCTAAAGAGTACAGACAGACACTGAGTGTGTGAACGTGAATGAACATTCAAAATTGACAATTTTTGAAAACAAGCCATTCTCCATCTCCAGTGCCAGAAAAGCTGTAAAAAATATAAAATGTTCCAGGTTCACCGTAATGATTGTGTTTGCCCCTGCCACTGCCAGTCAACTAAACACACAGTGTGTGTGTGTGTGTGTGTGTGTGTGTGTTGTGACAACTCAAGAGCTTATACACAGCTTTAGCATCAACTCAACACACACTGTGTGTGTGTTGAGTTAATGCTAGAGCTGCGTTATAAGCTCTTGAGTTGTCACGACACTCAGTCAATCACGTTACAGAAAGAAAACTTTACCTGCACTGCACTCTACCACATCGATTACATCTGTAACTGAAGCCAAGCTAGCCAAGCCACCATTAGAGGAAAGAAAATCCTTGAGAGGATAAATCGTCAACTGAAGCTTAACCTTGAGGAAATCCTTATGGGGTCACATTCACAAACTCACAAATATAGTAATATTATACAAGAATCCAAAATTGGTGTATTATTTGTGATCCAATAAGATAAGATTTACTAGAGGTTAAGCTTCAATGTACAATTTATTTCTCTCAATGATTTTCCTTCCTATAATGCTGGCACCGTGGCTTGGTGTCAGTTGTCTAGAAGGAAATACACTTTAATATTATTTGTTTGGTTGAGGGTTAAATGAACCCCTAGACACTTTTAGTGTGAAGCAACAGATTATGGATTGGCAATGGACATTGGCCAGGAAAATCTTCAAAAACAAACCATCAGTGCTATAAAGCTATAAAACAACACTGGTGTGACTGGCAGACTGAATTAGTAATTATTAATTCATTAAAAACATGAATTAGTAATTACTGCAGTGCATTTGGGAACATGTAGGTTTTTCTGTAAGAACACTAGCTGATCCACATGCTCAGGTTTCAGACTGCTTCTTTTTGCAGTTATAACATCTCCTGCAGTAGAGAAAACCCGATCTGCAGATACACTTGTACCTGGGATACACAAGTATTGCTTTGACAGCTGAGAGAGGAGGGGAAATATGACCTCATGCTCACACCACCATTTCAAAGGGTCCTCAGTGAGAGGCAGAGGTGGGGCTTTACAATATTTTTCCATTTCGTCTTCTGCCTTGGCATAGGGGGTCTTAGGTTCTATTGCACCATCAGTGAAATACTGTCCCAGAAAAATCATGAGCAGCGATGGTGTGGCCTTTCTTTTTGGAGGAGAATGGCTGTCCTCAATGGGTGTTTCTTCTTCCAGAGTTGTTTTTTTTCCTAGGCACCTCATCCACATTTGTCCTTCTATTAGATGTAATCTGTGTTTGAATAAAAGATAATAGTATAAGAAGAGCTTAACTGCCTAAGAGTGTGATTCATTCTGATGAGGTGTGGGAAACCACACAGTAATCCATACAGTTCCACTTCCCACACCGCATCAGTGAAGCAGGGCTTATTACACAACACAGTGTAGCTGAGCTTCTAGCTGTCTGGGAGGAATCATGATGAAATTCTAATACCCTCCAAAAGATGCAGCCTCCTCAGTCACTCCTCTGTATATCTCCGATCTCTCCTCCTCTGTGAGAATAAAAGGCAGTCCTTTAAAGTGAGGATCCAGTGCAGAAGCTGTATGAAGGATCCTCTTCTCTGCATTCTTTCTTGTTCTCATGGGTCATGGGTGTGTCTCCCATGGTGTCTGTCATGCTCTGGAGCAGTTGTGCATTTAGAGGAGCAATTAGAGACACTGTTGGGTTGCGCTCTTCTGACATCAGCAAGGTTGCATCCTTCATTGGCTTTAATGCACTCACAGTGTCCTCTGCATTTGACACATCTGTTTCATTGAGAGTACAGAGATCAGACTCTCCTTTTCTGACTTCTGGAGACAGCAAGGTAGCACAAACTGCAGGTTGTTGTTCTAAGAACCTCTCGACCATGTCATATGTGCTGTTCCATCTTGTTGGCACATCATTTATTATCTTATGATTCTTCAGGCCCAGACATTTCTGTTTCTCTTTTAGACAGTGGCTTGCTCTAGTGCTGCGGTGAAAGAATGTGGATATTCGTCGCAATTCTCCGAGAAGCCTGGAGAGCGTGGCCCCTTTCAGTGCCCACTGACATGCAAGATTGAGTGTATGGGCGAAACATTTAACATGAGGAAATTTACCAACTTGAGCTGCAACTATCATGTTCACCGTGTTGTCCGTCACAAGCACTACAGATTTATCAGACAGCTGCCACTCTTCCACGACATGAGACAGTAGCTCTGCCAGATGAGCACCTGTATGAGACTCATAAATGGCTCTCGTTTGCAAAACATGTGACAAGACATGCCAGTCCTTAGTAAGGTAATGTGCTGTTATTGTAACATAGGACTCCGTTGTGACTGAAGTCCATGAATCGCACGTTATTGCAACTCGACTGGCTTGGTTCATTGACGCAAGTACCTGAGGTTTAGTGTCATGGTAGAGTGCAGGTATAAAGTTTTCTGTAAAGTGACTATGTGACGGGATCTTATAACGTGGCTCTAGCATCTTCAAAAGGTAGCGAAACCCGGGGTTGTCCACAACAGAGTAAGGCCGTAGGTCCTTGGCGATGAAAGATGCCACAGCTTTGGTTAGTTTCATCCCTTTTTCAGAGTTGGGCAGATAAGTTGACAGTATGGTATCAATTCTTGGCTGATCTGGGTCTAGTCTTTCCTTGGCAGTGGCACTGCTGGTGGCGACAGGTGGTACTAACTCGAACTTGAAAACGGCTAACATGGTTTCTCAAGTTCGTAGTATTCCCTAGGTATTTCATTTATGTGTAACAGGCTCTACACACAGTGTATGTCTTGTCCAACTCACGCTTCCCTGTTTGTTCGTAAAATCCGAAATGAGCCCAGATGTTTGCTTTTAAAAAGCTAGGTGCATTTTTTATCTCTCACTCTTTTTCTCCTTCTGCCATTACCATACTACCACGTATGTGATGGAGATGGATGACGTAAGTTGCCAAACTCTGTCAATGTTTAAAAAAATCACTTGTAAACTAAGCCGCAAAAAGCAAGCAACATCTTTCATAAAATATTACTGTGTGTCTGTCTGTCTGTCAGTCCCTTTTATGCATGCACTGAGCCAGAGACTCCCCTTCCCCCACAGCTGCCTGACACTGACAGATATCCCCCTTCCCCCACAACTTCCCCCACAGCTGAGCTGACAGTGACACTGACAGAGACCCCCCTTCCCCCACAGTTGAGCTGACACTGACAGAGACCTTCCTTCCCACACCTTCCCCAATCCCCCACAGCACACTGACAGAGACCCCCCTTCCCCCACAGCTGACACAGACACAGACGGACCCCCCCCCCCTTACTGACACAGACCCCCCTTCCCCCACAGCTGACACTGTCACAGACCCCCCTTCCCCAACAGCTGACACTGACTCAGACCCCCCACTGACAGAGACCCCCCTTCCCCCACAGCTGACACTGACAGAGATTTCCCACTGACACTGACAGAGACCCCCCTTCCCCCAAAGCTGACCTGACACTGACAGAGACCCCCCACTGACACAGACAGAGACCCCCCCTTCCCCCACTGACACTGACAGAGACCCCCCTGCCACCACAGAACAGAGATACTACTAGTGTCCACGACCGACCGTCCCCTGTCCCAGGTCCCCCCCATCACAGACATCCCCCCCAGAGATACAGAGACCCCCATGATTAGCTACATACATGATTCGTTCTTACTTACATACCTGCTGTGTGTGGGTTGTTGCGCACTGCATTGCATACCACACTGAAGAGGACAGTGCTTTGCTCTCTGGGCTCCAGTGGCTGGCTGGCTGGCTGGCTGGCGTGGTGGCTGGGCCTGGGATGACCACGGTGAGGTTGCCTGCGGTGGGGACGCTTGGGGCTCCAGGTCCTGGCTGGCTGCAACACTCTGGGGTTCCTGTGTGGAGTGTGGACTGGCTTGGCTGGCTGCAAGGCTGCATGTGGGACGCCGATACAGGTGGGGGATGTTATTGCTGCGCCTCGGCCCGGGTCAAAGAGGGAAGAGGAAGGGGTGGAGCCTTTTTATTAAGCTCCCGCACTAATCCACCAATCAGCTGTGTTCTTGTGATTTTTTTCTCCCAGGAGCGGGAGGGCGTGGCCGCGGCTGATGACGTCATTTCCTAATCGATGTTGCCCGCACCCTGAACCGATGCAGAATCGCGAAGGGTCGCATCGCGATGCATCGATGCTCCAATTTTATTCCGCAGGCCTACTTGCTACTGATCTCTATAGTAACAGCTGTTGTGTAAAACACAACCAATGTTCCTTTAAATATTAAAACTCAGTACACATCACTCATTTGTGTTATCCCGGTGCTATTATCCACTATTAATCAACCATATGAAACATATAAATGCATCATTGACATAAAGTGCTCCTGTATATGAGTAATTTCAAACAAAAAATAAAAAATCACCTTTCCTATCTCATTAGTGAACTCTAACATATTAGTCTATATAAAGTGTCCAATTTTCCAATGATGTTCCTCTGTAAATCAATTAGTGATGTCTCTTTTAAAGTGCTCTGTGCTCAAAGTGCCAAAAGATTATATACATATATTCTCTCCTGTGTTTCATATCCTCCACCATGCATCACCACCACACTCGTACACTCACCTGATGACCATAACCGATCTGGAAAAAATATGGTCAAATTGGCCAAGGGGTTAATAATCCTAGGAAGCAGGTTTTCCACTCCAGGGTAATTATAGCCATACAACGAAAGAAAGAATAGCGTAAAACCTTTTTATATTAATATAATCTAAAAAAAAACATCAATATATGCACTTACATTATAAAGCGCATTCCCCTTGCACCTGGCTTGAATCACTTTTGTATAACCAGCCAGCTCCACTGTCTCTTAATGAGAGAACATGCCGTCCTCAATATCTCATCACTCCCAGGTGTCAAGCTCTCGTTCAGCATAGATAGCCTCCTGTGACCCTGAGGTAAGTTTTGTCACATAGCGTCTTCAGGAGGCATTGCAGGAAGCTATTTCCATACCCTCTTTTTATATTCAACATTTGCATATTACAACTTATAACCCTATGGTGCAGAACATATCTATGTGCCTGTGCTGCCACCAATTTTCATCCATGTGCTGCTGCATTTTAATTCCTACTCTTCTTATAATTTAAACAGCCCTCCATGCTCCCAAGTCTAAACAATCTCCTCTCGACATTTGCAAATGTATGGTCCCCTAATTAAACAAAATCTGGATGTATCGAATTGGCAGCATTCTCATGGCACTTTATACATTGCATTACTGCAAGACATTATTGTTACAATACAGTCCATCCAAAATAAAAGTAATTATTTTTAAAAACATAAAAAATATTTTATAAAAATGTTTAATTTTTTATTTTATTTTAAAAATTGGTAAAAAAGCAGTTTAGGTTAACCTCTATATTTAGGTCTTCTCGGGATAAAGTATCCAATAAATATATCCATTTCATTTCATTTTAGGATACTTTTTTTTTTTTTCACTCTCCTCCAGTGACTTTCCACTCTATCAATACCATAAAAATGAAGCTGACTAGCATATTTGTTTTGGTATTCTTTAAAAAGCCTAGAAATGCTATGGTGGGTATAATGTTTTTTTTTTATGTTGTTCAGATGTTCACTGACTCTTCTCCCTTATTCCCTGGTGGTGCGACTCACATACTAGAGCCAACACAGGCACACCAGCACATACAGTGGGGATCGAAAGTTTGGGCAACCCAGGTAAAAATTTGTATTAATGTGCATAAAGAAGCCAAGGAAAGATGGAAAAATCTCCAAAAGGCATCAAATTACAGATTAGACATTCTTATAATATGTCAACAAAAGTTAGATTTTATTTTCATCATTTACACTTTAAAAATAACAGAAAACAAAAAAATGGCGTCTGCAAAAGTTTGGGCACCCTGCAGAGTTAATATCTTGTACTGCCCCCTTTGGCAAGTATCGCAGCTTGTAAACACTTTTTGTAGCCAGCCAAGAGTCTTTCAATTCTTGTTAGAGTATCTTTGCCCATTCTTCCTTACAAAAGTCTTCCAGTTCTTTGAGATTTCTGGGCTGTCTGTCACACACTGCTCTTTTAAGGTCTATCCATAGATTTTCAATTATGTTGAGGTCAGGAGACTGTGAAGGTCATGGCAAAACCTTCAGTTTACGCCTCTTGATGTAATCCCCCGTGGATTTCGAGGTGTGTTTAGGTTCATTATCCATTTGTAGAAGCCATCTTCTCTTTAACTTCAGCTTTTTCACAGATGGCATCAAGTTACCATCCAAAATTTGCTGAAATTTTATTGAATCCATTTTTCCTTCTACTCATGAGATGTTCCCTGTGCCACTGGCTGCAATACAACCCCAAAGCATGATTGATCCACCCCCATGCTTAACAGTTGGACAGAGGTTCTTTTCATTAAATTCTGTGCCCCTTTTTCTCCAAACGTACTTTTGCTCATTCCGGGCCAAAAAGTTCAATTTTAACCTCATCGGTCCACAGAACTTGTTTCCAAAATGCATCATGCTTGTCTATATGTTCATTTGCAAAGTTCAAACTCTGATTTTTGTGGTGAGGACGTAGAAGAGGTTTTCTTCTGATGACTCTTCCATGAAGACCATATTTGTACAAGTATCTCTTTATAGTGGAATAGTGTACCACAACTCCAGTGTCTGCCAGATCTTTCTGGAGGGATCGTGCAGCCAAACGTGGGTTTTGAATTGTTTTTCTCACAATCCTGCAAGCTGTTCTGTCTGATATCTTTCTTGGTTTTCCAGATCTTGCTTTAATTTCCACTTTTCCTGATGACTGCCATTTCTTAATTACATTCCGAACAGAGGATAATGACATCTGAAAACGCTTTGCTATCTTCTTATAGCCTTCTAGAGCTTTGTGAGCGTCAACTATTTTCAATTTCAGTTTTCTAGACAACTGCTTAGAAGATCCCATGGTGCTGATTGTTGGGGAAGGTCAGATGAGTCTGGGCATTTAAAACCTTTGAGATTGACATCACCTGGTCTTCCCAGACGATTATTGAGAACAATCCATTACACTGGCAGGTCTCAGCTTTGCAAAGGGGGCAGTGCATGCTATAAAATTCTTCAGGGTGTCCAAACTTTTGCAGACGCCATATTTTTGTTTTCTGTTATTTTGAAAGTGTCAATAATGGAAATAAAATCTAACTTTTGTTGACATATTATAAGAATGTCTAATCTGTATTTTGATGCCTTTTGGAGATTTTTCCATGTTGCCTTGGCTTCTTTATGCACATTAATACAATTTTTTACCTGGGGTGCCCAAACTTTCGATCCCCACTGTAGGTGACATATGTACACTTACATGAGATCAGTGATTTTATTAAAAAAGTTATACTGTTCTTGTTGGACTGAAAGTGTGTTTTTTTGTTCTATTCTTGTTCTATTCTTGTACTTGGTCATTTTGCAGGCTACACATTTTTGACAGCAGAAAAAACGTTTACATCCAGTAAGCTTTTTTTCTTTATGGGGGGGGGGGTTACCCCTAGTGATGGGGCATACACTCCCCAATTCGGTTTGACACCAAAATTCCCGAACATGGAAAAAGTTTGGACCTGAACCCCCAACATTATCAAGGTCTATGGAACCCGAACTCGAAAAATAAAAAGTCTCAATTTCTAGGGCTTACATGGAAGTTATTGGCTAAAAAAGGGTATGGAAGACCAGGTACTGCCCTGGGGGACATGTATCAATGCAAACATTTTTATTTTTAAAGGAGCAGTGATTTTAATGTTGCTTAAAGTGAAACAATAACACGTCTTTTAAATATAGTGCCTGGGGAGTCCCCTTAGTCAACCCATTGCAGAAAAAATGACTAAAACTAAGCAAAACTAAAGAAAAAAAAAAGATAATAAAGATTTTCCTTGAAAGCATTCTTTATTTTGTAACAATTGCTTGGATAGTCTGCATGATGAGGCCACATTTTAGTGCATGTGCTTTCTGGACAGCTGAATGAAATAAAAATCTATTGGCGGCAATACACAAATTTGAAAAAAAAAAAAAAAAACGGTGTTGGGGTCTCCTTCACTCCATACCTGACCCCTAGGGTCTGGTATTGATTTTGAGGGGTACCCCCACACTAATTTTTCTTTAAAATTGCGTGGTGTCCCCCTCAAAATCCATACCAGACCCTTATCTGAGCATGCAGCAGGGCAGGCCAGGAAAGGGGGGGGGGGAGAGCGAGCCTCCCCCCTCCTGAATCATACCAGGCCACATGCCCTCAACATGGGGGGTGCATTGATGTTGATGGGGGTCAAGGGTCTCATCCCCACAACCCTGGGCTGTGTTTGTGGGGGTCTGCGGGCAGGGGGCTTATCAAGATCTGGAAGCCCTCATTAACAAGGGGCCCCCAGATTCCACCCCCTCATGTGAATGAGCAGGGGTAAATTGTACTCATTCACCAAAAAAGTGTAAACAAGAAATAAAAACACACACACAGTTTTTGACAATTCCTTTATTAAAATAAAAAAAACAATGACCCTGATGTAGATCCATTGTCCATCATGATGCCTACTGCACTGCCTGACACAAAAAAAAACTTCCCACCGCGGCGAAGACAAACCGCCATCTGCCTGCTCCTCTGTCTGTCAGTTCTTAAATAGCTTTGGGGGGGGGCACCTGGTGACATCAGCTGATGGCACCACCCCCTTGTAACATCACTGACCTAGCATACACTGGTCAGTGACAGCGCATGGGGCGGTGGCCCCTCCCCTTACCTATTTAAGAACTATCAGATGGCAGAGCAGGCAGTAGGTGGAGATCCTTCGCTGGGGGGGGGGCATGCCATTTTTTCACACGTTTTTATTGCCAACAATTTTTTTTTTTCATTCAGCTGTCAGCGAGGAAGCCCGCTGACAGCTGATGACTCATCCATTGTTCAGGACGTGGCAAGCCTGCTTCCTGGCCTGTTCCTTAACAACCAGCTATTCAGTACATTGTTGGGCGCTCAGCAGGCGAACATACCACCGAGTGCCCCACAAATTTCGGTGTTCAGTGAACACCCAAATGGGCACTGTTCAGGGCCAAACCAATGCTCAGCCCGAACCGTTCGCCCATCTCTATAAACCCCTATTTTTACTATCATGTTTTTAATGATTTGAACTTAATTTAAATACATTTAGGTCTTTTTGGTAATCCTTTATTTCAGATTTTATCTTTTAGCAAAATGAACCAGTGTGTTTTAATAATGTGTTCTACTCCTTTATAGTCTCCATTAAATTCTGTTAAATATAAATATATTCCATAGAATGTATTAGTGAAGTTACTGTTTTTCCTCTATAACATCTCTTTTCTATTAATTTTCATTACTTCCTCTTTTATTTTTAATAATCCTTCTTCTTTATGTCCCTTTTTTATGATTTATTTTTTATTTTTATCATGTTATTACTAGCTACCTCAAAATCCTCATCTAAATTACAGTTTCTTTTTAATCTCATCATCTGGTTGGTTGGAATATTCTCAACCCATTTTGGGTGGTGACAGCTGCTTGTAGGCAAGAAGCTTTTTCTATCTGTCTCTTTAGCGAACGTTCTTGTGTAGATTTTATCTTCTTTCGTAAATACGGTGAGATCTAAAAAGTCTTTTGTTTCATGGCTCCATGTACGGGTGAACATGAGTCAATGAATGTTATTATTCATTTCTTCTGGGAAGGTTTTGAAAGATTCTTCATCTCCATTCCATATAACCATCACATCGTCTATTAACCACCTGTAAAAGGCCAACTCCTTTCTCCTGTTCTTAAAGATGTCCGCCAACTCTCATTTTGCCATTATTAATTTTGTTATGCTGCGGGCATATTTAGTGCCTATTTTAGGTGCAAGTGTTTTTTTTTATGTTTTTTTATCCAAACCTCTTTTGTTCACTTTTTAATTTACTGTCACTATCTATTGCCAATTTTACTGCAATAATCCCATCTTCCTGTTTATTGCCGGTAAGTAAACTGTTTACATCTATTGTAGCTTAAATGTAATTTTTTTCCCAACGAAAATCCTCCAACATCCTTAATAAATTGCTACTATCTCTCAGGTAAGCTGCTTAGTTAATATCTTTCTCTTGCAATAAAAAAATCAATATATTGCCCTACTTACTTGACTAAAAGCTGAATTGATACCACTTATTTTGGGTCTTACTGGTGGTTGATTTCTGTTTTTATGAATTTCAGGAGTGTAGTATAAAGCAGGCATTTTAGGATGTTCTGGGACTAAAAATGTGGCTTCTTTTTTATTTTTTATTCCACATTTTTTTCCTTTTTTTGATCGATTTCTTTGATTTTGCCACAGCTAATTTCATGGGGTTGCTTGGTAATATTGTAAAAATACTTTCTTCTCCTAGTAATCTCTCCATTTCTTTTTCATAATCTGCTTTGTTCAAAATTACATCCCCCCCCCCACCTTGTCCACTGATGTGATCACTATATCCGTTCTTTGTTCTAACTGTTTTATACCGTTCTTTATTTCTGGTGCTTAATCCACTTTTTAAAATCATCTTCCACCATTTTTTTTTAAACTACTAGATATTGGTTGTTTACATTTTTTGGATTAAAAAGTGGTTGCATTCAGCAACCCACAATGTCAAAAATATATTTTTAAAAATAATTTATTTTATTTTAGATAAAATGTAGACTGTATTAAAAATAGAAATGTATTAAAAATAGACTGTATTGTAATTATAATATCTTGCAGTAATGCAATGTATAAAGTTCTACGGGAATGCTGCCAATTCTATACATCCAGATTTTGTTTAATTAGGTGATCACACATGTGCAGATGTCGGGAGGAGATCATTTAGACTTGGGTGCATGGAGGGCTGTTTAAATAACAACAAGAGTGGAAATTAAACTGCAGCAGCACATGGATGGGAATTGGTGGCAGCAAGGGCACATAGAAATGTTCAGCGCTATAGGAATGATAGTAATATGCAAATGTGCAATATAAAAGGAGGGTATGGAAAGAGCTTCCTCTAACACCTCCTGAGGACGTCATGTGACAAAACATACATCGGGGTGGGGACACAGGAAGCTATCTGTGCTGAACTGGGGCCTGACATCTGGGAGTGGTGAGATATTGGGGATGGTCTGTGCTCACACTCAGATATGGTGAGGCAGCTGGTTATATAAATGTGATTCAACCTAGGTGCAAGGGGAATGCACTTTATAATGTAAGCATATACTGTATGTTGATGTTTTTTTGAGATTATATTTAAATAAAAAGGTTTTACACTATTATAGTTCTCTCTCTTCTATTTTATGACGATAATTACCCTGGAGTGGAAAAGCTTCTGCCTGGGAATATTAACCCCTTGGGGGAAAAACATATTTTGACCATACTCTTTCCAAAGAGGTCTTTGTCACCTGGTGAGTGTATACGTGTAGTGGTGATGCATGGTGGAGGATAAGAAACACAGAAGAGAATGACAATGCAGAGTGAGTCAAAGTACTCTCTCTGCATATATGGGGCCATGGCAGGACAACAATAAGGTCATAAGGTCCGTTATGGTCATTACTGATTGGTCAGTTAAGCTTTAGCTACGTCATGGCTACGGCAGGGAAGCACAAGGAGAGGGAGAAACCGATGAAACTGACCGAATTCTTCTCTCCAGCGACGGGCCGCATTAGGCAAGATGGTGCCGGTGTCCGGAACAGCAGCTTGTCTCCTCAGAGACCCAGCGGTGGCCATCCGTCTCCATCACGGCCAGCTGTGGGTGAGTCTGACGACGCACAGCATCCACCGCCATCCTCCCCTTCTACAAGCCCAGTAAATCAGAAGATGAGACTCTCTGGCCCCCACGAGTCTGTTAACCCTACTGATTCTGTTAGTGAGTAAATGGAGGACACTAATGAATGCGGCCTAAAATTAGATGCCTTCCCCACTAAAGGGCAAACTATTACTGATAGCACCATGAAAGATATGCTACAAACATTAAGGGGGGCCCTCTAGAAAGACATGGAAACATTTATGAAATCTACTAATAGGAAGTTATCCGTCATTGAGGATAGAGTGGATTTTGTTGAAAAAAAAAATGGGTGAATTTACAGGAGAGCACAATGAGCTGGTTGATGCCCATTTTGAGCTGTAAGATGAGCTTAAGCAGCTCAAACTTAAAGTGGCCAATGTAGAAGACAGATCCCACAGAAACAATATAAAGTTCAGGGGGGTCCCGGAAACTGTGAAACCAGCAGACCTCACACCTTAGGGGGTATGGAGTTTTACCAGCGCTATGGAGTTTCAATACATATAAATCAAAAATGGCACTTAAGACCTCACACCTTATCTGCAGCAGCTGATGTTAAAAACCATGCCAGGTCTCACAGCAGCAGATGTGATCATTGACAGGGCCCACAGGCTACCCAAACCAGCCCACATCCCTGATTCAGTGCCCAGAGATGTGATAGCTAGAATCCATTTCTACCATGTCAAAGACCAGCTTATGAGATTCTCCAGGCAAAACGCATCTCTTCCTGACCCATATGCAGGAATTGCGCTGTATGCTGATCTCTCTCTCAGGCAACGTTTGCTGCTCGCAACAACCTAATTCCTATAACTAAAATCCTAAAGGAATCACAAAATTCTGTACAAATGGGGACTTCCGGCAAAGCTGTCAGTCACCGTGAATAACACTTCTCATACGGTCAACTCCCTGGCCAGAGTTCTTGAATTACTGAGACAATGGGGCCTACTCCCACAGGATGAAAGTCCCCAAATCCCGGCTCCCAGATCTAGAGGCAGATCTGGTACCAGTAGACCAGCCTGATGTACCTGGTCCGTACCTTCACTTGGTTGATACCTACCTGTGAAGTGAGTATTTTCACTCAGTATGTTACTGCTCCTTTTCTTGCACTTGAAAAGTGGCTGAAGCCCTTGGACCCGGGCGTGGCTCAAGTTTTCCACACCCCACAGTACATTGCGAGATTGCTTGCATTCTGATAGACATGTTTGACCATTCTACAGATGCAAACCCTGCAGCAATAATACCAGCATTGTTGGCCAGTTTTTATTGCCTTGTTACTTATAAGCCATTGACTTTTACCCTGTCTTTCCTTCCCTTATTCCTTATTCCTACCACTAGAGGGAGACAAAGCACTCCATATCATTGTCATGTCACTTAAACTGATGTCTTTCAATGTCAGAGGCCTGAACCACCCAGCAAAGAGGAGAAATCTTTGGAAAACTGCCCTGGACACTGGCTGCGATATCATCTGCATTCAAGAGACTCATTTCTGCAAGGACAACGCACCTAGATGCTCACACCCAAAATTTCCGTATGTATTTGCAGCGTACAACCAAGCCAAGCACAATGGAACTTTAATTGCGATAAGGGACACGGTTTCTCTCAAATTAATCAGCGAACAGTATGATGAGCTAGGTAGATATGTTCTGCTGGTATCTGAGATAAATGGGTCTCCCTATACCTTGCTGAACATATATGCACCTAACAAAAAGCCAGTTAAATTCATTGAGAAAATGTTACAATTCGCAAATAGTAACAAGTAGGGCTCTCTGGTTGTTTGTGGGGATTTTAATGTCGTTATGAATTCTGACATTGATTGTTCTTCAGTGGGAAGGAGATGCAGGCCGAATATAGGCCCTTTCTGTTATGGAGAGGGCCTGTATGACCCCTGGAGATGACTCCACTCCACTGAAAAAGACTACTCATATTACTCAGGGGTGCATGGTAGCTATTCTAGAACAGATATATTCCTGACGGATAAATTTACTCTCCAAAAAATAACTAAAGCCCATATCCACTCCATCACATGGTCTGACCATGCCCCAATCACCATAGAAATGGAGGTTAACACCAGTACAGTACACAGACCCCTCTGGTGTAACAACACGTACATTCTGTTCCACCCGCAATATAGTGAAGAACTAAATAGTAGGGATGATTGAACTTTTGAAAAGTTCGGTTTGACCAGAACACCCGAACTTCCCAAAAGTTCGGCCGGGATTTCAGAACCCCATTGAAATCAATGGGACCCGAATTTCTGTAATCAAAAAACACCATTTTGAAGCCCTAAAACCCAATAAATGCCCCTAAAAAGTGCCTAGGGTTCCGGGTCATGCCCCAGGGACTATTAATCACACAAAAAAAGTTCTTAAAAATTGTCATTTTTGATAGAGAGCCAATTATTGAAAAAATTATTGAAAACAAAAATGAGATTTCTTTGGATTTAGTGTCTGGGGGGTCTAAAAAGTGTACCTGTGAAGTTTCAGCTCTGTAGCATGTCCAGAACCAAAAAAAAAAAGGTAGTTTGTATTAGAATTAATATAGAACAGGGATATGGCTCCGCTATTTTCACACCTTGCCGGTTTTGTAGCAAGCGTTTTTTTGGGCATTTTTTCGGGGTTATTGGAGGCAGGCATAACATCAGAACTTCTGTGTAGGGGTATATATACACACACACTTATATGTATATATACACATACACATATATAGGTGTGAAAGTAGCAGAACACTAAACTTGCGCTAATGAAATAATTAACACCAATATGTCTCCGCTCCTATCACACCTATATATGTGTATGTGTAAAGTACATATAAGTGTGTGTGTATATATACCCCTATGCAGAATTTCAGATGTTTTGCCTGCCTCCAAAGACCCACAAAAAATGCCCAAAAAAAAACGCCTGCAATAACACACCTGGGCGTTTTTTTTTTTTTGGCGCAGGCTTTTTTTTGGGCATTTTTTGTGGGTCTTTTGAGGCAGGCAAAACATCTGAACTTCTGTATAGGGGTATATATATACACACATGTATGTATATATACACCTACACACATATAGGTGTGAAAATAGCAGAACACTATGCTTGCGCTAATGACATAATTAACACCAATATGTCTCCGCTCCTATCACACCTATATATGTGTATGTGTAAAATACATATAAGTGTGTGTGTGTGTGTGTATGTATACCCCTATACAGAAGTTCAGATGTTTTGTCTGCCTCCAAAGACCCCAAAAAAATGCCCAAAAAAACCCCCAGCAATAACACACCTGGGCGTTTTTTTTGGTGCAGGCGTTTTTTTGGGAATTTGTTTGGGGTCTTTGGAGGCATGCAAAACATCTGAACTTCTGTATAGGGATATATATACAAACACATGTATGCATATATACACCTACACATATATAGGTGTGAAAGTAGCAGAACACTATACTTGCGCTAATGAAATAATTAACACCAATATGTCTCTGCTCCTATCACACCTATATATGTGTATGTGTAAAATACATATAAGTGTGTGTGTATATATACCCCTATACAGAAGTTCAGATGTTTTGCCTGCCTCCAAAGACCCCAAAAAAATGCCCAAAAAAATCCCCTGCAATAACACAGCTGGGCGTTTTTTTTTGGCGCAGGCATTTTTTTGGGCATTTTTTGGGGGTCTTTGGAGGCATGCAAAACATATGAACTTCTTTATAGGGGTATATATACACACACATGTATGTATATATACACCTACACATATATAGGTGTGAAAGTAGCAGAACACTATACTTGCGCTAATGAAATAATTAACACCAATATGTCTCTGCTCCTATCACACCTATATATGTGAATGTGTAAAATACATATAAGTGTGTGTGTATATTTACCCCTATACAGAAGTTCAGATGTTTTGCCTGCCTCCAAAGACCCCAAAAAAATGCCCAAAAAAACCCCTGCAATAACACACCTGGGCGTTTTTTTTGGCGCAGGCGTTTTTTTGGGCATTTTTTTAAGGTCTTTGGAGGCATGCAAAACATTTGAACTTCTGTATAGGGGTATATATACACACACACTTATATGTATATATACACATACACATATATAGGTGTGATAGGAGCGGAGACATATGCCTGTTAATTATTTCATTAGCGCAAGCTTAGTGTTCTGCTATTTTCACACCTATGTATGTGTAGGTGTATATATACATACATGTGTGTGTATATATACCCCTATTCAGAAGTTCAGATGTCATGCCTGACTCCAAACATGTCATCAAAAAAGCCCTATGAACGCCTGCAGCAAAAAGCAGGCTGACCGGCGAGAAGCCATATCGCTGTTCTATAAGTGACCTAAGAGAAACGATCTTTTCTCTATAGCGGTCACCCTGACATGGAAGGGTTTGATCACCCTGCCATAGCAGTCAGAGTCAGTTAACCCTGCACTACACTACGGTCACCCTGGCACTTAACACTTTCCCTACAGAAACTAGATTATTAAAGCTAACTAAAGTGGAAAATAGCACCCTAACTACACTAGATATCCCTTTCCTCACACTAAAAATTGCTAAATGACACTTTGAAGCAGAAGTAACAGAACTGCTTCCACTCTCTTCCATGTCCCTGTATTACAATGCTAGGAATTTGGCAGGCCTATCTTATATACTGGGGGGCGTATTCACTAATGATTGGCCTCTGGACCCCCTAGTCACTCCAATCACATTCCTAGCATTCTCCTGCCCCCTCAATTGGCTTTTACTGAAGGTTTTGGTCCAATCACGGGCTTTTAAAGCCCATTTCCTGTCCCATTGCATTTTGGTCGGTTCTGGTTGCCTAATTCTGAACTTTTTCAGCAAAAAGTTCGGAATTCGGCCGAATTTTGAACAGCCAATGTTCGGGTCGAACCGATGGTCGACCCGAACCGTTTGATCATCCCTACTAAATAGGAAGGTAACAGACTACTTTGAAATCAATGACGACGGCTCTTTTTCTCCTACCACAGTCTGGTACGCGCACAAGGCTGTGGCTAGGGGTCTTCTCATTCAACAAGCAGCTAGAGATAAAAAGAAAAAAACTCAGCATATTCAATCACTGCAGGAGGAAATCCCTAGCCTGGAACGCCAACACAAACAATCCCCTGCAGGGAGCACAGCGATTCTTACCAAACACACCGCTTTGAGGTTGGAACTTAACCACTTAAGCCCCGGAAGATTTTACCCCCATTCCAACCAGGGGGTATTTTGCGATTCGGCACTGCGTGAATTTAACGGACAATTGCACGGCCGTGTGACACTGTACCTAAACTAATTTGACGTCCTTTTTTTCCCACAAACAGAGCTTTCTTTTGGCGGTATTTGATCACCTGTGCGATTTTTTGATCACGCGCTATAAACAAAAAAAGAGCGTCAACTTTGCAAAAATAACAATATTTTTCACATTTTTTTATATGAAATTCCCCCCCAAAAAAAAGTAAAAATCAAAATTTTTTAAAATTTTCGGCCAATTTGTTTTATGCTACATATGTTTGGTAAAAAAAATCGCAAAAAGCGTATTTTGATTGGTTTGCGCAAAAGTTATTGCGTTTACTAACAAAGGGAAAGATTTTTGTCATTTTTGTTGTTTTTTTTTAACGCGTAATGGCGGCGATCTGCGATTTTTTTGCGGTACTGCGACATTGTGGCGGACAGATCGGACCCTTGACTGACATTTTTTACACTTTTGGGGTTACCAGTGACATTTCTACAGTAATCAGTGGTATATATATGCACTGTTACTGTAAAAATACACTGGCAGTGAAGGGGTTAACTTTATTTGAGAGGGAGGGGCTATGTGTGTCCCTAGGGGTGTGATTCTAACTGTGATTGGCTGTGGCTTGAGGTGTAGTTACACTGATCAACGGTTCTACATAGTAGAACCGTATGATCAGTGTCTCCACACAGGGAGAACTGACAGGCAGCTTGTTTACATGCTCGCTCCCCAGACCCTCCCAATCTAGTGACGTACCGATACGTCACTCTGCCTGTGAGGGGCTGACCGCCGCAGTGTATGTTCGTGCGGCGGTCGGCAAGCGGTTAAAAGAACATTGGTAGCTGACTATGACTTCCACTACAAACGGTTATGGGTGTCGTGGTAATAGCAATAAAGCGGGGAAACTACTAGCTTCCCAGCTTAAGCAGAGATGCATTAAGGCACGAATACCCCATATCAAACATCACCGGACGAATGCAGTCGTTAGTAATCCCAATGATATTGCAGCAGTGTTTAGGGACTACTATGCGTCCCTCTACAACCTTGCTGAATCTGATCCTTCCAATGAACCCTCCCCGTCAGCCATTCAGCAATTCCTAGACACGCTGAACCTCCCCTGTTTGGACACTTCCACGCTTCAGGCGATTAATGCCCCGATATCCCAAGAAGAAATAATTTCAGTGATAAAATCTCTACCTCTCCACAAATCCCCAGGGATTGACGACTTTTCTGCAGAGTACTACAAAACATTCCCCCACCTTTTAGGCCCCCCCCCCCCATTTATCCAGAGTTTACAACGCTGCCTTTTCCACTGGTACATTCCCTAAAGAAATGCTCGAGGCAGTGATAACTACAATCCCCAAACCAGGCAAAACTCCGGGCTTACCCCAGAACTTTAGACCCATTTCTCTTCTTAATGTTGACATTAAAATGTATGCTAAAGTGCTGGCTAATAGACTGCTCCAGATTACTCAGTCACTTATAGGATTAGACCAAGTGGGCTTTGTCAAAGGTAGGCAGGCACCTGATGGTACTAGTCGTATGGTTAATCTCCTATCATACATAGAGCTTCATCATACCCCATCAGTGCTGTTGGCGCTTGACGCCGAAAAAACATTTGACAGAGTCCACTGGGGGTACCTATCTGCCACTCTTGCAAAATTTGGATTTCAGGGCAATATTCACTCGGCTATCATGGCATTATATTCCGCACCGTCCGCCAGAGTGTATACAGATGGTCTGCTCTCGCAAAGCTTTAGTCTCACCAATGGGACCCATCAAGGGTTCCCACTGTCACCTGTCCTATTCTCCCTGGCTATTGAGCCAATGGCGGAAGCTATTAGGTCAAATCATACCGTAACTGGCATAAAAATAGGGTCCACTCAACACAAATTGGGACGGATGATATTATACTTACCTTATCAAACCCGGCGGTATCCCTAGCTGCAGTCCAACAATTATTAGACACCTTCGGTAAGGTCTCCATGTATAAGGTTAATAAGACAAAATGCTCTGCTCTACCTGTCTGTATACCCAACAGTCAACTGACGGGACTTAAAAGCCTTTTTTTTGGCATGTGACTGGGACAACCCCTCTATAACATATCTTGGTATACAATTGACTTCCCCGTCAGCTAATCTTTACAAATGCAATTACTTACCACTACTATCCCAAATTGAGGCGGAATTCCATCAAATTAGAAAAGTACATTTATCCTGGCTAGGAAGGATAGCAGCGTATAGAATGCAAATCATCCCCAAATTACTGTATTTTTTTAGAACCCTTCCCATCCCTATCCCTCACGTGTTCTTTGAGAAGCTGGCTTCTAAACTAAGGCAATTTATATGGGACGGGAAAAAACCTAGGATCTCCTTGTCCAAACTGTATGAATCTAAGGACACTGGTGGTGTTAGTCTCCCAGACGCACAAGCTTATTACCACGCAGCAGTGCTTAGCCAAACCAAATTATGGTTTTCGTGCCAGGAGGACAACTGGTGGAACCAAATTGAAAGGCAGGTTACAGAGGGACATGATCTACCGGCCCTGGCATTAGCCTCGTGTATGGATCACACAGTTAAATGCCCCCTATTCCCGACCATTGCAGCTACCATTACAGCATGGAAGAGATTTTTCATGTGTGACTTTGGGGATGTGAGGTGTAAGACGCTCTCCATTCGGTCACTATCCCGCAGCCCAGCGTGCTGGACAGTTTTACCCTTCACCAGATAGATTCCTTTAAAAAGTCCAATCCTTTCCCCTCTTTCTGTATGCCACTTCCAATATGGAAATACCTCCTTAATAACCTGGATCCCAAATTCAAAGGCATCTCCCTTTTTTATAAAATCTTTCATCAGCACACAAACTCAGTCCATGCTAAAATGGGAACAGGATTTGGGCCAAGTGTTTCACATAGACCAATGGTTGGCCCCCATCAAGATTAATACTCATGCTTCTGCATGTGTTGATCATTGGGACAACGCTCAAAAGATACTACACAGATACTATATGACCCCCTCCAGATTACATGTGATGGACTCGAGTATTTCTCCTCTGTGTAGGCGAGAATGTCAGGAAAGAGGGAATCTACCCCATGTTCTCTGGGACTGCTCGAAGGTCAGACCGCTTTGGCGGGAAGTCTTCTCTTTGATTTCACTCATAGCTGGGAAACCATGCACCTTGAACCCAGCACTGGCTCTATTGAGCATAGGTATAGACAATCTCCCTCCCCACAGCAGGACTGTGGTCGCACACATCTTGTTTGCCACCAGAATAGCTATAGCCACACACTGGCAAACTCCCACAATTCCTAGCCTTACAGAAGTCAAAAAGAGAGTGTATTCCCAATGTGAAATGGAAAGAATGCAAGCTTATAAGGAAAGAAGGGCCAAAATGTTCCATAAGAAATGGGACACCTGGCTTACTGTAACCTCTGATATTGATTAATGGTTGGTGTAGGTTTGACTTGAATCCCTCAGGCTCTCTGTTAATACTTTACATGCCATTGGTTCTCGTAAGGTCTAACTCCTCTAGTGGTAAAGACCCCCCCCCCTTTTTCTCCCTCTTCCCTCCCAGCCCCCCCTTGATTACTCCCATCCTTCCAGTTATCATTGGTTCAGTAGTAACCCACCTTACAAGGCTGTCTGCCTGTATCAGGAATTCTTGTAGATGAATGTTTTGAGGGTGTCATTTCATAGGAGTAGCAACGTCTTTTTAGATAATTCACTGCTTTCTATGGTGACCGCTAGTATTATGATGTTTACATGTCCAACGCCAACTTTTTATATGGTGACTCTTGTTATGTATCTTGTTTAGGATATTGATGGATGGCAATGTATTACCTTTACTGTACTTGACTTCTTTACCTTAATAAAAATTGTTTGGTTAAAAAAATGATTTTATTATTTGCCCTGTACATATTTATGCTGTGGTTGTGCAAATCCAAGCTTAGTTTGAACAACTTTTGAAGACAATCAAACATAAGTTCCATATCCAGGTTCATGCTGATTATTTTTTTCAATAAACCTTCATTCATACACCTGCTCTGAGTGGTATTTGCTTTTTCAAAATGTTTAACTAACAGTCTGTAGTTCTACACTGCTGAAACAGATTGAAAAGTAGATGTACTGAGAACTCTCCCTATTTGCAAAAGCTGTGCCTCTAGGGAGATGGTGCAGGCTTGCAATTCTATCCTGTTTTTTTTGGGTTTTTTTAATAGAGTGTATCTTATCCATAAAGGTCCTAATCCTATTAATCCCTAACATTTGTTAGACTGTAATTCCACTTTACAGTTCTAATTTGTGATTAGCACAGTGCCACAGAATATTTGTGGGAAATTTCTCCTTCAATAATTTCCCAACTCTGCTCCTATTTCCAAGCATCATAGCTGCACCAGCACATGTAACACTGATTGAATGCTGTTTTATTTTGTTGTCTGACATCCCATAAGACTATAGGCAGTTACTGTAAGAGATATGCAAATCCATTTTGCAGTAACGCTGTGAATCTCAACAGAGTGAAGAAATAATATACAGAGGAATGCATTCCATTGCATGAGACAACAAATTGAACATATACTTTACAATCAGTAAAGATTTATACTAATTATTATTTATACTGATTGCTGTACAGTATAGTCAATGTGGTTGACTCATCAATTATCAGGGCAATTTAACTTTCAGATATCAGGATTTCATTGGCCAAGTTTATTTTTCATTTCTTTTGGGATGTGACTCCCAATATTAATTCAAGCATTTGTCAAATGAAGAATATGGCCTACGTTAATGCCATTTAATTTCTGCAAATCTATTCAATAAGAAAATTGTTTTCCTTTGTTTTTTTGTTTTTTGTTTGTTTTTTTGTACATGTTGTGTAAAAATTTCTGAAATATTTATTTCTCTTAAGACAACTTTTTTAACCAACTTATTTTAAGAAGTTAATTTTTTCATTCCAATTGATTTTTTTTTTTTTTAAGAAACTTTATTGAAACAACTGTACGGTACATGGAAAATGCAGGTGTAAAGATGAACAACACATTTTACATTTTACGGGGTCACATGCCGAGCAAGAATAAAGGCTCGTGACTGACCGGGAGGATATAACAGCATGGTACAGTACATAAGATCAAACATTCAAACATACTAGAACCCTAGTTGGATGGATCTATGTCACGTGATGGCTCTATAGCCAAAAGGGGGATTAGAAGAGAGAAAACAGGGGGGTAAAACAAATGATAAAAGGAGGGGAAGGGGGGGATAGATAGGGTGTCGATACCAATTGAATTTTAAAGGTTAGCAGTAGGGATGATCGAACTTTTGAAAAGTTCGGTTCGACCAGAACACCCGAACTTCACGAAAGTTCGGTTCGGATTTCAGAACCCCATTGAAATCAATGGGACCCGAACTTCTGTAATCAAAAAACACCATTTTTAAGCCCTAAAACCCAATAAATGCCCCTAAAAAGTGCCTAGGGTTCTGGGTCATGCCCCAGGGACTATTAATCACACAAAAAAAAGTTCTTAAAAATTGTCGTTTTTGATAGATAGCCAATTATTGAAAAAAAAAAAAAAAAAAAAAAAAAGAGATTTCTTTGGATTTAGTGTCTGGGGGGTCTAAAAGTTGTACCTGTGAAGTTTCAGCTCTGTAGCATGTCCAGAACCAGAATTACAGCATACCAAACCTTCAAAAATGACTTTTTTGCTTAACCGCACCTTTCTTTTGCTCCTAATCAACGGCTCAGCCAATGTGTATGATGGGGACATAATGCAGTGCACTGGGAACAAGATTAGAGGTTTTTTTGGAAAAAGGTGCTGTCTCTTTAAATGTGCATATAATTAACGGGTGTATTTCCACAATGGGGCTTTTATTACCAAATGTTTCAAGAAGTCCAAAGATGTATGTAATTGCACTTTATTTCATGTAAAATGGTGTTTGGTGCACTTTAACTTGAAATCTCACAAGAAACAGACATATATGCACGGATACATTGAGGGTTAGGGGTAGGGGCCACAATGTAGTGCAGAGTGAACAAGATTAGAGATGTTTTGGATGAATACTGTTGTCTCTTGACTTTGAATAGAAGTAAAGGATGCTTAAAAATTGGGCATTTGGTGGTGCGGACGATGCCTTGACACCATATCCCTATGAAAGTGCTGGTAATGAAAGCAATAATTGCCTTTGTAAGGAAAAAAATTACAATGATATGCATCTGTGTGACAGGTGCGCAAAAATTGTTGTTTGGGTGTTGGCGGAGCCATACCACTGTAAGCCCAAAGAGCTGGTGTTGAAGAAGGCGTAAAAATTATGAAGGTGTGCACCTGTGGAACAGGTGCGCAAACATGGTAGTTTTGGTGTTGGCGGAGCCTCCCCACCATAACCCCAAAGAGCTGGCTTTGAAGGAGGCCCAAAAATTGTAAAGGTGTGCACCTGTGGAACAGGTTCGCAAACATGGTAGTTTTTGTTTAGCATAGCCTCCCCACCTTAACCCCAAAGAGCTGGTGTTGAAGGAGGCCCAAAAATTGTAAAGGTGTGCACCTGTGGAACAGGTTCGCAAACATGGTAGTTTTTGTTTAGCATAGCCTCCCCACCTTAACCCCAAAGAGCTGGTGTTGAAGGAGGCCCAAAAATTGTAAAGGTGTGCACCTGTGGAACAGGTTCGCAAACATGGTAGTTTTTGTTTAGCATAGCCTCCCCACCTTAACCCCAAAGAGCTGGTGTTGAAGGAGGCCCAAAAATTGTAAAGGTGTGCACCTGTGGAACAGGTTCGCAAACATGGTAGTTTTTGTTTAGCATAGCCTCCCCACCTTAACCCCAAAGAGCTGGTGTTGAAGGAGGCCCAAAAATTGTAAAGGTGTGCACCTGTGGAACAGGTTCGCAAACATGGTAGTTTTTGTTTAGCATAGCCTCCCCACCTTAACCCCAAAGAGCTGGTGTTGAAGGAGGCCCAAAAATTGTAAAGGTGTGCACCTGTGGAACAGGTTCGCAAACATGGTAGTTTTTGTTTAGCATAGCCTCCCCACCTTAACCCCAAAGAGCTGGTGTTGAAGGAGGCCCAAAAATTGTAAAGGTGTGCACCTGTGGAACAGGTTCGCAAACATGGTAGTTTTTGTTTAGCATAGCCTCCCCACCTTAACCCCAAAGAGCTGGTGTTGAAGGAGGCCCAAAAATTGTAAAGGTGTGCACCTGTGGAACAGGTTCGCAAACATGGTAGTTTTTGTTTAGCATAGCCTCCCCACCTTAACCCCAAAGAGCTGGTGTTGAAGGAGGCCCAAAAATTGTAAAGGTGTGCACCTGTGGAACAGGTGCGCAAACATTGTCGTTTTTGTTTTAGCATAGCCTCCCCACCTTAACCCCAAAGAGCTGGTGTTGAAGGAGGCCCAAAAATTGTAAAGGTGTGCACCTGTGGAACAGGTTCGCAAACATGGTAGTTTTTGTTTTAGCATAGCCTCCCCACCTTAACCCCAAAGAGCTGGTGTTGAAGGAGGCCCAAAAATTGTAAAGGTGTGCACCTGTGGAACAGGTTCGCAAACATGGTAGTTTTTGTTTAGCATAGCCTCCCCACCTTAACCCCAAAGAGCTGGTGTTGAAGGAGGCCCAAAAATTGTAAAGGTGTGCACCTGTGGAACAGGTGCGCAAACATTGTCGTTTTTGTTTAGCATAGCCTCCCCACCTTAACCCCAAAGAGCTGGTGTTGAAGGAGGCCCAAAAATTGTAAAGGTGTGCACCTGTGGAACAGGTGCGCAAACATTGTCGTTTTTGTTTTAGCATAGCCTCCCCACCTTAACCCCAAAGAGCTGGTGTTGAAGGAGGCCCAAAAATTGTAAAGGTGTGCACCTGTGGAACAGGTGCGCAAACATTGTCGTTTTTGTTTTAGCATAGCCTCCCCACCTTAACCCCAAAGAGCTGGTGTTGAAGGAGGCCCAAAAATTGTAAAGGTGTGCACCTGTGGAACAGGTGCGCAAACATTGTCGTTTTTGTTTTAGCATAGCCTCCCCACCTTAACCCCAAAGAGCTGGTGTTGAAGGAGGCCCAAAAATTGTAAAGGTGTGCACCTGTGGAACAGGTGCGCAAACATTGTCGTTTTTGTCATAACCAAAATGAGGTTCTGTGAACGTAAAGAGAATGAGAGGAGGGTTTGAGGGTGGCACCATGGTCCAGGCTTAAACTGAGGCTCAACTGCCACATCACAACGATAGCCTAGTCTACAAGGTCTGCATCAGGTGCATCAAAGCTTGATATCCACGACTGATTCATCTTAATGAATGTCAAACGGTCGACTGAGTCGGTGGAGAGTCTAGTTCGATGGTCTGTGACGAATCCTCCTGCTGCGCTGAATGCCCGTTCCGATAGGACACTGGAAGCAGGGCAGGCCAACAACTCCATGGCATACTGGGCCAGTTCTGGCCAGTGGTCTAATCTTAAGACCCAGTATGCCAGTGGATCGGATTCGTCACATGAAAAGCCCTCTGTGTCACTTTGTGCCCTCACGTAATCGTCCACCATGTGATGCAGACGCTGTCGATGCGATGTGGCAGCTGAGAGGCCTGGGCGGTGAGGACTAAAAAAAGACCGAAAGGCATCCGTCAACCGCACGCCTTCTCCAACGCTCCTCTCGTGACCACCAGTAGAATCCATGGTAGGTTGTCCCCGCCCCTGCACCCTACGGGAGTCGGGGAACATGTTCACCAGATTCCTCTTGAGACTGTCCTCAAGGGATTTGATCCTGTGGACTCTATGGGTGGATGGGAAAAGCTCCGAGACTTTACACTTGTACCGGGGGTCAAGTAGGGTGGCCAACCAATAGTGGTTAGTCTCTTTAATGGCCTTGATTCTGGGGTCCTTTCGCAGGCTCTGGAGCATGATGTTTCCCATGCGTCGCAAATTAGCGAAGGCCTGAGAAGCTGACTCCTCGGGGTCACTCATAACGACATTATCTTCAACGGGCTCCTCCTCCTCCCAGCCACGTACTACTCCAAAGTGTCCCGAGGGAGTCAAACTAGGCCTTGCAGATTGCCGCATGTCTTCCTCCTCCTCCTCCTCAAACCCTGCAAAAGTTCCCGCAGAATCGTCCTCCTCCTCCTCTTCCACCCCTGGATCCTGCTCGGGCCTCTGGGAGCTAGGCATAATGGGGTCAGGATTCTCAGGATAAAGGGGGCCTTGAGAGGCAAGGAAGTCCTCCTCTTCCTCCTGCTGCTCTGCCTCCAGTGCCCTGTCCATAATGCCACGCAGAGTGTGCTCCAACAAAAACAGTACCGGTAGGGTGTCACTGATGCATGCGCTGTCCCGGCTGACCATCCTTGTGGCCTCCTCAAATGGCGAGAGGACAGCGCATGCATCCTTAATCAAAAGCCACTGCCGTGGTGAAAAGAAGCCCAGGCGCGCAGAGCCAGTGCTGGTGCCGTACTCGCATAGGTATTCATTGAGGGCCCTCTGCTGCGTGTACAGGCGCTGCAGCATAGCCAAGGTGGAGTTCCAGCGGGTGGGCATGTCACAGATGAGGCGGTGTACCGGCAGGTGAAACTCGCGCTGCACTTCGGCCAAACGTGCAGTGGCACTGTACGACCGCCTGAAGTGACTGCACACCCTTCTTGCCATCCTTAGCACATCCTGCATTCCCGGGTACGAGTTCAAAAACCGCTGTACCACGAGATTCAGGACATGCGCCAGGCATGGCACATGGGTTAACTTTCCCTGACGAAGGGCGGCCAGGAGGTTTGACCCATTATCAGTAACCACCATCCCTGGCTGCAGCTGGCGTGGTGTCAACCACCTCTGGGCCTGTGCCTGCAGAGCCCCAAGAATCTGAGGGGCAGTGTGCTGCCTGTCCCCTAGACACACAAGCTGCAGCACTGCGTGACACCTTTTGGCCTGAGACATAGAATAGCCCTTTGAACGTTTACGTGGTATCTCATCATATTCAAAGGACCATTCTGCAGAGGAGGGCATGGAGGAGGTAGAGGAGGAGGAGCAGGAGGGGGTAGAAGTGATCGATCTACCCGGATCAGCGACACCACCAGCTGTTTGCAGACGTGGGGGCAACACTGGCTGCAGCACCGAGCCCTGGCTACAATCCCTTCCACTGGCAAGCAGTGTCACCCAGTGAGCAGTGACAGAAATGTACCGTCCCTGCCCATGTTTGCTTGACCAAGTGTCAGCCGTCAAGTGTATCTTACGGCTGACTGACTTGGCCAGGGATGACACTACATTGCCTTCCACATGTTGGTATAGGGATGGCAGGGCCTTACGGGAAAAGTAATGCCGACTTGGCACCTGCCACTGCGGAACTGCACATTTTGCGAAGTCACGGAAGGGAGCAGACTCTACCAGGTTAAATGGTAATAGTTGCAGAGCCAGTAGTTTAGCCAAACTACTGTTTAGACGCTGGGCATGTGGGTGGCGGGGAGTATACATTTTTTTTCGTTCCAGCATGTGTGGAATCGAAATTTGGCGTCTAGATGATACAGCTGGTGGTGTGCTGGAGGTAGATGCGACACTGCCTGCTATATCATCATCCCTGCCAGTGGAGGCTGCCAACAGGTGACGAGTGACTATAGCAGGGCCAGGAACAGACTGATGTGCAGGTGGAGCAGGTGGAGCAGATGGAGCATGAGGAGGAGCGCGAGGAGAACTAGGAGGCCGACTGACCAATCTTTGGCCCTTTTGTGGGTTCTTTAAATGCTCCTGCCAACGGGCCGAGTGGTGGGTTGTCAAATGCCTGTTTAGGCAGCTTGTACCCAGGTGGTTGACATTTTTGCCACGTTTTATACCCTTCTTACAAATCTTGCAGATCGCAACTGTTTTATCTGCATGGGATGTCTCAAAAAAGGCCCAGCAAGATGAGGTGTGTATAGTGGCCCGGGAGACAACAGGTGCGGCCTTAGATGGAGTAGGCCGTCTGCTCTCCCCTCTTGCTTGCTCTGCCTCCTCCTCAACCTCAGACCCAACATCTGACTCCATCAAAGACTGAGCATCAGGCCTGGCCTGGGAGACAACAGGTGCGGCCTTAGATGGAGCGGGCCGTCTGCTCTCCCCTCTTGTTTGCTCTGCCTCCTCCTCAACCTCAGACCCAACATCTGATTCTATCAAAGACTGAGCATCAGGCCTGGCCTGGGAGACAACAGGTGCGGCCTTAGATGGAGCGGGCCGTCTGCTCTCCCCTCTTGTTTGCTCTGCCTCCTCCTCAAACTCAGACCCAACATCAGACTCCATAAAGGACTGAGCATCAGGCTGGAGTAGATGGCCGACACTGTGGTCAAACAGCTCAGCTGACTCCTCTGCCATGTCTGAAATTGGGTCTAAGGGAGGACATGAGGTGGACATGGACTCATCTGTATTTGTTCTGACAACTGCAGAAGACTGACCACTTTTCTCTGCCTGGGTCACTGTAGTTGCAGATGATGCCGATGATGAGGGTTTGTTCATATAGTCCACCACCTCCTGTACATACTGTGGACGTATAGCTTGGCCACTGCCGGAGAACAATCCAAATGGTGGCCTGGCTGAGGACTGACCACCACGTCCACCCCTGCCTCTAGACACCCTAGAAGCTGTGCCCCTTTCCGCAGCAGGGCCACGTATGCCTTTTCTTGGTCTACCAGGCATATTTGTCACTGATGCGTTGGCAACTGTGTGCGGTGAAAAACGCACACTGCTATGCGACCCACAGTTGTCGCTGGATACAGCACAGCAGTTGCGGTTCACGCACAGTAGCAAAGCCTTTTGCACAGTGGACCTAACGCTTTGAACAACAGGCGTTAGGTTGTCACTGATGCGTTGGCAACTGTGTGCGGTGAAAAACGCACACTGCTATGCGACCCACAGTTGTCGCTGGATACAGCACAGCAGTTGCGTGTCACGCACAGTTGCAAAGGCTTTTGTACAGTGCACCTAACGCTTTGAACAACAGGCGTTAAGTTGTCACTGATGCGTTGGCAACTGTGTGCGGTGAAAAACGCACACTGCTATGCGACCCACAGTTGTCGCTGGATACAGCACAGCAGTTGCGGTTCACGCACAGTAGCAAAGCCTTTTGCACAGTGGACCTAACGCTTTGAACAACAGGCGTTAGGTTGTCACTGATGCGTTGGCAACTGTGTGCGGTGAAAAACGCACACTGCTATGCGACCCACAGTTGTCGCTGGATACAGCACAGCAGTTGCGGTTCACGCACAGTAGCAAAGCCTTTTGCACAGTGGACCTAACGCTTTGAACAACAGGCGTTAGGTTGTCACTGATGCGTTGGCAACTGTGTGCGGTGAAAAACGCACACTGCTATGCGACCCACAGTTGTCGCTGGATACAGCACAGCAGTTGCGTGTCACGCACAGTTGCAAAGGCTTTTGTACAGTGCACCTAACGCTTTGAACAACAGGCGTTAAGTTGTCACTGATGCGTTGGCAACTGTGTGCGGTGAAAAACGCACACTGCTATGCGACCCACAGTTGTCGCTGGATACAGCACAGCAGTTGCGGTTCACGCACAGTAGCAAAGCCTTTTGCACAGTGGACCTAACGCTTTGAACAACAGGCGTTAGGTTGTCACTGATGCGTTGGCAACTGTGTGCGGTGAAAAACGCACACTGCTATGCGACCCACAGTTGTCGCTGGATACAGCACAGCAGTTGCGTGTCACGCACAGTTGCAAAGGCTTTTGTACAGTGCACCTAACGCTTTGAACAACAGGCGTTAAGTTGTCACTGTATTTTGCTGCCTAGCAAGCACGTATACCTGCTGTGATACAGCAGCACTGTGCCACGTGCTCACTAAACAGAACCCTCACACTTTCCCTACAGAAACTAAATTTTCAAATCTAACTAATGTAGTACAAAGTTCCCTAACTACACTAGATATCCCTTTCCACTAAATAGAAAGCTCCATACAGCAGAAGACTGACACTGTCCCTTAAGTTTTTTTTTTTTTTGTTTTTTTTTTTTTTTTAACTCTAAGAACCAGCACAATCGCTGTATCTAACTACACTGGCTGTAAGCTAAATACAATTCTGCTATATGGAGCTTTAGAACCACTCGATATGTAGGAAATGTAGTGTAGCAAGCAGGAGTCAGACAGAACTGCTTCAACTCTCTTCAACAGGCTCTGGATAACTGTGCTAGGGGTTAGGCGGGGCCATCTTATATAGTGTGGGGCGTATTCACTCCTGATTGGCCTCTGGTCCCCGTAGTCACTCCAATCACGTTCCTAGGAGACTCCTGCCCCCTCATTGGCTTTTGCAGACGTTTCTGGGCCAATCACGGGCTTTTAAAGCCCAGTTCCTGTCCCAGTGCATTTTGGGCGGTTCTGGTGGCCGAATACCGAACTTTTGCCGCAAAAAGTTCGGTATTCGGCCGAATATCGAACATCCAATGTTCGGGTCGAACCGATGGTCGACCCGAACCGTTCGATCATCCCTAGTTAGCAGCTGTGATAGTTTTATGCAAAACCAGTTACCTCATTATTTGTCCATTCCTTGCATGTTTATATGTCTATTTTTTTCTACTTCAAAAGGACCAACTTTTTTGGCTCACCTTGCACTCAAGCTTTTTATTATAAAGGTAAAGCCAGCCATACTTTTACTCCAAAGTCCAGCAACTTGGCCATACACACAATCTTGATAACCACAGGAAGGACCAAAGGGTTTGTTTGATATGAAAGGAATAGGTGCATTTAAAGGCAGAGACTCCCCATCAAAAACACATGAGTTAGATGAAGATTGTTAAATAGTTTAACTGTTCTGCATTTCATGTTCTATTTCACTAATTCATACGTCTTTCATTTCCATAGGCAATGCCATGATAAAAATGATAAAGGAATTGCTTGGAGACTCACAAAAACTAAAGAATTAGAGTTCTTAGTAAACATAAATGTATCACACTCTTTGAAGGTGACAACAAGAGCTATCATCAGAAGATGATTTGCCCAGGACAGCCAAAGATTCATAAATGAATCAGATGATATATGTTTGAAAAAATAGATGAAACTAATTGTGGTGCTCTTTAAATAAAGTATTATCAAAATTGGCAGCAGTAAGAAAAGTTATTTTTCAATCAAGATTTTTGTAAACAGCTGGAGTGGCTTAAAGAACGATAATTAAATAGAATGTTTGCCTGTTCACTTTACACATATGCCACAAAATATTACTAATTGCTGTATCACAAGTGACAGTTTCGCAAACACACATACTGTACATCAAAGCACAATGGACCATATTTAAAAAATGTAACTATTCTTTCACATACAGTATGTATATTTTCTACCCAAAAAAAGCTATCACTTTGACTGAGACAAGCCTTATAGAAGAACTTAAGTACAGTAATTCCACCAACATTGAGAAATAATGTCTTCCTCTTAGGGCTGTAGGATGTGTCACAAACTTGTTAGTGGAGCTCGAGATGATGAGGGAAGCCTTATGTATGATTCTCATGTAAGCACCCCTAGTGGTGGATATAGGGACAGCTAGGGCAGCAGAAGGGTGCAGGTGTCAGGAAGTTGGTGCAATGAATATGGAATTGGAGATGCTGAGGTGGGATGAATCAAAGAAAGGAGTTATAGCTCATCCCGAAAGTATTCACAGCTCTTCACTTTTTCCACATTTTGTTATGTTGCAGTCTTATTCCAAAATGGATTAAATTTATTACTTTCTTCAAATTTCTACAAGCAATACCCCATAATGACAATGTGAAAGAATCTTGTTTGAAATCTTTTCAAATTTATTGAAAGTAAAAAAGGAAAAAAAAATCACATGTACATAAATATTCACAGCCTTTGCTCAATACTTTGATAAAGCACCTTTGGCACAAATTACAGCCTCAAGTATTTTTGGGTATGATGCTACAAGCTTCGCACACCTATTTTTGGGGAGTTTCTCCCATTCTTCTTTGCAGGACCTCTCAAGCTCCATCAGGTTGGATGGGGAGTGTCAGGGCACAGCCATTTTCAGATCTCTCCAGAAATGTTCAATCGGGTTCAAGTCTAGGCTCTGGCTGGGCCACATTTAAGGATATTCACAGAGTTGTTCCATAGTCACTCCTTTATTATCTTGGCTGTGTGCTTAGGGTCGTTGTCCTCTTGGAAGATGAACCTCTGCCCCAGTCTGGGGTCCAGAGCGCTCTGGAGCAGGTTTTTATCAAGGATGTCTCTGTACATTGCTGCATTCATCTTTTCCTTGATCCGACTAGTCTCCCAGTTCCTGACACTGAAAAACGTCCCCACAGCACGATGCTGCCACCACCATGCTTCACTGTAGGGATGGTATTGGGCAGGTGATGAGCAGACATGATGCTTGCCATTCAGGCCAAAGAATTCAATCAGAGAATTTTGTTTCTCATGGTCTGAGAGTCCTTCATGAGCCTTTTACTGAGGAGTGGCTTCCCTCTGGCCATTCTATCATACAGGCCTGATTGGTGAAGTTCTGCAGGGATGGTTGTTCTTCTAGAAGGTTCTCCTCTCTCCACAGAGAAACATTGTGACCTTCGGGTTCTTGGTCACCTCCCTGACTAAGGCTCTTCTTCCCCTATTGCTCAATTTGGCCGGGCGGCCCGCTCTAGGAAGAATCCTGGTGGTTCCAAACGTGTTCCATTTACGGATGATGGAGGCCACTGTGCTCGTTGAGACCGTCAATACTGCAGAAATTTTTCTGTACCCTTCCCCAAGTCTGTGCCTCAATTCAATCCTGTCTCAGAGGTCTATTCCTTGGACTTCATAGCTTGGTTTGTACTCAGACATGCACTGTTAACTTTTGGACCTTATATAGACAAGTGTGTGCCTTTCCAAATCATGCCCAATTAACTAAATTTACTCTAGGTGGACTCCAATCAAGTTGTAGCAACATTTCAAGCATGATCAGTGGGAACAGTATGCACCTGAGCTCAATTTCGAGTGCCATGGCAAAGGCTGTGAATACTTATGTACATGTGATTTTTTTAGTTTTTTTTTTTTTTTATAAATTTGCAAAGATTTCAAACAAACTTCTTTCACATTGTCATTATGGGGCACTGTTTATAGAAATTTGAGAAAAATAATGAATTTAATCCATTTTGGAATAAGGCTGTAACATAACAAAATGTGGGAAAAGTGAAGCGCTGTGAATACTTTCCAGATGCACTGTAGGTCATAAGCCAAATTTGGTAACAGCCAGGTGGATAGGTACAGAATCTCGATCAGAGTCCAGGTCAGAGACAGGCAAGGGCCCGCAGAGTGCTGTCAGCGATATAAAAAAACAGTAGGGAGAATCTTTGGCCAAAGTCTATGCTGGAGTCAGTAACATGAATCCGTAGCAGGCATGATCAGGAAAGGAGAATCCTAAGTAAGATGGGACCAGGTCAGTAGCAGGGCCATGCAGGCTTTCAGGAATACAAGTCACAATGTAAAGCTGAAAACCATGCAGCAACAATGCTAGGCAGGCCTTTGGTTTAAATAGGCTGCTGTGTGAATCTGTGGACGCGCCTGAGTGTTCACATGTGCACATGTGCACCATGGCATGTGCCTGTGTGTGAGCATGGGCATTGTCCTTCTTGCAAGTCCAGTTATTCTATGAACATGAGTATGAGCATGTGCATGAAAATGAGCATGGCCAGCCTTAAGACCCTGACACTATGTAAGGTACAACATTGTGTATAGAGGGACTGAGGTCAAGAGTAAGTAACATACAACATAGAGCAGGGGTCAGCAACCATTTAAACACAGTGAGCCCTGTTACAAGCCTCAGACAACTGGGGCATCAGTTTACAATAATGCACCATAGTTTTAGCTAGTTTTCAATGTTTATACTCCTAGTTGTACTGCTAATGGCAAAGTAAACTCATTAAAGTTTTAATGCATTTAACTTGCCATTAGCAACTAAAAAAATTGCAAAAATTGATTAACTTGTGCACACATCAAATGTTTTCATTTTTACAGACCACTGATCAACCCTAAAACCATCAAATTCAGACCATAGATCAGACCCCAACATTGCACCTTCATAAAATCCATGGGTTTTACTTATCTTAGATTTTTCACCAAAAATCAGTGAGAAACTCCAAATCATTCACCTTTGGACCTCTTATAAACCTCAAACCCCTCCTTTTTATTATCAGATCAAGTTCAGTTTTTACATTTTGAAATATCAAATTATTCCAAAACCTTTTACTTTTAGACCATTCTTAAACATTTCACCCTCAGAGCTCTGATCAGTTCTAATCCTTTACTGTTAGATCTCTGATCATCCCCAAGCCCTTCACCTTTACACCTCAAATCAGGCCCAAACACTATGCCAAAAAATCAGGGGTTTTACTTGCCTTACTGCTACAACATAAAAGTATGGACTAAGGCAACATGGTCCAAAAATTTTTTCCTGGAGATATCAATCCAAAATGAATAACAATATGGAAATAGTGGGACTTTAAATATAATCCTCAGGAGACCAGACATAACTTATAAACATACACAAATATATAAAACCATCTAAACCTTTTTTTATCCAAACATTAAAAGGTAGAGGTAAGGAAAAATCATATACAGAAAATGAAAATGAACACACCAAGAATAATAAACCATTAAATAATAAACCATTAATACATGTCAAGGGAGCTGTGACTTCAGTATAGAGGCACCAATCTTCAAAATGTTGAAATTGACTAAAAATAATGAATATTAAATAAATATCAATGCACACACCATGGCATTACAAAAATTACAAATACATATTTTATACATATGAAAATTACAAAATATATTCTAAGAAAAATTATGAAGACTGTCCATACTGCTCAAAACAAAAACATAAACAACAAGACACAGAAAATAAAAACTAAAGACTGAAAAAATGTGTATATATATATATATATATATATATATATACATATATATATATATATATATATATATATATATATATATATATATATGTACACACTATATTGTCAAAAGTATTGGGACACCTGCCTTTACACGCATGTGAACTTTAATGGCACCCTAGTCTTAATCCATAGGGTTTATTATTGAGTTTGCCCACCCTTTGCAGCTATAACTGCTTCAACTCTTCTGGGAAGGCTGTCCACAAGGTTTAGGAGTGTGTCTATGAGAATGTTTGACCATTCTTCCAGAAGCGCATTTGTGAGGTCAGCCACTGATTTTGGACGAGAAGGCCTGACTCGCAGTCTCCACTCTAATTTACCTAAAAGGTGTTCTATCGGGTTGAGTTCAGGACTCTCTGCAAGCCAGTCAAGTTCCTGCACCCCAAACTGGCTTATTCATGTCTTTATGGACCTTGCTTTGTGCACTGGTGCACAGTCATGTTGGAACAGGAAGGGACCATCCCCAAACTGTTACCACTAAGTTAGGAGCATGAAATAGTCCAAACGGTCTAGGTATGCTGTTGCCATAATAGCTCCCTTCACTGGAACTAAGGGGCCAAGCCCAACCCCTGAAACACCCCTACATCATAACCCCACCTCCAACAAATGATTTGGACCAGAGCACAAAGCAACGCCCATCATCAATCACGTCTAATGATGCATGTATATGTTAATAAAAATACTGTCTACTCTTTACGCATCACTTAATGCTCATTCTACATCCACCTTAAGTTCAGCATCCTGCTCCTGGGTGAAAGATCTCACAATTGACATCACCTCAGGAAAGCTGGGATCACATTTTCCGATGTACCTTAAGTGCAGCATCCTGCTCCTCGGTGAAAAATCTCACAATTGACATTACCTCAGGAAGGCTGGGAGCACATTTTCCGATGTACTCACAAAGGGTCAGCTAAAGTCTCTATGCAGGAAAAAAACTTTAAGGTTGTGTCAAGATGGTATAGAACTCCAGAAATCTTTCATACATTTAATGAATCCCTACCTTCCCGCTGCTGGTGATGTAACCAGGAAAAGGGCACCCTCCTTCATATTTGGTGGGAATGCCCTCGTATACAATCCTACTGGTCTGAGGTTCATAGTACTATAGCTAGAGTCACCACTGACACTTTAGATTTCTCTCCGGCACAATACCTGCTGCACTACTCCACACATTAACCTAAGAAATACTGTAAATCTTTGGCGATGCATATGGTAAATGCCGCCAAAGCTTGCATACCAATCAAATTGAATTCCACCGACCTTCCCTCTATCACAAACTGGTTCACGCGCCTTGATAAAATTTCAGAGATGGAAGAACTGATACATACAGCCAAGGATTCTATTGACAAATATAATATGATTTGGTTATGCTGGTCGCATTTTCGATCCAACCACTCCCTGGGTCTTTCTTTTACAAGTTTTTTCTTTTTCCTCTTTTTATTAATACCAAGACGGTTCACTCTTACAATATTCTTTTTTTTTTTTTAAAAACAATGTATATCGGAAGCTGATCTAACTATCCCTGACACAGAAGGTTCCCTTTAGGGGTGTCGGGATAGAGAGTCACACATAATTTGTATTCCAAATTGCTCTTATGACAACTGCTGTTTTCTTGAGCCATTTGCATTGTTGATATAGTTACCTATGCTCTGCTGTATAATATAGCTATTTATTTTATATTTATTTTTATTTTTTCATTACTTCCTTTTTTCCTCTGTAACATGATTACTTGTATGCTTTGTATGCTTGATCACCCACAATGTTATCCCCTTCCCTGCCAGTGTCATTATTACAGTAATAGTGCATATTTTTAGCACTGATTACTTTAGTAATGCCATTAGTCCCCCCAAAAGTGTCAAAAATGTAATTTAGGGGTCCAATCTGTCTGCCACAATGTTGCAGTCCCGCTAAAAATCGCAGATCGCCGCCATTATTAGTAAAAAAAAACAATTAAAATGACATAAATCTTTCCAGTAGTTAGTAGATGCTATAACTTTTGCGCAAACCAATCAAAATACGCTTATTGCGATTTTTTACATACCAAAAATATGTAGCAGAAAACAAATTGGCTTAAAATGTTAAAACATTTTGATTTTTATTTTTTTTATTTTTTTTGAGAATGTTATATAACACAATGTGTATATAATTTTTTTCAGAATTGTTGCTCTTTTTTTGTTTATAGCGCAAAAAATAAAAATCGCACAGGTGATCAAATACCACCAAAAGAAAGCTCTATTTGTGGGTAAAAAAAGAACATCAATTTTATTGAAGTACAGTGGCACACGACCGCGCAATTGTCAGTTAAATTAATGCAGTGCCGAATTGCAAAATATGGCCTGGTCATTAAGGGAAATCCTTCTGGTTCAGAAGTGGTTAAATGTTTTAGTTCCTGCTAAACAAGTAGACCAGCTTCAGCATCACTTTCCTTTATCCTGGGCCTCTGGCTCTATTCCTTATTTGGGAATCCAACTTTCCAATACTATAGAAAACCCATATTCTGCAAATTATCCTTCCATGCTCCTGAAACATGAGGAAGATTGAAAAATTGTTCCAAGTGTGGTCTATCCTGGCTGGGTAGAATAAATTCTATTAAAATGACTTTATTCCCAAGATTATTGTACTTATTCCATTCCCTCCCCATTCCCATAAAGAAAAAGTTTATACTCAAATTACAGTCTAAAATTCTATGCTTTGTCTGGGTTGAGAGGGGCCATCAAATAACTAAGGAAATTTTTTATTGAACAAAAACACATGGTGGGTTGGGACTAGGGATGATCGAACGGTTCGAAATTCGAAGTTCGAAGTTCGAAGGCCGAATTCCGAATTGTTTGCGGTAAAAGTTCGGAATTCGGTCACCAGAACTGCCCAAAATGCAATGGGACAGGGACTGGGCTTTAAAAGCATGTGATTGGCCCAGAAACGTCAATAAAAGCCAATTGAGGGGGCAGGAGTCTACTAGGAATGTGATTGAAGTGACTACGGGGTCCAGAGGCCAATCAGGAGTGAATATGCCACCCAGTATAAAACATAGCCCCGCCAAACCTCTAGCACTGTAATACAGAGGCTGTGGAAGAGAGTGGAAGCATTTGTGTTTCTCCTGCTGCTTGTAAAGCTCCAGTGTCATTTTGAAATTATCTTCTGCTGTATGGCGCTGTTCTTTTAGTGTGAGGAAAGGGATATGCAGTGTAGTTAGGGTACTATATACCACTTTAGTTAGATTAAATAATCTAGTTTTTGTAGGGATACTTTTAAGTGTCAGGGTGACCGTAGTGTAGTTTAGGGTGACCTGACTCTGCCATGTCAGGGTGACCGTAGTGTAGTTTAGGTGACCTGACTCTGCCATGTCAGGGTGACTGTAGTGTAGTTTAGGGTGACCTGACTCTGCCATGTCAGGGTGACCGAACTCTGCCACGTCAGGGTGACCATAGTGTAGTTTAGGGTGACCTGACTCTGCCATGCCAGGGTGACCGAGCTCTGCCATATCAGGGTGACCCCACTATGCAGATTCTGAGTTAGGGGTATACATATATACATATGTATGTATATGTATATATACACACACACACACATATATATGTATATATATATATATATATATATATATATATACCCCTATACAGAAGTTCAGATGTCATGCCTGCCTCCAAATGCCTTCAAAAAATGCCCAAAAAATGCCTGAAAAATGCCTGAAACAAAAACGCCCAGGTGTGAAAGGAGGGTAACACCATCCCTGCGCTACTGAAATTCTAAGAAAAATAATCTTTTTTTTTTTTTTTTCTGGTTCTGGACATGCTACAGAGCTGAAACTTCACAGGTACACTTTTTAGACCCCCCAGACACTAAATCCAAAGAAATCTCTTGTTTTTTTTCAATAATTTTTTCAATAATTGGCTCTCTATCAAAAACAACAATTTTTAAGAACTTTTTTTGCCTGATTCATAGTCCCTGGGGCATGACCCAGAACCCTATGCACTTTTTAGGGGTATTTATTGGGTTTTAGGGCTTCAAAATTGTGTTTTTTGATTCCAGAAGTTCGGGTCCCATTGATTTCAATGGGGTTCTGGAATCCGAAACGAACTTTCGGGAAATTCGGGTGTTCTGGTCGAACCAAACTTTTCATGTTCGATCATCCCTAGTTGGGACTTCCTAACCTTTAGTGGTATTTCAAGGCAGCTCAATTGCAACAGTTTTCCATAGTATATTCCAAGGGTCCCATGCACAGGCAGGCAGTCCCCCAGCATATCATTTCTCCTTTGGTGTCCCCCTAAATGGAGACCCACATTCAGGCCTTCTGCTGGTGGCTGAACAAAGAGCTTTTTAGAATAGACCACTTTTTCAACTTCATGGGTTCCCTTTCCCTTGGGTATTGTTTAGGTAAACTCAAAATGCCTTCTGAAAAATTCAGATTTTTCTAAATTACACACTTTTTACACACTATCTGGGATAACAAACCTCAACCTCTCAGATTAACATCATATAAACAATGGTGCTCTTGGATTATGGATCAGAGGGGTGGCATCTCTATTATTTACTCTTCCCTGGGGAACAAGGGGCATAAGCATTATTATGCCTAATCCTGAGAATCAGATTGGGACTTTCAGTGAGAAACGGATAAGTGGTTTTTATCCTTCCATAGGGCATTTACAGGTGTCATGAATGTTTCACTAGTAGAGGCAAATGTTAAAATTCTTACTAGATGGTACTATGTCAACAAAACTTGCCAAGATTTATCATAATGCCTTCCCATTGTGTTCTAAGGGGATGTAACCTTCTGGGTTCCATGTGTCATACCTGGTGGCCATGTCCCCGCATTAGAAATTTCTGGAACAAATTTCTTCACCTCATACAGTGAGTCACTGGAGTCTCTATTCCCCAGGATCCCACAGTTGCCCTCCTGAACCAAAGAATAGATAACATTTCTAAACACACCCAGTCCTTGATTCTTTTTATGTTGTTGGGAGCCAAGATTACGATTGCAAGAGCCTGAGAAAAGCCCTCAGTCTCAATCTCAGCATCCAAACGGAACATTTCTTGGATCTTGTCTCAGGAAACAACTGATTGCTAAGCTTCAAGATAAAATTGAGAAAATTGAGGCCACTTGGATATCATGGACGTTATATATTAAGGTCCCCCCTTTTCCCGGACAGATATTTGCCTAAAAGAAGCCCCAAGGTTGAACCTTAATCTACCCCATTTCCCCTTACTCCTCCTCTTCTCCCAACTCCTCTTCTCCCTTGCTTTTTCCCCCTATATTTTCCTAAGGCCCCTTTCACACTTGTGCGACCTTAAAGTCATGTGATTTTACATTGATTTTGTTGCCGCGATTTTAATGCAATTTTGCCATGATTTTGACTGGACTTGAAGTAATGCCTGTGTCTTTGGACCTCAAGATGCATTAAAAGCGGCCCAAAGTAGTGCAGGGACTACTTTGAAGTAGTTGCGGCTTGAAGTCATACAGATATGAACTGTACTCATTGAAAATCATGGAGTACGACTTGTCCTGCGACTTTGCAGTCCCAAATCGCAGGACAAGTCACAAGTGTAATCCCAGTGAAATCCCAGTGAAAATACCATCAAGAAGTGAAAATAGCTCCCAATCCCCCAAACATGAGTCCAGACTTCATGAAGGGGTAAAACTAACTGTTTATTAAACTGACACACAGTCAATTTATACACACATGGAAACATCCCCTTCCTCATCAAATTACTACACACAGGTCAGGGGTTGAATGATCACATTATCACATGTAGATGCAATTGTATACAAGAACTGAACTAATTATCTAGCCCTCTGAACGGAAGCAATGGGAGTTCATAAATATTTCTAAGGAATAACAACCACAAACAGTATTCTTAACAGATGACAATGACTCAATCAGCCTGAGCCAATTACCTGGAAGACGACCGTCCTCGAGCTCATGAACTACAGTACACATTATTAAACAGAGGGGTAAATCAGCATATTTAATGATGTCTGAGAAGACAGAGGGTTAAGCTGATGAAATTAGCATCTGTCACAAGAAGTACACGGCAGCATGGCAACTTGGGACGAAATCTTCACACCTCTGGAGAGACATTGTTGACAACTATCCCTCTCAGTTGCAGGCAAAACTTCCATTTTGTCACAAAGGGGCCTTACTATTCTCTTTTATTCTTCTTTTTCTTAACTATCTTGGTGCCTAGAGATGGTGAACTAATGATAAATCGCATTGTGTCTTTTTCCTGTACCTAGTGCCTCCTGTGGAGGGGATGTGGGCCATTGGTTCTTGAATCTCCTTTACACTGAGTTCAATCCCTTTAGGCCCTAATGGCTTTACTCCAGTGGCTTCATTTGAGCTGGTTGTTGGGGTAATCGTCCTGGTGTCCGTATCCGGGGAAGAGCACCTTGTCAACAGTTTAATCCCATCAGGGTGGGCTGGGTGTTCTCTATTGGGTTGGGGGGAGCTGGTTCAAAGACCCTAATTATAACGATCATATATGGAGGTTGGGGTATAGATCGGACACTTGTATTTGTTTCAAGCTATCTCTCTAATTTATTTTCCTCTTCATGTTACGTTGTTATATTTGTATCTAATACTTTTTTTATGATTTCACAACTGTCACCACTTATGCCTTGCAGGCCTACATATTGCTTGATTTTTGATGTTACTTCTTTTTTTTTTCAATATTCACTAAACATATTGCAAGTAAAAAGACATATGCTACTAGATTTTCTGAGACGTATTTTAAAGCATCAGCATTTCCATCACACAATGTGCTTGCTATTAGACATGGTCAGTTAGTTTTATTTGCTGTTTGTTTTTGGTGCATGGACTATTTTGCTTTCTTAAGAATTGATTGATTCTCTAACATTTACTGTATTGTGACTAATCATTGGGTTCTATTTTTTTAACAACACACAAGTAAAGGATTCATTTTCACTGTATAATGTATGCACTTTAAAATCTACTAATAACAATACTAAGAAAAAAAAATCCATCTAAAAGACTCACCTGTAAAAAAAAAAAAAAAATAGAGAATATTTGCAATTCATATAAGCTATCTTCAAAACTGCACCAAAAATAACTTGCATTTTTGCATGCTTTAAAGTCCTGGAGCCCAACCTGCAGCCCAGAGGCTACATGCAACCCTTTGACACTTTTTATGCAGCCCTCAGGGACCTAACATACATTAATATGTGTATCCTATTCCTTTGAAATAGAAGTGATCCCAAGCAGTCTCATGTAGGGTTGAGCGAACACGGACTGTATTATTCGTGTTCGTACCGAATAATTGGATTTTTGTTACCCGAACACGGACCCGAAAACTTTACTGTATATTCGGGTAAAAATCAGTGTTCGGTCATTTTATTTCCGGGTTTGTATGTATTGGCGCGCTTTTCATGGCGGGCTTTCAACAGCCAATCAACAAGCGTTTAACTGGTGTGCCTTAAGCCATCCCAGCCATGCCTACAAATGTATTAGTAGCTGTGATTGACCATCTGAAGCATGTGACCAAGTCTTTATAAGTTCGAGACCGAGCGCCGCTGCGTCATTATGCTGTAGTACAGGGACAGAGCACACATCATACGTGCTGGCTGCTGATTAGGGACAGACAGGCAAAAAATCATATTGTGTCCGAAATAGAATTGAGGGACAGGTCGGAGTGTTGCAGGCAGGGCGAGATATAGGCATTTTAGGGCGAGGCTGGGGATATTTAGGGTCAGTGTTCTACAATCGATTTTGCTGTGTGGGGGGGGGTTTGCAGTGCCGGCAGTGACCGATCTTATCAATCCTTTTATGGAGAGGCTGGAGATATTTAGGGTCAGTGTTCTACTACAATCGATTTTGCAGTGTGGGGGGGGGGGTTTGCAGTGCCGGCAGTGACCGATCTTATCGATCCTTTTAGGAAGAGTCTAGAGATAGGCAGGTGTCAGTGGTCCACATCGATTTTGCTGTGTGTGGGGTAGTGTGAACACAATCTTTTTGCCCACTGAGGAGGAGGGAGAAAAAAGTATTTTTTATCAGTCAGTTGTGTGCAGCGTTTTTCCTTCAGTGCTGCTGTGCTGACTGTGATAATACACTGCTGTGTTCACACATGGGCTATTATTGAGTGATTTCAAAAGTTATACATTTTTTCTATTCCACTATTCAATATACACCCTTGGGTTAAAAAAATTAAATTGTGGCATAGTCTGTACTAATCTAGTTAAAAATTACAAACTTAAAAGGGGAATTTTTTTTTCCCTCCATAGCCTGCTGCTGTGCTGACTGTGATAATACACTGCTGTGTTCACACATGTGCTATTATTGAGTGATTTCAAATGTTATACACTTTTTTCTATTCCACTCTTCAATATACACCCTTGGGTTAAAAAAATTAAATTGTGTCATAGTCTGTACTAATCTAGTTAAAAATTACAAACTTAAAAGGGGAATTTTTTTTTTCCCTCCATAGCCTGCAGCAGAGCTGACTGATATAAGACACTGCTGTTCACATGTGCTATTGATAAATCACCAATTTTATATCATATTTTCTATTCCGCTATTCAATCTACACCTTTGGGTATAAACAATTAAATTGCAGGATAGTCTGTGTCGGTACGTGGGAGATACACCTTTCCAATTTTTGGGGCGCATCTCATACTGCCGAGGATTTTAGGGTGCTGCCTGTTCCAAACTCCTCCTACTCCTCATCCTGCCTTTGGGGGTACAAAAAATAGTAATTTGGGCCTAGTCTGGGTCTCTACGTGTGAGATACATACACCTTTTGATATCATATTTTCTATTCCGCTATATTCAATCTAAACCTTTGGGTATAAACAATTAAATTGCGGGATAGTCTGTGTCGGTACGTGTGAGATACACCTTTCCAACTTTTGGGGCGCATCTCATACTGCCGAGGATTTGAGGGTGCTGCCTGTTCCGAAATCCTCCTACTCCTCATCCTGCCTTTGGGGGTACAAAAAATAGTAATTTGGGCCTAGTCTGGGTCTCTACGTGTGAGATACATACACCTTTTGATATCATATTTTCTATTCTGCTATTCAATCTACACCTTTGGGTATAAACAATTAAATTGCGGGATAGTCAATGTCGTACGTGTGAGATACACCTTTCCAATTTTTGGGGCGCATCTCATACTGCCGAGGATTTGAGGGTGCTGCCTGTCCCGAACTCCTCCTACTCCTCATCCTGCCTTTGGGGGTACACAAAATAGTAATTTGGGCCTAGTCTGGGTCTCTACGTGTGAGATACATACACCTTTTGATACCATATTTTCTATTCCGCTATTCAATCTACACCTTTGGGTATAAACAATTAAATTGCGGGATAGTCAGTGTCGGTACGTGTGAGATACACCTTCCAATTTTTGGGGCGCATCTCATACTGCCGAGGATTTGAGGGTGCTGCCTGTTTCGAACTCCTCCTACTCCTCATCCTGCCTTTGGGGGTACAAAAAATAGTAATTTGGGCCTAGTCTGGGTCTCTACGTGTGAGATACATACACCTTTTGATATCATATTTTCTATTCCGCTATTCAATCTACACCTTTGGGTATAAACAATTAAATTGTGGGATAGTCTGTGTCGGTACGTGTGAGATACACCTTTCCAATTTTTGGGGCGCATCTCATACTGCTGAGGATTTGAGGGTGCTGCCTGTTCCAAACGCCTCCTACTCCTCATCCTGCCTTTGGGGGTACAAAAAATAGTAATTTGGGCCTAGTCTGGGTCTCTACGTGTGAGATACATACACCTTTTGATATCATATTTTCTATTCCGCTATTCAATCTAAACCGTTGGGTATAAACAATTCAATTGCGGGATAGTCAGTGTCGGTACGTGTGAGATACACCTTTCCAATTTTTGGGGCGCATCTCATACTGCCGAGGATTTGAGGGTGCTGCCTGTTCCGAACTCCTCCTACTCCTCATCCTGCCTTTGGGGGTACAAAAAATAGTAATTTGGGCCTAGTCTGGGTCTCTACGTGTGAGATACATACACCTTTTGATATCATATTTTCTATTCCGCTATTCAATCTATACCTTTGGGTAAAAACAATTAAATTGCGGGATAGTCTGTGTTGGTACGTGTGAGATACACCTTTCCAATTTTTGGGGCGCAACTCATACTGCCGAGGATTTGAGGGTGCTTCAGTCTGCCTCCTGCCTGTTCCGAACTCCTCCTACTCCTCATCCTGCCTTTGGGGGTACAAAAAATAGTAATCGGGGCCTAGTCTGGGTTTGTACGTGTGAGATACACCACCGTTTTGTAAAATTTTTCCTATTCCGCTATTCAATATACACCCTGTTTGAGTGTAAAAAATTAAATTACGGCATAGTCTGTATCGGTACATGTGAGATACACCTTTTTAAATTTGTTTGGCGCGTCTCCTTCCACCGCCGAGCATTGTAGGGCGCTTCAGTTTGCCTCCTGTTCCCAACTCCTCCTACTCCTCTTCCTCATCCTGCCTTTAGGGTGCAAAAAATTTTAATCGGGGCCTAGTTTGTGTTTGTACGTGTGAGATACACCGTTTTGTAAAATTTGTCCTATTCCGCTATTCAATATACACCCTGTTTGAGTGTAAAAAATTTAATTGCGGGATAGTCTGTATCGGTACATGTGAGATACGCCTTTTTAAATTTGTTTGGCGCATCTCCTTCCACCGCCGAGGATTGCAGGGCGCTTCAGTTTGCCTCCTGTTCCCAACTCCTCCTACTCCTCTTCCTCATCCTGCCTTTAGGGTACAAAAAATTGTAATCGGGGCCTAGTCTGTGTTTGTACATGTGAGATACACCGTATTGTAAAATTTTTCCTATTCCGCTATTCAATATACACCCTTTTGGAGTGTAAAAAATTAAATTACGGCATAGTCTGTATCGGTACGTGTGAGATACACCTTTTAAATTTGTTTGGCGCATCTCCTTCCACCGCCAAGGATTGCAGGGCGCTTCAGTTTGCCTCCTGTTCCGAACTCATCCTACTCCTCTTCCTCATCCTCCCTTTAGGGTACAAAAAATTTTAATCGGGGCCTAGTCTGTGTTTGTACGTGTGAGATACACCGTTTTTTATCCTTTTTCCTATTCCGCTATTCAATATACACCCTTTTGGGGTAAAAAAAATTAAATTGCGGCATAGTTTGCATATTTGACTGTGAGATACACCCGTGCGATACTGTTGTTGTTTTGTTCCTCTATTCAATAAACACCTTTCTAGGGCAAGATCATAAATTACAGAAATATGAGGAGACCGTCAAATAGGGGCCATGGCCTGGGTCGTGGTGCTGCTGGTAGAGCTCCTGTTGCAAGGAGAGGACGTGGTCAATCTGTGCCAGCTACACGCACAAGTGAAACACCTTCCTCAAGTGTGAGTAGGTGACAGAACCTGCAGCAGTATTTGGTAGGGCATCATATGCCTCTAGAAGTGATGAGGCCAGAACAAGTAGAGGCGATAGAAGATTGGTTTGCTGCTGACAGTGCCTCCAGTTCCTTCACATTGTCTCCCACCCAGTCTACTGCAGAAAGGTCAGAGTTGGCACCTGCAGCCAATGTCCAACCGTCTTTAACCTCACCCCCTTGCATTTCAGGCAAGCAGTCTGAGCCCCAAGTCATACAGCAGTCTCTTCTTCTTTTTGAGGACTCTGTCAGCAGGGTTTCCCAGGGCCATCCACCTAGCCCTGCCCCAGAAGTGGAAGAGATTGAGTGCAGCGATGCCCAACCACTTATTTCTCAAGATGAGTACATGCAAGGACCATCGCAGCACGTCTCCGAAGATGACGAAACGCAGGTGCCAACTGCTGCGGCGTTCAGAATTGTGGAGACCGACAAGGAGGGCAGGGGTGAAGACTGGGTGGAAGATGATGTGGAGGACGATGAGGTCCTCGACCCCACATGGAATGAAGGTCATGCAGGTGATCTGAGTAGTTTGGAGGAAGAGGCGGTGGTCGCACAGAGCCACCAGCACAGCAGAAGAGGGAGCAGGGTGCAGAAGTGGAGCGGCCGAGCCCTAGACACTACGCCTGCTACTGCCCAACGCAGCAAGGGAACGAGCGCAGCAAAGCCAGTTCAAAGGAGTTCTCTAGCGTGGAAGTTCTTCAGAAAATGTGCTGATGACAGGACACGAGTGGTTTGCACCCTGTGCAATCAGAGCCTGAAGCGAGGCATAAACCTTCTCAACCTGAGCACAACCTGCATGATCAGGCATCTAAGTGCAAAGCACGAGCTGCAGTGGAGTAGACACCTTCAAAACCAAGAAACGTCTCTGGCTCATCCTGCTTCCTCTTCTGCTGCAGTCTCGGCCTCTCCATCCACATCTGTAGTGATACCGGCACCTGCCACCCCGCAAACAGACGATCTGTCAGCAACACCACCACCTGGGTCACCAACCATCTCCACAATGTCCCGTGGAAGCATTCAGCTTTCCATCTCCCAAACACTTGAGAGGAAGAGGAAGTACCCCCCTACCCACCCGCGATCCCTGGCCCTGAATGCCAGCATTTCAAAATTCTTGGCCTTTGAAATGCTGTCATTCCGTCTGGTGGAGACGCACAGTTTTAAAAACCTTATGTCGGTGGCTGTCCCACAGTACGTCGTGCCCAGCCGCCACTACTTTTCCAGGCAAGCCATCCCTTCCCTGCACAACCAAGTGGGGGAAAAAATCAGGTGTGCACTGCGCAACGCCATCTGTGGCAAGGTCCACCTAACTACCGATACATGGACCAGTAAGCACGGTCAGGGGCGTTATATCTCCCTAACGGCACACTGGGTAAATGCAGTGGCGGATGGGCCTGAGGCGGATAGCAATTTGGCGCATGTCCTTCCACCACGAGGATTGCAGGGCGCTTCAGTTTGCCTCCTGTTCCTAACTCCTCCTACTCCGCTTCCTCATCCTCTACCGCCTCCTCATCCGGTCAGCGTAACACCTTCACCACCAACTTCAGCACAGCCAGGGGTAAACGACAGCAGGCAGTTTTAAAACTTGCCTGTTTGGGGGAAAAAACCACACACCGCGCAGGAGTTGTGGAGGAGCATGGAACAGCAGACAAATGAGTGGTTGCTGCCAGCGAGCCTCAAGCCCGGCCGGGTGGTGTGCGATAACGGGCGAAATCTCATAGCAGCTCTGGGCCTAGCCGGTTTGACGCACATCCCTTGCCTGGCGCATGTGCTGAATTTGGTGGTGCAGAGGTTCCTTAAAAATTATCCCGATATGTCAGAGCTGCTGCAGAAAGTGCGGGACGTCTGTGCGCACTTTCGGCGTTCTCACCCTGCTGCTGCTCGCCTGTCAGAGCTGCAGCGTAACTTCGGCCTTCCCGCTCACCGCCTCATATGTGACATGCCCACAAGGTGGAACTCCACCTTGCACATGCTGGAAAGACTGTGCGAGCAGCAGCAGGCCATAGTGGAGTTTCAGCTGCAGCACGCACGCGTGAGTCGCTCTGCGGAACAGCACCACTTCACCACCAATAACTGGGCCTCCATGCGAGACCTGTGTGCCTTGTTGCGCTGTTTTGAGTACTCCACCAACATGGCCAGTGCTGATGACGCCGTTGTCAGCTTAACTATCCCACTTCTATGCCTCCTTGGAAAAACAATTCGGGCGATGATGGAAGAGGATGTGGCACAGGATGGGGAGGAGGAGGAGGAGGAGGATGAAGAGGTAACATTTCCAAGGCTTTCAGGGCAGTCATTCGCAAGGGGCTCCGAGGGTGGGTTCCTGCACCCACAAACGCCAGGGACACAATTGTCCAGCAGGGGCACAGTTCTGGAGGATGAGGCGGATGAGGAGGAGGAGATGGAGGAGGAGATGGAACCATGTTCACAGCAGGGTGGCACCAAGGCCAGCTCATGGCCATCACTGGTGCGTGGCTGGGGGGGATACAGAGGACACAGACGATACACCTCCCACAGAGGACAGCCTCATGTGTGCAGCCTGGCACACATGAGCGATTACATGCTGCAGTGTCTCCACAACGACCGCCGAGTTGCCCACATTCTGCTTATTACTGGGTGGCCACGCTGCTGGATCCCCGTTACAAGGACAATGTACCGTCCTTAATTCACTCACTGGAGCACGATCCCAAGATGCGCGAGTACAAGCGCACGCTGGTAGACGCCATGCTGCTGGCATTCCCACCTGACAGCGGGCCACAGTGGAAGCACAAGGCAGAGGAGGAGGAGGAGGAGGAGGAAGAGGTCGCCAACGCAACCAGGGCACCGCCAGCACCTCAGAAGGCAGGGTTAGCATGGCCGAAATGTGGAAAAGCTTTGTCAGCACGCCACAACAAACAGCAGCACCAGCAGCTCAGATGGAATGTCTTAGCAGGAGGCAGCATTTCACCAACATGGTGGAGCAGTATGTGTGCACACGCCTACATGTAGTGAATGACGGGTCTGCCCCCTTCAACTTCTGGGTCTCCAAATTGGGCACATGGCCTGAGCTTGCCCTTTACGCCTTGGAGGTGCTGGCGTGCCCTGCAGCCAGTGTATTATCTGAATGGGTATTTAGCACGGCTGGGGGCGTTATCACAGACAAGCGCAGCCGCCTGTCCAGAGACAATGTGGACAAGCTCACGTTTATTAAAATGAACCAGGCATGGATCCCACGGGACTTTTCCGTACCTTGTGCAGAATAGCGATGGATACCGACCTTACCCAGCCATTGTTCTATTTTTGCTCTTTCTCACTCTTTTGGGGTGTACCCTCATTTAAAATTTCTGAAAAAAAGCATTGTTGGCTACCTCGTCCTCCTCCACCGCCGCTTCCACCTACACCGCCCATAGGTGTGCGCAGCCCATTGCATTAGGGTGTGCACCCCAAAGTTTAAATACACATGCATGTGTTTGCCTACATGTACATGGCCCCGATACATTACTCTAGCTGCTGGCAAAGTGAAATAGAAGTGTGTGGCACTTCTCTTATGGCAGAGCAGGTCCGAGGGAGATCTTTCCCATCTCCTCACTGGCAAACAGAGCGATAATGCTAATGTGCCCTAGGTGATTAGGGTGTGCCCAGGCACACCCGGCACACCCTGTGCGCATGCCTATGACACCGCCACATCCACCACCACCTCAACCTCCCTCCTACTCCATATGGGCCTCGTCCTTCAGAGATGAAGAACATTGTTTTATTTTTCTGTTTTTTTTTTTTGTTGTTTTAGGTTATTTCCCTATCCACATTTGTTTGCAGAGCACTTGCCATGCTCTTAACTACGTTTTGCTGCCATTTGCAGTACTCTAGCCCTTTCCTTTGGTGTTTTAGAGCCATTTTAGTGCCTGAAAGTTCGGGTCCCCATTGACTTCAATGGGGTTCGTGTCCGGGTAAAGTTTGGAAAAAGTCCGGGACACGGACCCGGACTTTTTTTTCAAGTTCGGCCGAACCCGCTGAATACGGGCATCCAGGTGTCCGCTCAACTCTAGTCTCATGTAATGTGTCTTAAGTCTGTGACAATTTTCTGTAACATGTTCCCAGTTCCTAACAACTATTATAGCATGTTCACCATCCCCAACAAGTCCTATAGCATTATAGCAGTCTCTAACCATCTTCTGTTACATGTCCGCAGTCTCTGACTACTTTCTATAGCTCGACTTTATTGAATATTATATTCAGCCCTTTGGGGATGTCAGGGGCTGTGTTTGAGGCCCCTTTAACAGGAAAGTTGACCACCACTGTTTTACAGATTGGAAAGCTGCTGTTGTTACATTTACTTCTCATACTTCTGCATGTTGCTTCTAGAAGAAAATAACAGAGTAGTGAGCTAGGGATAGAATAAATTATGCATTCTTCCATCAGCTGATTTTTAGGCCTTACAATTTTGAAACGTGTCTAAATTAAACCTGTTTTCTAAATTTGTGAAGACAAATACAATGCTTCACAGCAGACAAAGGTAAAAAATGACACAGATCCATCAAGTTCAATCTCTATGTGTGTGAAAGTGAGCTTTAATTGTTTATTTGCTTCTAGATTTCCAAACACATTTTTCTGCAGAGTTGGGGATCATATCTATCACAGTCTCAATTCCAAGTCACAGAAAATAAACCAAGAAGAATACTATTATGCATTAAAAAGGGTATCTATTTAAACCACCAGCGACCCCATCTCCCCAGCGCCCCCAGGGGGCAAGAGAACAACGGAGTCCACGGAAGGATCCGACGAAGAGGCAACGCACCAATGGACCGTCGTCCGGACGCAGGAATCGTTAAGTGACCCCACGCACCTGCTGGTGCAGGCCGCTCTTTTCTCTTTTTCTCCAGGAGGAGACTTCAGCTCTGGTGTCACCCCACTCCAGTGAAATCTACCCTTTTCCCGCATCTGGGCAGTGACTGATTGATACGCTGCTCCTAAGGCCCTAAGAAATATGGAACTCTATCCCGGACCTCGGCGGCCAGGCTGCCCCCTCTCATGGTTCTGAGAATTTTCACTGCCCTGAAGGTATAGGTAATAGAAATAGGTTGTGTGTTTATTGCTTCTATTCATCTACCTTCTGATGGCATTGTTCATGTTATGGATTACTATTTTACTGTTTACATGTTACTATGTGTTCACAGCATCACTGTGACCCGGGCCACGGCCTTATTCCTGGTTTCTGGGCTCGGTGTCCCTTTTGGGCGGTGTGGTGTCGACTTTTACAGCAATTTCATTACCTAATTTGGACGCTGACTATAGAAACCCGGTAACGCTGTCCGTCCACGTGCCCTATTGCATGAGGAAAAAAGTGAAGTTACTAAGATGTTTTTACCCCCAGTCCTTTATCCTGACCCTAGCCTCTGGTAGGCTACTAGTTGCCCTGCCCCCCTCCCTTGCCTTGCCAGATGTACTGCCCCTACCGGGCCACCTGCTATTTTTTGTTATCCATAGGCTGATTTCTACTAGGCACCGTCTCAGTCCTAATAAAAACGAATTTATGCAGCGCTAGCTTCAATAAAGTGATAAGTGCTGTAATATATAAACAATATTCAATAATTTATAAAGTGCATAGAAAGATCATATACACAAAGTGCTAAGTGCTAAAAAAATATGCAATATCCAATAAATTATAAAGTGCATGTATACACATAAGTGGTTAAATATACTCCAAAAGAATGTTCAATGCTTGAAACAAAAAGTCCTTAAAGTGATCCAATTAAGGTGCCAAGGTGCCAAAAAATATTCAGGTGCTTGCAAAGTGACAAGGTGCCCCTCAAGGTTCCCCACTCACCAGATTGCAGATAAATTAAGACCTTCAAGATTATTGCACATTGCCCAGGATCTTTAAGGACCAGAACTTCTCCTGTGTAGCCTTCACACTTGTTGGGTCAGCTTCCGCCTGGTGAGAGCTGATCTTGTCCAGTCTGGTTGGATAGCCTCCAACTAGCCTCCAACCAGACTGGACAAGATCAGCTCTTACCAGGCGGAAGCTGACCCAACAAGTGTGAAGGCTACACAGGAGAAGTTCTGGTCCTTAAAGATCCTGGGCAATGTGCAATAATCTTGAAGGTCTTAATTTATCTGCAATCTGGTGAGTGGGGAACCTTGAGGGGCACCTTGTCACTTTGCAAGCACCTGAATATTTTTTGGCACCTTGACACCTTAATTGGATCACTTTAAGGACTTTTTGTTTCAAGCATTGAACATTCTTTTGGAGTATATTTAACCACTTATGTGTATACATGCACTTTATAATTTATTGGATATTGCATATTTTTTAGCACTTAGCACTTTGTGTATATGATCTTTCTATGCACTTTATAAATTATTGAATATTGTTTATATATTACAGCACTTATCACTTTATTGAAGCTAGCGCTGCATAAATTTGTTTTTATTACATTTTCCTAAGAATTTTCTTAGAGTCTGCAGCAGCTGCTCATTACCTCACTTATAATAATAATTTTCACGTTGTGTAGCGCGGGTTTAATTTTGTTTTTTCACCGTCTCAGTCCTCATACTGCTCTCAAAGGCTTCACGGCTCAATCCAGCTTTCACAATCCCCCATGACCATTGTCTCGTGGAACGTCAAAGGGCTTAGGTCACCACACAAGCGAATGGCCGTCCTCAGACACCTGAAACGTCTGCAGGCGGACATTGCAATACTGCAGGAATCCCATTTAGAGGAGAGAGATTTCCACAGAATGCAAAAGCTCTGGGTGGGACAGGTTTTTGGTTCACCAGCAGTGAAAGGGAAATCAGGGGTTCTGATTTTGATCCACAAGAATTACAAAGCCACGGTCCATGCCAAACACTTTGACGGGGAGGGACGCATCGCCATACTGCATCTCATAGATGGGGTGCAGGAGTGGGTGGTGGCGGGTGTATACGCGCCCACCACCCCTTCTGTTTCTTTTTTCCAAGCACTGGCCAGTACCCTAGCGCCTTTCCTTCATTTACCATTACTAGTGACCGGTGACTTTAACCAGCTCATGCAACCCTCTTAAGACAGATCACGGGCCACGGGGTCCACATTCTCTAAGAACACATATCATTTCCCTTTATTGCTTAACTTGGCAGAAAGCTTACATCTTACCGACACGTGACGCTTGTCGAACCCCACCGGCAGAGAATTTACGTTTTATTCACACCCCCACAACACCCTCACGAGGATAGTTTACGCATTCCCCAACACCAAAATGCTCCCGTACACTAGCTCACCGAAAATCCACGATATAGCTATTTCAGACCACGCTCCCATATCCATCGATATCTCCATACATGTAACCGCCCCATCTTTCAAAAACTGGAGATTTCCCTCCTACTTGGCCAAAGACCCCGGGATTGCCACCCTTTTGGGAGAAGTATGGGCAGATTTTGTCAACATAAATGACACTCCTTCCACTTCCCCGACACTTCTGTGGGAATCGGGCAAAGCAGTCCTGAGAGGGTGCATCATAGCGTACGCGTCAGCATATAAAAAGAATGTGGCCAAAGCACAGATGCCAGCGCTTCCCTTAGAAAAGCACAGGCCGATCTTAACCTGGATAATTCCCCGCCTAACAGGGACAGGTGGCGCAAGGCAAAGGCAGAATTCGATACATGGGCTGACAATAGGGAGAGGCTCTACAAATCCCACCTGGACTGGAAGTTCCACTCCTTTGGGTATAAACCCGGGAAGCTGATGGCCTCTTTGTGCCGTGGACCTTTTGAACCTACACTTGTGTCTTCCCTCAGGGGTGCAGATGGTCGGCTTGTAGAGTCTCCCACCGACGTCAACACGGTATTTGCGGACTTTTATAAGTCACTGTACGGATTCGAACCATGCGATGAAACTACGGCTACGCGGTGGTTGTCATCTGTGGAACTCCCTACGGTATCCCTGACTCAATTAGACGCCCTTAATTCTCCTATAACCATTGAGGAAGTGCGGAAAACCGTTCTAGGACTGTCCCCAGGGAAATCGCCTGGCCCCGACGGTGACACCCCGGAGTTCTATAAATTGGCCATAGACCACCTAGCCCCCACCCTACAATGCGTTTTCAACCACATTATGTCAGGCCACCCGTACATGCCGACTGGCTACCGGGCACACATTAAGCTGATTTATAAAAAGGGGAAGGATCCGAAGGACCCGGGTTCATATAGGCCCATCTCGTTATTGAATGTAGATTCGAAGTTGCTCTCCAAAATTATAGCGGACAGATTAGCATCTATACTCCCATCCCTTATACACCCAGCCCAAGCAGGATTTGTCAAAGGACGTTCAGCAGCCGCCAACATTAGAAAAGTCATAACTGCCCTGGAAGTTACCAAAGCAAACCCTGACAACACAGCAGCAATCATCACTTTAGACGCCGAAAAGGCCTTCGATAATGTCAATATACAGTGGCTAGACAAAGTACTGATACGCTTTGGCTTCTCCGGCGCTTTTTTACACACGATCAGGACTATGTACGCATCCCCCGAGGATCAGGTGGTCATAGCGGGTCAAATTTCGCAACCTTTTAAATTGTACAAGGGTACCAGACAGGGGTGCCCTCTGTCGCCCCTGCTATTTAACCTGGCCCTGGAACCATTGTCCAGATACATGCTGCACCATCCTGGGCTCCGGGGGATCAAAGTAGGTCGAGAGGAACTCCGTACGGCAATGTTTGCAGACGATGTTCTAATATTCACCGCGGACCCTGGCCATGATCTACCACTTATACAGGACATGTTTGCGGAATATAGACTATGTTCCGGCCTACGTATAAACTTCACCAAAAGTGAAATCCTCCCGCTTAATACAGTTCATACCCTGCATTGAGCTTCCTCTTCCCTCCTTCGGGTCAACACCAGTCATATCACCTATCTGGGCATAAAAATAGGATGATTCTCCTCCTCCTTATACCGTCTAAATTTTACACCAGTTATCGATAAAATGTGCGCAGAACTTAAGACGTGGGCGAATTTACCACTCTCCTTTATCGGTAGGTGTCACCTATACAAAATGACCACCTTCCCCAAACTCCTTTATCCTCTCCAAACTTTACCACTTCTCCTGAAACATGTAGATATCACCAGACTGCACAAAGCCGTCTCCTCATTCATATGGAACGGGAAATGCTCTAAAATATCATTGGCCAAATTACACTTAAATAAATGGGAAGGGGGCGTGGATCTCCCCAATACTCGCTTGTATAATGTGGTCTGCCTTGTGAGGAACTGTATGGACTGGTTGAGTCGTGAATCCAGATATACTAATTATGCCTTGGACTCAGCATTAGCCGCTCCCTGGAACCTGGCGGCGCTGCTGCACTGTGGAACGGCGGATCTTCCGGTATCGCTGTGTGGCAATTTGCTGCTCAGGGATACTGTGATGGCTTGGAGGGACTTGAGGAGACGTTGTAAGTTGCCTCAGCGTCTCTCCAGGTGCTTGCCTATTTGTAATCATCCCATGTTTCCACAGGCCCAGCAGTGCTCCGCTTATGGGGACTGGTCAAGGCGAGGTGTTACTAGGTTTGCTCAATAGAGATGTATAGAACTGTTCGCCGGCGAACAGTTCCCGGCGAACTTCGCATGTTCGCGTTCGCCGCTGCGGGCGAACATATGCGATGTTCGGTCGGCCCCCCATAATACATCATTGAGGCAAACTTTGACCCTGAACCTCACAGTCAGCAGACACATTTCCAGCCAATCAGCATACCTCCCTCCCACACCCTCCCACCTCCTATAAATAAGCAAGGGCAGCTTCCATCTTAGATCATTCTGAAGCAGTGTGTGTAGTGAGAGTAGGGAGAGAGCTGCTGCTGCTGCTGCTGTTAAGCTAGGGACAGTTAGTCAGTGTTCCTGGTCTTGCAGTGTTCTTGGTCCACTACTGCTGTAAGGACAGCACCCCAAAAAGCCCTTCTAAGGGCTGGTATTTGTGTAAATTTTTTTTATATATATATATATATATATATATATATATATATATTTCTAGCGTCCCCAAAAGCCCTTTTAAGGGCTGGTAATTGAGTTGTTTCTTCTTTTTCCTATATAGGAGTTTTTCCTATATATATATATATATATATATATATATATATATATTTATATATATTGTACACTGCAGTTGCCTGCCCGCTGTGTGTGAGAGGCCACAGACCTACCACAGACTGTACTGTGTGCACACCACACTCATTTCGGGTGGCACAGGCACAGTACCTGGCATTTTAAAAAATATTTTTTTTTTCCTCTGTCATAATTGCAGTGAGTGCTGTGTCAGGTCCACAGAGTGCACTGTACCCACTGCAGTGCACTGCCCACCACTGATATATATACGGTGGCACAGCATCTTGTTGCAATAAATTGAAAAAAAAAATATTTTTTATTATTGCAGTTGCCTGGGCTGCCAGTGACTGTCAGGTCCACAGAGTGTACTGTGCCCACTGCAGTGCCACTGTGTGCCCACCCACCACTGATATATAAGGTGGCACAGCAGCTTGCAAAGTAAAAAAAATATATATTTTTTTTAAATTGCAGTTGCCTGGGTGCCAGTGACTGCTGTCAGGTCCACAGAGAGTGTACTGTGCCACTGCCCACCCACCACTGATATATAAGGTGGCACAGCAGCTTGCAAAGTAAAAAAATATATATATTTTTTTAAATTGCAGTTGCCTGGGTGCCAGTGACTGCTGTCAGGTCCACAGAGAGTGTACTGTGCCACTGCCCACCCACCACTGATATATAAGGTGGCACAGCAGCTTGCAAAGTAAAAAAAAATATATATTTTTTTAAATTGCAGTTGCCTGGGTGCCAGTGACTGCTGTCAGGTCCACAGAGAGTGTACTGTGCCACTGCCCACCCACCACTGATATATAAGGTGGCACAGCAGCTTGCAAAGTAAAAAAAAATATATATATTTTTTAAATTGCAGTTGCCTGAGTGCCAGTGACTGCTGTCAGGTCCACAGAGAGTGTACTGTGCCACTGCCCACCCACCACTGATATATATGCCTGCAAGAGAAAAAGCCAGCCGCAGAGAAGCCATATTCCTGAAAATATAAGAAAAATGCTGTTTTTTAGGGGTTCTGGACATGCTACAGAGCTGAAACTTGACAGGTACACTTTTTAGACCCCCCAGACACTAAATACAAAAAATTACATGCCTGCCTAAAAAAATGCCCGCTAAATGCCTGCAAGAGAAAAAGCCAGCCGCAGAGAAGCCGTATTCCTGAAAATATAAGAAAAATGCTGTTTTTTAGGGGTTCTGGACATGCTACAGAGCTGAAACTTGACAGGTACACTTTTTAGACCCCCCAGACACTAAATACAAAAAATTACATGCCTGCCTAAAAAAATGCCCGCTAAATGCCTGCAAGAGAAAAAGCCAGCCGCAGAGAAGCCGTATTCCTGAAAATATAAGAAAAATGCTGTTTTTTAGGGGTTCTGGACATGCTACAGAGCTGAAACTTGACAGGTACACTTTTTAGACCCCCCCAGACACTAAATACAAAAAATGACATGCCTGCCTAAAAAAATGCCCGATAAATGCCTGCAAGAGAAAAAGCCAGCCGCAGAGAAGCCGTATTACTGAAAATATAATAAAAATGCTGTTTTTTTGGGGTTCTGGACATGCTACAGAGCTGAAACTTGACAGGTACACTTTTTAGACCCCCCAGACACTAAATACAAAAAATGACATGCCTGCCTAAAAAAATGCCCGCTAAATGCCTGCAAGAGAAAAAGCCAGCCGCAGAGAAGCCGTATTCCTGAAAATATAAGAAAAATGCTGTTTTTTAGGGGTTCTGGACATGCTACAGAGCTGAAACTTGACAGGTACACTTTTTAGACCCCCCAGACACTAAATACAAAAAATGACATGCCTGCCTAAAAAAATGCCCGCTAAATGCCTGCAAGAAAAAAAGCCAGCCGCAGAGAAGCCATATTCCTGAAAATATAAGAAAAATGCTGTTTTTTAGGGGTTCTGGACATGCTACAGAGCTGAAACTTGACAGGTACACTTTTTAGACCCCCCAGACACTAAATACAAAAAATTACATGCCTGCCTAAAAAAATGCCCGCTAAATGCCTGCAAGAGAAAAAGCCAGCCGCAGAGAAGCCGTATTCCTGAAAATATAAGAAAAATGCTGTTTTTTAGGGGTTCTGGACATGCTACAGAGCTGAAACTTGACAGGTACACTTTTTAGACCCCCCCAGACACTAAATACAAAAAATGACATGCCTGCCTAAAAAAATGCCCGATAAATGCCTGCAAGAGAAAAAGCCAGCCGCAGAGAAGCCATATTCCTGAAAATATAAGAAAAATGCTGTTTTTTAGGGGTTCTGGACATGCTACAGAGCTGAAACTTGACAGGTACACTTTTTAGACCCCCCAGACACTAAATACAAAAAATTACATGCCTGCCTAAAAAAATGCCCGCTAAATGCCTGCAAGAGAAAAAGCCAGCCGCAGAGAAGCCATATTCCTGAAAATATAAGAAAAATGCTGTTTTTTAGGGGTTCTGGACATGCTACAGAGCTGAAACTTGACAGGTACACTTTTTAGACCCCCCAGATGCTAAATCCAAAGAAATTTTTTATTTTTATTTTTTTTTAATTTTTCCAATAATTGGCTCTCTATCAAAAAATTATAATTTTTAAGAACTTTTTTTTGCGTGATCCCTCTCCGGCATGCCACAGTCCAGGTGTTAGTCCCCTTGAAACAACTTTTCCATCACTATTGTGGCCAGAAAGAGTCCCTGTGTGTTTTAAAATTCGCCTGCCTATTGAAGTCTATGGCGGTTCGCCCGGTTCGCCGGTTCGCGAATATTTGCCGATGTTCGCGTTCGCGAACGGCGAATTTTAGGTTCGCGACATCACTATTGCTCAATTGTTTGATGAATGTTCAGGTATGCCTCTCCCATTCGACACTCTTTCTACTCGATTCAATCTGCCGAAGGGTCACTACTTATACTATAAACAATGTCTCAGTTTCGTGGACTCAGCCATACGCCCCAAAACCGCTTTGCCACCTCACTACTGGATACGTGGCTACAGCAGGGCAAACATGAGATTTCCCACCTATACAAGCCCTTACTTACTGCACTCTCCCAAACCGTCTCTAACCAAGTGGCGAAACCATGGAATGCTATTCTCCACTCTGATACAGCACACCAACGCATCCTATTCGGGTATCTGACCACCCGCCGCTTCATCACAAACGAGTTCTGGAGGGAACAACAGTTTAAAATTATGCATAGAGCTTATTTCCCACACATACGGTGGTCCGCAGATGTTTCCCATCACTTTTGCACGCTGTGTAAATGCCAATTTCCTTCTCTGCTCCATAAACTCTGGATGTGCCCCCCAATCGCCTCCTTTTGGGACAAGGTTCTAAGGTACATATCGAAATACACGGGACTAATGCTACCAAAGGACATCTACCTAATGCTGTTTGGTAATCCCTCTTTGCCTAGCATTCACAAAACCAAACACTCTCTGAGTCTATTGTTCAATAACAAGCCCTGGATACTCTCCTGCCTCATGATAGCTCGCAGGCTGATCCTCAAGCGGTGGTTGGTGCCCTCTCCTCCCACAATCAAAGACCTTCATGCTGAACTATTAACGCTACGAGATCGAGAATCTACAGGCCTGCAGCACACCCCCTCTGCCAACGCCTTACGATTCACCAGGAAATGGCATCTCTTCTCCACAGCGGCAGGGGACTCTCATAGTAGACCTAGTCTGGACACTTGATCGTTAACGGATGTACAAGAACTGATTGACCTCCCTTTCTTCACACCCTGGTGCCGCTTCATTCCTAACTGTCTTAAGTACAGGCTCGATCTATCACTATGCGGTATCAAGGCAAGCCATACTGTTTGTTGGGGATAATATTTTTATAGTTGTTGTCTAGCTGTGTAGTTCTAGCTACCTTCTACTGTTTTATATGTACAGAGAGCAATTGAGACGGTGCCCGATGTTGACACTCAACGTTGCCTTATAATCGTGCTCCCCCCAGGAGCACATCTAGGGGGCATTGGCCCCTCTATACAGTATGTATCTGGTTTACATGCATATGTCTGGCTACCCAACCTCTCCCCCTCTCCTGCCCCCTCCTTTGACCCTACCGCTTCCCTTCCTAACCCCAGAAAATAGAAAATAGCATTATTTGTTGTTGATACTTTTGGTCACAGAGATTATCGTTATATTGTCTCTGGAGTTCTTCACGCAAATTTGCATATTTTTGTTTCATGACCGATTGCCATCTACTATGTACCCACATTATTGGTTCATTGTATGGTTGTAATGTACTCCTGTTGTAATGGGTTGAACTTCAATAAAATGTTATATAAAAAAAAAAAGGGTATCTAATTGAGGGAAAAAATAATAATAATAATTGCACTCCTTTACAAGACATTGATTTGTCCACATCTTGGTTACACAGTACAGTTCTGGCCTCTAGCCAACAAGGAGGATGTCCTAGAATTAGAATGAGTTCAATGAAGAGCAATACATTATTAATGAGATTGGAGGACCTCAGTTACAAGTATTAATGAAGTAAAATTTTAATCAACACTGACTGTAGGGATGGTAACAAACTGTATAACCACTTAAGGACAAGGCCCATTTCTGATGCTTGTTGTTTACAAGTTAAAATCAGTATTTTTTTGTAGAAAATTACTTAGATGCCCCAAACATATATTTAGCAGAGACCCTAGAAAATAAAATGGAGATTGTTGCAATACTTTATGTTACACCGCATTTGCGCAGCGGTCTTACAAACACATTTTCTTGGAAAGAAGACACTTTTTTTTTTATTAAAAAAAAGAAAACAGTTAGCTCAATTTTTTTCTATAATGTGAACGATAATGTTATGCCAAGTAAACAGATACCCAACATATGTCATGCTTCAAAATTGTGCACGCTCGTGGAATGATGATTAACGTTTGTACTTAATTATCTCCATAGGTGACATTTTAAAAATTTCTACAGGTTACCAGTTTAGAGTTACAGAGGAGGTCTAGGTCTAGAATTATTGCTCTTGATCTAACAATTGCTGCTCACATGTGTGGTTTGAACACCATTTACATATGTGGTCGTGACTTGCATATACATTCGCTTCTGCACACTAGCTCGAAGGGGCGGGGAGCTTTAATTTTTTTTTTCTTATTTATTTTATCTTTTATTTTTACACTGTCGCTCTAAATTTTTTTTTTATCACTTTTATTCCTATTACAAGGAAACATTCCTTGCAATAGAAATAAGCAGGACAGATCCTCTTTAATGTGAGATCTGGGGTCAAAAAGACCTCAGATCTCACATCTACACATAAAAGCAAAATAAAAAAGAAAAAAATTTAATTTTTTAATCATGGAAAAAAAAATGGGCCCTTTAAGGCCGTTGGGAGGAAGCGACATATGACATTGCTCTGGTCCTCCAAGGCCATAGAGTCAAGTGGGGGCCAGGTGGCCCTTACTCAACTTCCTGCCTAGGAGGGGAAAGGACTGGGTAATTTTCCCCACTACCGACAGCTCCGGAAAGGGGGGGGGGAAACTGGGAAGAGGCAGGAGGGGTGGGGGGCACCTGTCCCGCCGCCCATAAAAGTAACCCCATGGCAAATCCGCCAATCGGACCACATTTATGTGAAAGAGGACCACCGCCTGAGTAAGAAAATACTGGGGTCATGGCAGCTATTTGCTGCCATAACACCGGTATTTAATGTCAAAGTAGGTCCGGAAGTGGTTAATGTAAAGTCCCTGACAAAGACACATGGCCAAAACTTGAGGATGGAGGAAAGGAGGTTTATTTTTTGAAATTGTGCAGGGGGTTATTTATGATTTTAACAAAAGTGTTGAACCTAGGCTGGGCTGTCAGCTGAGAGTGCTGTTAATTAAAAAAAAAAAAAACAACAACTTCTAGATGACTTCCTCGAATCCTCGGTAGCCATAATTTGAGCTTACATTTGAGACTATGAACAAAATAGGATTTTAGCAAGTGGAGAGTTGAAAAAAATGTGTTGTGCTTCTTTTGATATCCTGATTGCTTAGTGATTGTTTGTAGTACAAGGAACGATGTGCCAGGCCCCTCAGTATAAAAGTCAGTTCTTCCATCAGCCCTCCTCAGTGTGTGTTGGAGTTAGTTATTGACAGCAGACAATGATTGCTGGGAAAGATAGGGCACTCTGCTAATGTACTACTACATTCATATACAACACGAAATACAGCACTAAATACACGACATACACACAACCAATATTAACCATGGGGACTTTAAATGAGGCATAACACAAAAGTCATAAAATATCAATTTATTGTACAATGATTTGACACATAAATGTATAAAGTATAATATGTATTAACTTGTATTAACTTGGCATATCAGGCCAATTAGTTACACATAACAATTGTCAGGGTACCAATAGCAGGAGGGCTCTAGGACCCAGTGTCCGTCAGAATAGGAGAAGGGCTCTAGGACCCAGCAACTCTGTCAGTCCCTTACCTGGGCCTTTATAAGGAAGCCAGCCCTTCTCTAATTGCTGTTTGATCTTCAGTTTCTACCAACATCCTGTTTCCTGTTTCCTGTGATTCCTGGTTCCTGACTCGGCTTGTTACACCTTCATCTCCAGCTTGCTTCCTGACTTTGACCTCGGCTTGTTTAACGGATCTCCTCTGCCTGCTACCTGTCCAGACCTTGGCTACCACTTGACCTTGTCTCCTCCGCTACCCACCTGGCATTGAACCTCGGCTTGAATCAACCACCCTCTGTCTCAGCGATCCTAAGTACCTGCTTCATCTCACAGGTGTCACCTGCCTGCAGTAACCCCGCAGCACCACAGCGGTATCCCTGAACCCTTTTCTGCAAGCAACTCTGCAGGCGACCTGTGTGACTTTGGGCCTAACTCCTCCTGTCTCATCTCCAGGGGAGTTTGGCACTTAGCTGCAAGGGAAGCCCTCTCTCCATTGGCCTCCAGCACTTGATACCTGATAACAATATATAATGTACATCAAGCTGGTATATTTTCAAGTAAATGTTTTACATAACCAAGATAATTGCAATATGGGAGAGGAATGCATCTTGTAACTCAATGCATTTCATGAATGCTTTTACTTATTCAGGAGTAGATGCCTCCAACAACAAAACTCTATACTAAAAAACATATACATAAATTGTAATAAAGCACTCCATAGAAAGGCAGGGGTGCCACTGCCCTATATATTGATATTCTAAAAGGGGATTTACAAACCAGCTTGGAATTTAATAAAACATAGTGCCTCCAAAAGGTGACCGCTGCTCAATAGGGTGGTGGCACCCCCTACTTTATGGGGAGTACTTTAATACATCTTAAGTATCTGTTTTTAAGTTTAGAAGTCTGTTGTTGAAAGTATTCATGAAACGTGTCGAGTTACAAGATGCATTCCTCTCACATATTGCAATCATCTAGGTTATGTAAAGAATGTGCTTGAAAATTTATCAGCTTGATGTACATTATATATTGCTACATGTAACTCATTGGCCTCATATGCCACACATTTTTTTACGTGTACTTTATACATTTATGTGTCAAATCCTTGTGCACTAAATTTACATTTTGTGACTTTTGTACAGTATTATGGCTCATTTAAAGTCCCATTGCCAGACATGGGAGTAAGTCACACATGTGCAAGTCACAAGCAAGTCTCAAGTCTAAACCTTCAAGTCTCAAGCAAGTCCCAAGTTACTGTGGAGAAAAGCAAGCAAGCCAAGTCGAGTCCCTGCTAGAAGTCAAATAAGTCAAGTCAAGTCATTTATTTTGGTCAAGTCACAAATAAAGTCAAAATACTGATCTACCCCAATTTCACCCTTAAATCAGTTAAAAGTCAGTGGTCAGGAAAGGTTTTGTTTTATTTTCAACATTAACAAAACTGCTTAGTGCTTTTTTCTTGGCATATTAAAGAAACACTTTGAATGCCCAAACAGCTCAAAATCCTTTGTCCGGTCATGTTTCAACACCACAGTCACTAAAAACATGTGTAGCAAGGTTTCCAGGCCTATGGCCTGATGTGGGTCTGCCATCAGTACCGGTACTCTCTCCAGCCCATGTGAGCTGTGACTCTGGGTGTGACAACTGAAGCAGCGACAACTCCGGCATCTTTGTTTGTGGTTTTTATTGGAATAAAGGGGATGGGAGAAGGGAATGAGTGTAATACTCCTTAAGGCTTAAAATAATTACAATTAGGACTTTACTTCTGAAATGCTCGTTGGCGCTTCCTTGTTGCCAGCCAACGCTCACTGACACTGAGAACACTCTGTATAACAGAAGAAGTGCTGAATCCTCAACTTATAGTCCAGAAGATCCAAGACTGAAAACTGTAGAACTCCTGACACTGTTGTATTATGAAAGTCACTGAATACTTTCCCCCGCCTGGCACAGCTTGAGGTAGTATATAGTAGAACTCTGTATAGCTGTCACTTTAATTGGCATGCTCTGTGCAATTCAGGGCCCAAACTGCAGGTGCCCCCTTTGACCTTGAACTCTTCAGGGTCCACTGACTATGTACCCCTCTGTAGCTTCAGGGTCCTCAACATAGGTACCCCCTTTGCAGCTACCTGATTCTGGATCCCAGAACCTCCTCCGGAGTGGTCCCCTCTAACTTCAGGCAGACCCCCAAAGACACCGTGCCACGCACTTCCCCCCAAACTTATACCTACTCCCAGAATCCTTTGCAGCTTAATGTTCCTTCTGGGGTAGTTACAAGCTGTAATGTGTCCCCTGATTAGTGCTTCCCACACTGCCCTATGAGAAGCCTCTCTCAGGAGCCAGTGCGGATACTTCTCCCCTCAGCACACCTGGAAGCCCTGACACCCTAGCTAAATAAATCACAAGTCTCAAGTCATGAATACCAAGTGAAAGTCAAGTAGAGTCTTTTATTAATTTTAGTCAAACAAGTCTCAAGTCCTCAAACTGGTGACTTAAGTCTGACTTAAGTCAAGTCATATGACTCAAGTCCCCCACCTCTGCCCATTGGCAAATATTGGTTGTGTGTATATTATATATGTGGATGGAGGGATGATACGTCAGGAACCTGGTCACAGTTCTTTTCTACACTAAATACATGACTTTATATTGCCATTTCTACAATTTCAAATGGTTGGCCACAGAGAGTGGCATGTACCTCCCTGAATTTTCTGTGAATAGGCCAACAGTTTTTTTTAGGACTAATGTTTTTCTTTGTGTGGGTCAGTGACAAGTATTGTTCCTATGTTTCTGATTTCCCTATTTTTTGGGGGGTGTTATTTTTTTTTTCTTTCACTTTTATCCTATTTGAGCTTTCCCAAAAAATAAAGTAAAAATAAAAGTGTTGAATAAATAAAGAAATACCGTGAATGGAGGAGTGAAAAAAGCAATGTGTGAAAATATAGTGCTTACAATCCTAACAATAAATAGATAAACTCATTTCAAGAAGATAATAAATTACATACGTGATGATGAAGTGAAAAATGGGTGACACAATAATATGTTGCACTAGATAGTCCAGAATGCTTAAATATATAAGAAGTCCATTCAAGTGAGTCTTGTGCCAGAAAACACAAATTTTCTCAAACTGTGGTCAATGAACCGGATGATAGAGCAATCAATCAAAGGCTTCTTTTGGGCGCACTACACCCTTACCTTACTGCTGTAAGAAAACAGCATTTGAAAGATCTTTGGCAATCTTGCAATATGGTCAGGTTGGGACTGTAGCATCTTAAAAACTCCAAATAGAGTACAGACGAGAGAAACTCTTCTGGTGTAGTATATTCCAAGAGATTTTATTAAAATAAAACAATAGTAACTCACATTTCAGTACAAGGTAGTTGTCAGGTTTCATCCACAACGCAGTGGCTCAGCAACCTGCTGATTACCTTGTACTGTCACTTTCCCAGTCACTGGAGAGAAATAGGAAAAGGATTGGAGTGTCAGCAGTGAGGAGGAGGACATGGGCCAGGCTTCCATGGGTAAGATTTAACTCTCCCAAACCCCAAGAGTTGTGCATGAGTGGGGGGAGATAGTTGAAGACAATGTTGTCCTCTGTAACACTGAGGACCTAGGTTGCTTTTCTTTCAGAAATTTGTGGTGGATGGGCTAATTCATGATGCAGTGCCTGTAAAGAGTACCCCAGGTTTCAGACCATCAAGGAAAGGGACCATTAGGAGTTGGCCAACTTTTAAGATTCACATTAAAAGTGGGAAATGGCAAATCTTATCCTGCAATCACAAAGGCAGCGGTCCTTTCATGACCAGCAAGGATCAGATTGGAGAAAGGGGAAGCAGCAGTGATGGTGGCTTCCTATGTAAGGGTTTCAAGCCCTTTAGTATAACACACCCAGGGCTGTCTGCTAACAGAAGTTAAAAGAAGTGACTAAACCTTAGGATATTTGATCATATGAATTCAAGGGTGTATGTTCATATCCTAATGATGGATAAGTCCCTTGACTATCTGGTAATGAGGATGGACACTGGCCAGAATCTACTCAGTATGCAATCAAGCTTCTGGGCTGCCCTGCAGCCAGTATGCTTTTCAGAACATGCACTTAGTGCAGTGAAGGGTTTTGTGACAGAAAAAAAAGTGTCCATCTGTTTCCAGACTCACTTGACCATCTCACCTTAAAAAAATTGACTAACCCTGGATTAATGATGAATGCCAGGGCCCTGATGCTGATGCTAAAAATGACAATTTTGGCTTGAATCTGGCCTCAGCAACATTATACTGTGCAGCATATGTATCTCCTTCCACTGCTGCAGGCCTACAAATACAATATCCTGTGACCATTACCATCTCTTGGTACCATGACCACATCTTGCCACTGTTCTACCCTTTACAACTGCTGATCTTTCCCTATTCCAACCTCCTGTCACCACTGTAGGCCTGCCAACAATAACATCTTCGACTGCCCTTATAGCTGTTGTCTTATGTGATGACACTTTCAAGGTGCCACATCAAACTGTTCAGCAACTGTTTCTCAGGGTCAATTATGCATTGATCACTACTGTATGCATTTCATTATGGGGCTATGGCACAAAAATATATCACCTAATGTTTCTGCATGCTGCTTTTCAGTGGGAAAATATATTTGGTTTAACGCAGGCTAAAACATGCTGTTTGTCTCCTTTTTTGGGCCTACTTCAGTGCACTGCCTAAATCAAGAATATTTATATATATATTCTTTCTGAAACTGTGTAGTTCAACAGTGATTCTGCATTATAAACCATCAAAAAGGCTTGAAACTGTGCACCAAATTTGTACAGACTTTCAGTCTTTTGTCCCAGTAAACAAACCCTATAATGTGTATATCTCCAGGTGAAATCTGCTCTCTAAAATTGTATTCTAGCAAAAATGGAGAACATACTGTGCATCAAATCTGTACATTTTTTCTATCTTTTGTCTCATAAAAATATTTCTTCTTTTTTCTTTCATTTCCAGATTAAATCTGACTGCCCTTTCTCTCTAAAATTTCATTACAATAAAAAGGATAACACAGTGCAGAAAAATGGCCGCCCGCTCTGTTTCCTCCCTTTTTTCCTGCCTGAGAGGGGAGGGAGTCATCACCAGCCAGAGCTACAGAGCTGTAAGAGCAGCAAAGAATTGTGGGAAATGTAGTCCCTTGCATAAGAGGCCCTATAGCCTTCTATAGGGGGCAGTACTACACACCCCAGCACGCTCTGTGGAGAGAAAAAAAGGACACTAAGAGGCTGGCTGGAAGCTAAGAAGACACCACAAGGCAAGTGAAAAGACTAGACCCAGGGGAGATGTGTTGCCTTCCTAGGTCAGTGTGCAATTCTTCTCCCAAAAACGTTTATGTAAAAGAGAAGTATATTGGATATTTCATTTGGACACTTGCATCCCACAAGGTATGAATTATGAGTGGGGTGTGTCTCACTATTTTGAGTAATATTGATCATTCTTACATTGTTTTACCCATCCCCTCTTACAATGTCCATACATGCGTTTATATACATATACCTTTTATTGTCCTCCCTCTTCTGCTCGTCCATTTCTTCTTTTTTACATATATATATATATATATATATATATATATATATATATATATATACACTTTCATCTTCAGCAATATGTATTTGATCTGTTATACTTTATATTCACTACATAGTTTGTTGTCTAAAGGGTTTTATAGATATTGGTGCACTACGATCTAATTTTCTATATTATATATCAATGATCGTAGGTGCAACCAGCAACAGATTTTTGCATTCATAGGTATAGCCCTTTGGTTTTTTCTTTTTATGAATATTATAGTGTATCATCTTATTCATAATATATCTAATAATTTTTTTCTACGATAAACCAGGGTTTTTACTCTGCACTTTACACATTTATACATATATTTTTGTATATATGTTGTTGCTTGTTCTTAATATCACAATATATGTCCAGTTGATTAACATATGTTTTGTGTGCATATACTCCTTACATGGTTGTTATTATTATTATTATTATTTTTTTTTTTTTTTTATGCACGGTTCATATATCTGCACTTGTTGTATATGCACTTCTTGTACATGCACTTTTTTATATGTGTTGTCTTTTTGGGATACTTGGTTCTTATATGTCTTTATTATTTTTCTGTTTATTCTCTTATTTTCAATTGTCTAAATGACTTGTATACCAGACTAACACATATACATATGCGTGCTGCCTATTTTGATTATGTTTATACATATTCATTTGTTTGTTTGTGTATATTGAAGGTTCTTGTAAGCATGTGTATATTAGTGCTATGATCAGGTGTGAGTGGTTCTCTTAATGGATCTGTGTGTGGGGGGTGTTTTTGATCTCATGTATTGGTTGATCGTTGAATCTAACAGACTACCCCGGTCCATAAGAGAGCACCCACCCCTAACTACAATCAGCAATGATTAAACACTTCGTGTGGAACGTGTCTGCTGACTAGTGTGTTGTCCTGTATGTCGGGTGTTAGATCTGTGAATTTTCAATAAATCTTTCGTTTTCCTGTTGCTGGAGGTGCCGCTTTCTCTTTTCTACTGTATTCTTCTCACAAATCCATGGCTGATCGGGATCATGGGGGGATCCTAGATGCATTCTGCAGGCGCACCTGTTCAGACGGCATGAGGCATTCTGGTTGTGGGGTAGCCAGTCGGGCAACTTGAAAAGCCTGCCTATTCCAGCACACTTCCCCTGGGCCTTGTCGCAGGGTTTGTGAGTGGGCACTTGCCCACCTTACAGAGACACGGCATGCAAACAACATTGCCTATTTTGCCTAAACCAGTAGAACACTGTGCTGCACTCATCCTCTGCTAGGCAGTAAAAAGTGTTCTTTCTGCTTCAGGATTTCCACAGTATACTTTGCATCACTTGTGCCAAACAAGACATCTAAGTGCACTAATCTAAAGTTGCTAGCTGAATATTCAAGGTTTTCTTCTTCCAAGTGACTGAAGTCACTGGCGCCATATGGGCACACATATACACCCAGGTTTCAGGATATATTATTATTATATAGGATTTATATAGCGCTGACAGTTTACGCAGCGCTTTACAACTTGAGGGTAGATAGTACAAATACAATACACTTTAATACAGTAGGAATCAGAGGGCCCTGTTTGTTAGATCTTACAATCTAAGAGGGAGGGTCAAGAGATACAAGAGGTAATAACTGTGGGGGATGGGCTGATGGAGAAAATAAAGTACAGTTGTTAGGTGGATGCCAGATAGGTTTCTCTGAAGAGACGTGTTTTCAGGGATCGTCTGAAAGTGGACAAAGTAGGAAATAGACGGACAGATGGGGGTAGAGCATTCCAGAGGATGGGAAAAGCTCGGGAGAAGTCCTGGAGGCGAACATGGGAAGTGGTTACAAGGGAGCTAGAGAGCAGGAGGTCCTGGGAGGAATGAAGAGAATGAGTTGGTCGGTATTTTGAGACCAGATAAGTGATGTAGCTGGGCGCCAACTTATGGATGGCTTTGTAAGTTATGGTTAGTAACTTGAATTGAATTTGTTGGTTGAGTGGAAGCCAATGGAGGGATTGGCAAAGAGGGGTAGCAGACACAGAGCGGTTTGCAAGGTGGATGAGCCTGGCAGCAGTTTTCATGATGGACTGAAGGGGGAAAGTCTTTTTAAAGGTAAGCCAATGAGAAGGGAGTTGCAGTAATCGAGGCGAGAGATGACTAGGGAGTGGATTAGAAGCTTTGTGGTATCATTGGTTAGGAAGGGACGTATCTTGGAGATGTTGGAGATATATAGTGAATGAGCTGGGTAATCTGCCTGGGAAGTTACATTATTGAACTGAACTAGGTACAGTTTTTGCGGTTCTTTGGGACTGTGGTGTCAGGGGACAGAAAAGAGAAGTCTGACATAATAAAGGGTCCTTCCTCCGCCCTCCTCCTGCCTAGACTCAAAGAGCCCAATTTAAGCAAAGTGGTGCTCGATCTGTTAAAAAGTTTTCCATTTCGTGATGTGTCATTGTTAGAGTGTTTGCCTCTGCTTTTGGGGGTATTTGAATATACCCACTCCTTAAAGAGTCCCCTAAAAGCAGCCAGACAGTATTATTGAGCTCCACTGCTCTTAATCTTCAGTCATTACTTTAGAGCTGATTCGCTTGATATATATTTGTCTATTATTCCATTATACTGTTACTGTTTATTTCATTCTTATGAAAATTTCACAGTAAAGATAATTTCTGTGTTTACCATAATATGTGTCCCCTACTGTGGTGTTCATGCAAACATTAGAGCCAGGTGTGCCAAAGGGGCTGTTCCTGGGGTTGAGAGGCAGAGTAGAGAACCCCAAAAAAAACAAGCAGCTCTTTCAGGGGTAGCGCTACATTTATATTTGTTGATCAATGGAATACACCAGGAAATGCAGTTGTTTAAAATGTCCTTAAAACACTCCCACTTGTCTTCTGAATTCTTCATTAATAATATGTCATCCTATTAAATGTTAGGTACTAAAGAGTGCAGCTTAGTAAAATTAGCCTTTTTTCTGAAATGGCATATCCTCACCATACATTCATGCTTCTGTTTTCTGTAACATAAGGTAAATATAATTATGTTGTACATCATGATCCCTATTACCAAAACTGGCTCTAATTTGCACATCTGTAATAAGCTCTGTTGAATGTTTGTTAAATGTGCAGTTCTCTTAGCATAAATTAGCATCAATGTAATTGAAATCCACCATAAGAAGAACATTACCCTGTTTCCCAGGCAAGGCCATCTATGATGGAAGTTAAATTTCTTTCTCATCTTTTATGGTAGGAAGCCTATAACATACTCCCACAAATACTTTAGCATTTGATACACTCATATAATTTTTTATCATCCCAACTCTCATTAGTAATATTATTCATTACACTCACTTTCAAATCGCTCCTAACTTACAGGCATACCCTACCACATTTTCTTTTAACCACTTGACCTCCGGAAGTATTTAACCTGTTTTGCTATTTAGCACTGCACTACTTTAACTGGCAATTTTCCCCATTATGCCGCACTTGAAAATGACAAAAAAATATATTTTTTTACACAAAGTTGTCACTTTAATGACATATTTCTCACACATGTTATGAGTATAAATGGAAGAACACCCCAAAACACATTCTTCTGCTTCTCCTGAGTATGGGGATACCACAAGTGGAAGACGTTTTGGGGGCCTAGCAACGTACAGGCCCCTAATATTCAATTACCAACTTCAGGCTTTCAAAGGGCGTCTTTTCTCATGTCACTTCCTCACTACCTATCACAGTTTTGGAGGCCCTGAAATGCCAGGATAGCACAAACATCCCCCCCCCCCTCCAAAAAAAAAAAAAAACCTTTTTGGAACGTAGACACTCCAAGTAATTTGATAAGAAGCATGGTAAGTCATTTGGAGATCTCCTTTTTTTACATTAGGCTTTAAAAGATGAATACAAAAAACAACATTTTTGTTTTATTTCTTAATTTTCCAAAAACCTGTGGCAACAAATGAGATTTTCAAAATGAGATTCCCATGCCTCTTAGCAAATACCTTGGAGTGTTTACTTTCCAAAAAGTGGTCATTTGAGGGTGTTTTGTACCATCTGGGCATTTCATGGCCTCTAAAACTGTGGCAGCCAGAAAGTGAAATGAGGAAATAAAGTACTTTGAAAGTCTGAAGGTGGCCATTGGTTTTTGGGTTCCTGTATGTTGTTAGGCTGCCAGAAAGTCTCCACATATTCAGGAAAAGTAGTATAATGTGTTTTGGAGTGTAATTCCACATATACCCATGGCATGTTTGATAAATATCTCAATAAACAGACAACTTTGAAAAACAAAATTGTCATTTTCCAAAAACGTGTGGCAAAAAAATAAAATCTTCCATGGACTCAACATGCCTCTCAGAAATAGCTTGGGGTGTCTACTTCCAAAAAAGGTGTCATTTGAGGGGTGATTCAACTGTCCTGGCATTGTATGTCCAACATTAGAAGCTTCTGCCACACATTATCCACTCTTCTAACTACTTGAAGACCAAGCCTTTTCTGACACTTTTTGTGTACATGTAAAAATCAGTAATTTTTGCTAGGAAATTACTTTGAGGAGGTGCATGTGTGTAGCGATAGAATATGGCAAACAACCAGCGATCCTATCCTTAACACAACTCTGGACACCAGGAATCTCCACATCCACCTGAGGGTATGCATAGATACCCAAAGCAGAGAGGCAGTCAGAGGCCCCGGCTAAAACCCTCTCCCACTGCTTGAGTTTCCAAGATGGTGCCTGAACCTCCTGCTCCAGATGGGACCACAAGGCTTTCCATGGAAAACTTGGCCCCATTGGAGCATAGCCTGCAGCAGCAATATCCTTCAGTTCTAGCAAGCCCCTAGGAGCCCTCTGCTGACTCTTTGCTGCAGAAGTTCCACTTGTTAGTTCATTAAGAGATTACAGCAGCTTCCCTCAAACTTTCATCTGATCTGGTCAGGGAGCTCAAGGAGCTTGGTCACTGTGCGAACCAACTTGAGCAGTGCTCTGGCTACTACAGTTCTCGAAGGCCATGAGCAAGAATTAGGCCTTCTCCAATACAGGTTGGAAAATGTGGCGAACTGGACTTGCAGGGACATTCTGAGAGTGTAGGGCCTCCTGGAAACCCAGATTTGCAGGGCACCATTACTTCCTCCTTTTAGGAGTTGTCCCCAGATCTCCCTCTGGAAACATTGAAATTCGACAGGATCCACTGTGCCTTGACCTGTCGGCAACCTGATGGACCCCACAGAGAGACCATCATCCAATTTATTTTTACTGCACCCGGGAGAGACTCCTACAGGCCACTAGAGACAACAAGATCTGGTGTTTCAGAGCATTTCCCTACAGCTTTTCGTGAATATCTCCCAAGTCGCTATTGCAAAGAGGATAAATCTTAAGCCCTATCTGCAATTTGACCAGTCTTGTGTCATTTCTTACAGGGGGGGGTTTCTGTTCAAGCTTTCCTTTACTTATCCGCGTTGCTTGTTCCAAGCTACAACTGTGGGATATCTGCTGCACACCTCTTTAAGGTTTAAAAATTAACAATTGCTAGGAATGGAAAACTCCTACCCTTAGTTTCGAGGCAGTAAAACACTGCATGAATGATATTATGATTAGCGAAAAGTTGACAGCCATCTTGGTGGATTCCCATGATAAATTCCTCTGGATCTGGCTTCTTTGGATAGATTATGCCCATCCATCTAGATTTGATTACCTTCTTTTTACATATGTGATCCTATGCTTATCAAGATTCTCCCTTTCTCATTTTTTTTTGCCTTTTTGCTTGTTGGGTTTTCTTTTTTTTCTTTCTCCTCTGAATTTCCCTCCGTTCTTATTCGTTCTTTTCTGTCTGATTAAATGGTAAAACTATCCTCCAGTTTAGGCTACCCATTTTGTAGAATTTGTCTCTCTACATTTCTTTCTGCTGGAGATGCTCTTCTGCTATTTGCACCTGGGTTCTTATTTGAGTACTTTGTGTTTTTAGCATTGAATCCTACACGGCAGCCTTTAGTTTGTGTGTTCATTTTCAAATGTATTTACATATATATTTTTGTTGTACCATCTTTGGCTGATAGCTCATTCAGTTGATGTATAATTTTTTTTCTACATGGAATGTCGACATGGCCTCTGTTGGTTTTCTTTGTCTGTCCTGTTTGCTTACAGTTAATAAAAATCTTTGTTAAAGAATATTACTTTGAACCCCCAAACATTAAAAATGTTTTAAAGCAGGTTCTAGAGAATAAAATGGTGTGTTCCCAAAGTATGTGTGCAAAAAAATAAAAAATATATATATTTTTTTAAATTGTAATGCCCAAAAACACGTTATATTGCTCAGTTGTTTGGTAAAATATAAAAGATGATGTTATGCCGAGTAAATAGATACAAAACTGTGCAACAGTGACAAACTGTGTAAATTGTCTTTACGGTTACCACTTTACATTTACACAGGAGCTCTAGTGCTAGAATTACTGATCCTGATCGTACCTACACGGTAATACCTCACATGCATGGTGCAATGGTTGTTTATGGCACTGAAGCATGATTATACCTTTTGCTTGTGCGCATGCTGAGCAGGGGTCATTTTGTTTTCTTTTTTCTTTTTTTTTTTACACTTTAACACTTGCCTTTTCATTTTTGAATCATTTTTATTGTTATCACATTGGAAATAAATAATGATAGCATTAGGCAGTGACAGGTACTATTTACTGATAAATTTGGGGTTTATTAGACTCCAAATCTCTCCTCTGCCTTTAAAGCATCCGATCAAATGTTTTCCCATTTTAAAAATGCCGTTGTTTACATTCGGCGAAACTAAAGTGATAAAATGCTTGTTGCTTAGACCATTGAGAGGATTGGAGCCATTCTGCCTGAATTATTGAAGTCCCCGTGGGACGGAAAAAGTGTATGGTATGCCCACCAATTAGAATCTGCCCTGCATTCACCCATTTCTAATGTTGGGCATACATGTAATGTTCTTTTCCGTGGGCTGAATGAAAAAAGAACAGATTCCTCCATTCTCATCGATGTGGATGAAGAAATCTCTGCCAGAATGAAAAAATGATATGCTAAAGCATAGATGTGATCCACCCACTGACCCCGCCATCCCCTCATTCTTCAGCATATATGTTTTTTTTTTTAAATTGAGATGAAAAACCACCTTCGGCAGCTCTGCAGGCACTGACATATGTATTCTCAGAGCAGCACCCTGCCGCTGTCAGAATAAACAGATCAGTGCTGCAGCTGATTGGTGTTCCTCCAAAGCAAAAAACAATGGTTAACAATATTTTAATAAAACAACTTTTTTTTAACTGAAATCTGTGCCAAAAAAAGTCAAAAATATATCTGCTGAAACATAGGTGTGATCCTCCTACTGACCACTCCAGTCCCCTCATGCTTTGGCATATAAATTCTTTTTTAACTGGAGATGAGAAATCTCCTCTAGCAGTGCTGCAAGCACCGATGTATGTATTCTGAAAGCACAGCCTGCTGCTGTCAGAATAAATAGATCAGTGCTGCAGCTGATTGGTGTTCCTGCAAAGCAAACAACAATGATTACTAATAAAACACAGTAACAATATAACATTAACTCAATAAAAATACATCTTTTTTACTTTTTTTTTTTTTACATTTGTAACTTAACCGTAATTTTTCCATGCTGTCATTTTAGGGTCTCTCCGAATGTGTTAGACAGATTTCTGACTACTTAGCATCTTTTGAGACCCTTGTGTGTGAATTGTGTACCCTAGACTGTGCCATGCTGTACCCTAAACTAATGATCCATTGATGTGTGATAGCAATGAAAGCAGTCCTTGAAGCAGAAGCCAAGTTGGGAAAGACAGGAGGGACAGAAATAACAGGTGTCATGCCTAGTCCCCAGTCTGCTACAGACATACCATACTTTTAAGGGGGACTTTTGGATTGGGGTACTAGGTAGGACATCAGAAAAATGCCTCTCATGCAGCCGTCTCATTGCATCTGGATTTGGGGTTTGTGCTACAGCACTTTCTGGATAAAACAGGGCCATGATGATCTCTTCTTGAAATTTTACTAAGGATCCACTTCTTCCTGTTGCTGTGTAAAGCACAAAAGCATTGTACAGAGCCAATCCAAATAAATATACAAACCCTTTTTTGTACCAGCATCTGGTTTTATGGGAAATGTACAGCTTCATCATTTTGTCATTTAAATCCACCTCTCCCATGTTAAGGTTATAGTCATGGACACAGAGTGGCTTCTAAACAACGCCAAATACTATGCTAATTTGAATTTTGTCTGCGTGAATCAAAGACAGGACAAAACATCCTGCTTGTCCTTTCACTTCATTGAGAGCATTATTTCTCAAGCAGGCTTTCTCCCTCTTTCTAATTCGGACCTTTACAAGCCATTGGGTGAACCCCCTAAAATGAGGTCGTACAGTACCACAGCAAGACAATTCCTCAATCAAATAAGTGTCTAAAAAGTGGTACGCTTGCATAGTAGCTGTCCACCTTTAAGTGGTACCCCATAAAGAAAAAGGGTGACACCAAGTCCCATGCTATCTTCCCACTGCTTCCAATGTGGTCTGGGCATTCGGGGGGCTCCACATGACTAAATCCTAAAAAACATATATGTAGCCTGTTGCCCTCCTACAGAGCTTATACGTTTCGACCCCAGATCTGGCATGCTTGCTGGGGCGATACTGTTTGAATGCAAGATGGCCAGAAAAATTAATGTGGGACTCATCTTATACAGATGTTTTGTTGGGGCGTATACGCATCTGCAAATTTCTGGGAAAGGTGATTTACCAGGGGCAGAATTTTGTGGAGACGATCATATTCAGGGTTACCCCAAGGATAACAGAGTGTATTTTTTGCTGAAATGCATGAAACACATTATTTTCTCAAGTCTACGCCTGGCCATTGCAGCAGAGAACACAGACATATGATGAATTGGGTCTGTGGACCAATATGACTGCAATTCATTCTTTTTTGTAATGCTCATGTTGGAGGTTAGGCCCCAAAACATATTAAATTTGGAAACCATGATAGGTTTCCATTCAAATGGTCTGGCAAGGTACGAATTTGGGTTGGCAGTCGTGTAAAATGCTTTGGTTCACAATCAACTACATAAATTCTGTGAAAAACAGCAAAAAAAAAATCTATGGAAGTTGTTAAACTTGCTGTTTCCACCTGAATTTCAGTTATGCTGTGATAGGGGGGATAACTTGTACTGCTGAATCTGTGGGATGCAAATAAGGATTTGCAAGCACATCTGGAAGGACACTATGGGCTCTACAGGCCTAAGTTCCAATTATTGGCGGCTGCGGTATGCTATCAGTGCTAGCCACCAGCTTGGACTGCACTTATGTTACTTGCCACATCACCAAGTGATACTGCAGTGCTGGGGTGTAAAAGGCCAGCATTTACTAGGCCGCTGGTTCTTGCCAGCTCACTGAAAGGTAGTGTGGCACTAGTACTGGTACTCTGTTTCAAATGAAAATAATCATAAAAAATCTAGCACCTCAACAACCTGGACATAGGGTCAGGCATGCCTGACCTTAGCAGGGACCTCTTTTCCATTATGTAAGCTACCTGTCGGGTGCCACTGCTCTCTACAGGTTCATATTTTGAGTGGTAGATTCTGTCAGAAAGGACTGACCTTTGCTCTCATCTGACATGCTAAGAATCCCGTAGGGGCCTCTTCAATAATGTACCTTTCCTTTGACTTGTTGGCCACTAAATTTGTAGGTACCTAGTGTGGCTCATGGGAAAAAGAACTCTTGGTTGTCAGGGATTGCTTGAACAACTACAAACAAAATTTACCTGCTAGTGTTAGCAGAGATCAGACCTAATTTTGCTAATGCTGCAGTTTAGTGTACTGTGTATCAGAAGTGACAGTAATCTACTGACTCTGCACTTGGTGTGGGGGGGGGGCTGGGGCTATTCCTGCTAACACTGCATTTTTGGGGACACCTATACCATTGGGGACATTGATATAGTTGTTTCCTGATCAAAGATACTCTTCCGTTCAGACACTATACTAGTAATGGCGGTTATAGTGTGACTGTGGGAATAGAGTGGCAGGTAGGGATGATCGAACTTTTGAAAAGTTTGGTTCGACCAGAACACCCGAACTTCCTAAAAAATTCGGGTCAGGATTCCAGAACCCCATTGAAATCAATGGCACCCTAACTTCGGTAATCAAAAAACACCATTTTGAAGCCCTAAAACCCAATAAATGCCCCTAAAAAGTGCCTAGGGTTCTGGGTCATGCCCCAGGGACTGTTAATCACACAAAAAAAGTTCTTAAAAATTGTAATTTTTGATAGAGAGCCAATTATTGAAAAAAAGAGATTTCTTTGGATTTAGTGTCTGGGGGGTCTAAAAAGTGTACCTGTGAAGTTTCAGCTCTGTACCATGTCCACAACCAGAAAAAAAAGATTGTTTGTCTTAGAATTGCAGTAGAGCAGGGATATGGCTCCGCTATTTTCACACCTGGCCGTTTTTGTTGCAGACGTTTATTGGGCTTTTTGTGGATGTCTTTGGAGTCATGCCTGCCTCCAACGACATCCACAAAAAAGCCCAATAAACGCCTGCAACAAAAACGGCCAGGTGTGAAAGTAGCGGAGCCATATCCCTGCTCTACTGCAATTCTAAGACAAACAATCTTTTTTCTATGGCGGTCACCCTGACATGGAAGAGTTTGGTCACCCTGCCATAGCAGTCAGAGTCAGTTCACCCTACACTACACTACGTTCACCCTGACACTTAACAATTTCCCTACAGAAACTAGATTATTGAATCTAACTATAGTTGAAAATAGTACCCTAACTACACTAGATATCCCTTTCCTCACACTAATAATTGCTAAATGACACTTTTGAAGCAGGAGTAACAGAACTGCTTCCACTCTCTTCCACAGCCCCTGTATTACAGTGCTAGAGATTTGGCGGGGCTATGTTATATACTGGGGGGCGTATTCACTACTGATTGGCCTCTGGACCCCCTAGTCACTCCAATGACATTCCTAGCATCCTCCTGCCCCCTCAATTGGCTTTTACTGATGGTTCTGGTCCAATCACGGGCTTTTAAAGCCCAATTCCTGTCCCATTGCATTTTGGTCAGTTCTGGTTGCCGAATTCCAAACTTTTTATGCAAAAACTTTGGAATTCGGCTGAATTTCGAACAGTCAATGTTCGGGTCGAACCGATGGTCGACCCGAACCGTTCGATCATCCCTAGTGGCAGGCAATCTTACACTAATTGGGAGGGATGCTAACTGAAGCAATTACTTTCTGAATTTGTCTGTGACATTGATCAGTGAAAAAATCTGTACACGGTACTAATGACATTAGTGATAGGGCAGTGAAAGGGCTAACTGGGGGTGATCAGGAGGGTTGAATGCGCCTATCTATGGGCTTTTACTGTGTATGTGTGCTGTTTTATGTGATATGGAAATACTCGCGCCAAGGAGTGCTAAGTAGTGTCTGTGGGAAGCTGCAATGTAATCAGGTGCACTAAAAGTTAGTGATCTAAGATTGTGAACAGAAAAAAACTTACTGCGCTACCCTTTGTTCTAACTAGTGAACAGCTCTTAATATGGGTTGTTTTTGACAATGTGCAGTATAGTGAGTAAATAAATAAATAAAAAGATAAGTATGGATCACTCCAAACTCAAATATAAAGTGCAATAATGCCCATATAAAATACAATAACAATATCAATATCAGAATGGTGCAACAACAGGATTTACATATATAATTTAACTTGAATGGTGACAGTCCATTTAACGTGACTAAAGTGCAAAGTGCTGGAAAAAAGTCTCTTTGTGCAGATTTCAAACGGTGGTGACTCCTGTGACCCTCTGATCACCCTCCAGTGCTAGAAGGTAAGGTATCCCACTTACCAGATATGGTGGATTGTTATGGCATACGCCAAAAAGAATCGGTAAGCGCTTGTGTGTTTCTCCTGACCTCAGATGGTCCGGTTCTGTGTTTCGCCCATAAGCACTCGGGATAAGCAAGAAAAAGAAATGCTCCTCATAGTGTAGAAAGGTAACGACCTTTATTATCACTCGAACACATGTATAAAAACACACTCTTCATGTAAAATCAAATCCAATAAAAGTCCTTAAAAACTGTGGTGAAAAAAACTCCAAAAAACTCTTGTGCAAATATCGCAAGGAAAACCGTGATAAGTCACAGCAAAAATTGGGGTACCCGTTAGGGTAAATGGTAGATACTAATACCGCTGCTGAGATTCCTTAGTGCCTCGCGGCACGGTATGTCAGGACGCTGTTTGATTTCCGCTGTGTTCGCCGTACCCGGAAGTGGTGTGGCGGCGTGCGGTCCAACGATAGCTCAGAGCGAGGCAGCGTGCGTACCAACTTGACGCGTTTCGTCAGAGATGTGACGTCTTCGGAAGTGGTGTTGTTAACTCACTGTGGCCGATTTCTTCTCTCTCTGGAACTGAAAAGTCTGTGTTTTGTAAACACAGGCACAGGCTGATCACTGATTCAGTACAGATGATCAGCAGGTTCAGGCCAACATACTCTACCTGCAAGCGTGGATCTCCTACTAGGTACACAATCCAGCACAGAGCAGCAGCAGTAAATGTACGTGGAGCAGTCCGCAAATGCTTAATCATGTCCCAAAACAATATGAATTTCTGGTTATTGACAGTCCAGTCATGTGTGCAATCTAACAAGGTTTCTGAGACTCAAACCAAGTAAAAATCTTCCTCAAGTAACAGAAGTTCCAGCTCTGCTATTTTGTTTGCCAGACATTTTGCATTTGTGAACATACAGAGCAACTCCACTTTTGTGAGAAAAAACAATTCCCTCTGGGTGATCAAGGTACATTGCATGGATTTTAACAATTTTTGTGCCAGAGTCCCACCTGTTTTTGCTGTAAAAGAATAGCTCTTTGTTAGATCATGTCTTGTGAAGGACAGATTCTGAATGAGAGTGACTCATTCATTTTTTGATCAGCTGATGAACTTGCAGGGCTCTAATGAGGAAAGTGGCATGGTCTGATTAACTATTTAGGAGCATCTTACCAAAAATTACATTTTGCTACAGAGGAGGCCTAAAATGTGACTTGTATCTTAGTAATGGGCTTCTGTAAAAATGAATGAGCCCACCACTAAAACAGAAAATGGCACCAATTGAGTAAAGAATGCCTCCAAGTTGCTATATTGCATTGAATTTTACAGAAATTTCAGCCCAGCAGATTGAACAATACATTTCAATAAGCTTGTTTCTCAATTGTACTGTATATGCTATATTATTTTTTTATTTTGCAATGTTTTTTTGCTCACTCTTGATTTACAATTTGATTCTGAAACACTTTCATTATTGTACAAGATAATGCAGTCTCCTGTATTCTAGTTTGAGCCCTCTGTTCCACCCACCTCTATATCCAGTACCCCTCTGGCTCTTGCTTACTATATGTCTTGTCCAAGCCAATTTACTGTTAAGTTTAACCACTTGCCCACTGCCCGCTGCATATATACTGCAGCAGGCTGACTCGGCTGCGTGAACCGTCGTACCTGTATGGTCGTTCTCTTCACGGGGAGCGAACGCGGGTGGCCAGCGGCAATCGGGGCCAAAGACCCCGTGGATCGGCTTCCCTGCTGCCTAATGGGGGAGTCCCCATTAGGCAGCAGGGAAGCCGATCCATGGGGCTAGCGGCCGAGATTGCCGCCAGCCACCCGCGATTGCTCTGCTGTTGTAAACACAGCAGACCGTTCTCTCTGGAATGAACACAGAGCTCCTGTGATCCTCCTATTTATGATCACAGGTCTCTGTGTTGATTCCACAATTCCATCCCCCATACAGTTATAAAACACTCTCCTAGGCTCACACTTAACCCTTTGATCACCCCTGGATTAACCCCTTCCCTGCCAGTGTCATTATTACAGTAACCATGAATATTTTTAGCACTGATTACTGTAGTAATGTCACTGGTCCCCCCAAAAGTGTCAAAAATATCAGTTAGGGGTTCGATCTGTCCGCCTTAATGTCACCGTCCCGCTAAAAATTGCAGATAGCCACCATTCTAGTAAAAATAAATAAAAATGACATACATCTTTAACCTAGTTTGTAGATGTGATAACTTTTGCACAAACCAATCAAAATACGCTTATTGGGATTTTTTTTTTATCAAAAACCTGTGGTAAAATACAAATTGGCCTAAAAGGATGAAAACATTTGATTTTTAATTTTTAATTTTTTTTTGAATATTATATAGCAGAAAGTATAAAATATTGTTTTTTTTTTTCCTAATTGTCGCTCTTTTTTTGTGTATGGCACAATAAATAAAAATTGCACAAGTGATCAAATGCCACCAAAAGAAAGCTCTATTTGTGGGGAACAAAAAAGGACATTAATTTTATTTCCATACAGCATCGCACGACCACACAATTGTCCGTTAAAGTAACGCAGTGCCAAATCGCAAAAAATGGCCTGCTCAGTAAGGCCTCTTTCACACGGGCGTTCCGTGTGTCTGTTTTTCATCCCATCCGTTTGCGGATGAAAAACGGACATAATGCATGTCTATGTAAATACGGATGTCAGCGGATGACCATCCGCTGACATCCGTTTTGCGTCCGTTCTGTTTTTTTGAACGGAAGAGAACTCTATTTTTTCTTCTGTTTAAAAAACGGAATGGACGCAAAAACGGATGTCAGTGGTGTCATCCGCTGACATCCGTATTTATTTACATAGACATACATTATGTCCGTTTATCATCCGCAAACGGATGGGATGATTAACGGACATACGGAACGGCCACTCCAATGTGTCATCCGTGTCCGCAAAAAAAAAAAAGTCACTGATCGAAGGAAAAAAACTGAACGCCCGTGTGAAAGGACCCTAAGGGGGCAGAAATCTCCCTAATAAGACACAGATGACAAAAAGAAGAAAAAACTGCCTGGTTGTAGGATATCTGGGTTTTTTATGTTACTGGTGGGGGTTTCTATATGCCTATACCTGCCTATTTTTGTGGATTGCCTGTGGTATATGTTATCTTTGAGCTTGATAAAGAGTGCTGATACCTGAAAAAAGTGTGTGAAATAAACACATGCATTCATATATATATATATATTATAACATACACTTTCTATCTAAGTAACATCTAGAGCAGATGTTGCAGATGTGATCAGAGATAGCTGAGCATCAAATTATAGAAAAAAAAATCAATCTGTATGGATTTATATACAAGATATGTAGGTACAGCTGTTCAAATTCATATTATGATTGAAAATGATGCTAACTTCCTGTTGTCATATACAAACTGATTCAATAACATGCTGCATCTGTTAACGCAAATTTAGTAAAATAATAATTGTTCTCCTATATTTGGAAGAGCTACTACTCAATGTCTAATTATTACCACAAACAGGTGTTTATCTCACTGGCTAGAATTTTTTTTCTTATTTAGCTAATTTACATGTTTAAGAATAGTAACAGCTTTAATCAGTTATTCAGGTTTGCATCTTTCATATTATTTGAATCTTTTTTGTAAAAACAAGGTTATTCTTTCAGGTAGCTAGACAGATTTTATGAGGAAATTCTAAAAATACTGGAAAAAGCATACATATACATACAGTATACAGTTACATATTTAGTCTGATTGAGAAAAACACACAAATCCAGCTAGTTCAACCAATAAAGGGAAAGCAAAAAGTATACAATCCATTATACACAATCCAGAGGAAGGCAAAAAAAACAGCAGTGCATGATCCAATTTGCTCCAGCAGAGGAAAAAATTATTTCTGATTCCTCAAGAGGCAAACAGACATTCCCTGGATCACTTTCATCTATAAATGTTAGTATCCAGTTATATTATGTACATTTAGGAAAGAATCCAGGCCATTTTTAACCACTTGTCCCCCGCCCACTGTCAAATGACGGTGGAGCGGTGCGTCTCTCGTTTAAGCAGGGCATGCACATGATCGAGTGCATGCAGCCCCGCACTGTTGGTGGCGGTGTGTCTACGAGACACAGCTCATCACCAACAGGGGGGGTAAACAGCCAATGAGCGTGGCTGTTTACCACATGATCAGCTGTGATCCATTCACAGTCAATCACATGGCTCTGCCCCCGTGCAGACTGCGCAAGCACGTGATCGGGAGCGCACTGTGCAGTCATGTCGGTGGCGGCATGTTCCCAGAAACACAGCTTGTCACTGAAATGGCAATGGCTGTTTACCACGTGATCGGTCGTGATCCATTCACAACTGATCACAATGTAAACACAGAGTGGTAACTGGCTGTTACCAGCTCTTCTCTCCTCACACACCATTTCCAGTAATAGGAGAGAAGAGCCAGGGGCAGTGGGTTACTGATCTGTAATCTGTCAGTTTTTTACACTAAACACAAATAAAGTGAACATGTCCCCATCAACAGTGCACAGTCTTCAGCTCCCCCCCATTGCACCTGTCACCTAACAGTCCCCACATCAGTGCCCATAAAGTGAAACTGCCACCCATCAGTGCCCATAAAGTACACCTGTCACCATCAGAGACTGCCATCAGTACCGTCAGTGGTGCACCTGTCACCTATCACCCATCAGTGCCGTTGCCTGTCACCCTTCAGTCACCCATCAGTGACCATCATCAGTCACCATGAATCACCCATCAGTGACCATCACCTGTCACCCATCAGACACCCATCAGTGACCGTCACCTGTCACCTGCCACCCATCAGACACTGTCAGCAGTCATCTGTGACCCGTCGCACAGCCTATCACCAAAGTACTCGTTGCACAGCCCATCACCAAAGTTCCCATACAGCAATGAGGAGACTGATGAGAGCAGTGGGGAGTTTTCATCAGATTCCAATTCTGATTCTGAATCCAATTCAGAATTTGAACCAATTAATAGCAGTGGATCAGCAATGGAATCAGAGGAAGAATGGGTTCCTCTTAAATGGGCAGGGCCCTCTGGAAACCTGGCAGCTGCCAGCAATAGACCCCAGGATCAAATGCCCAGGTCCAGTACCAGCCTGCCCTTTTTCAAACACCTACACCTAGCAAAAACCCTGGCCTGCGGAAACACCAGAAAGAACAGGAAGGCCTTTCCACAATCTTTGGTCAACAAAAAAATGCGAAGGGGGGAAAGGGGAAAACCAGTTTTAAGAAGCAACAAAGTGCTGGCCTTGAGGTGGAAGGATAGCAGGAATGTATATATGATGCGCACCATCCATAATGACACAGAGTTGACAGAGATGCGCACCATGCATAATGACACAGAGACAGAGTTGAGGTTCAAAGAAGATGAGGTCCCATTCAAAAGCCAATATGCGTCCAAGAATAAAATCTTTTCCATGGGGGGGGGGGGATTTCATTGAACAAATGCTTCAGCTCTATTTGGCAACAAGGATGTCCTGTTTCTGATATAAAAAAGTAGCAATTTATTTAATTTATTTGGCCATTTAAAATGCACATACCTACAAATCCACGGAAAGCCCCACCCCTTCCTAAAATTCATCAAAGAAATTGTCACGTCCCTCCTCTATAAACAAAGACCCCCCCCCCCAGAAAACCTTTACTCTGATGCTGTTAGCCGACTTCATTAAGCCCCACTTCCAGGACAACATTCCACCATCTGAAGCAGGCTTAAGATGCCAAAAAAGATGTTGCATATGCAGCAAAATAGGATTTTAAAGAGATACCAGCTACCATTGTCCCAAGTGCCCCTCCCAACAAGGCCTGTGCATTGGAGAATGCTTCCGACTTTATCAAACATCCCTAAAATATTAGCCCATATTTTTACTCACTTCCCTATTTTCATCATCTGTTTCCTCAAATAACCATGCCACTGCCTTCCACGTAAACCGACCCTGGCCTGTTTTTCCACTATGCCTCTGCCTACCATTTTGACTGTTTTCACATGAACTGACCCTGGCCTGTTTTATTGATTATGCTTCTGCCTACCGTTTGCACTGCTTCCCATTGTACTGACCCTGGCCTGTTTTATTAACTACACTGTAGCCCACCACTTGGACTGCTTGCACATGAAATAACCCTGGCTTGTTTTATCGACTATGCTTCTGACTATCCCTTTGGCTGATCTGTTGCCCTGCTACTGTAGTACACAGGGATGTCACATAAGGGAGGGGCTCCATAATTGTTTTTCTGGATGGAGAAAAATATTTTTTTGGTTCTCTCCGGGTTTTGTAATTTCCGGATTAGGGTCTGAAGGCTTCAAAGAGATTTGGGTGGGAGAAGCCTCTACCCCTGTGCCCAGGTCTTAACTGACAGTGGCCCCCAGCCTGCTGCTGATTTACTGCCATCATGCTTCTGTCTACCACATGAACTGACCACACCACTGCCTGCTACCTGTACTATAGGAATAGCTGTAGAAAGAGGCAGTATGTTTATTAAGGGCTGGAGAGTGGTACAATACTGAGTGTCTGCAAGTAACAGTGCACCAGGACCAAAATTATGGCTGTGCTGACCATGTATCTGCCTGGACAATTCCTGACAATATCCCAGTTCTGACTATAGACAATATTCCTGCCTGCTGCCCGGATAATTAATGTTGTTGTCACTAAGCATGTCCCTGCCTGCTGCCTGCACCAATGCTCTCCTCTGTGGACAACTGCACTACTAAAACCACAGGTGATACTTTTTTTTTACCTTTTCCTCAATAGATTGTATTTTGGAGTGTAATTCTTGGTATGTACATGCTACGTGTTAGAAATATGAAGTACCTTCAAAAATGATAGGTTGTCAGGAAATTAGATGTGTATTTTATGTTCCTAGAACACCTGACAGTGCTACTTGGATGTTGGGCCTCTGTATGTGGCCAGGCTGTGTAAAAGTCTCACACATGTGGTATCGCCATACTCAGAAGGTGTAGCAGAATGTATTTTGGGCTGACATTTTTGCTATGTACATATTGTGCCTTAAAGAATATATGTTGGGGTATTTGCTTTGCAAAATGGGGTCATTTTGTGACCATTTTCATTGTCCTGGTGCTCCAGGGCCTTCAAAAATGCGATAGGTTGTCATGACATTATGTGTAATTTATGTCCCTAGAACACCTGACGGTGCTCCCTGCTCCCTCTTTCTTGTCCCCCTAGCCCCTCCCTTGCCAGTCATGTACTTCCTCCCTAAAGTGCATAAAAACCCAGTCAAGCCCCCTGGACGTCCCATTATCAGTGGGATTGATTCCCTTTGTTCTCGCGTTGGGAAATATGCAGATGAATTCCTTCAACCACTAGTGTCGCAAATGCCATCGTATTTAAAAGATACCACTCATGTTCTTAATATTATTAAGGACGTGACATGGAAAGATGGCATGATTATGGCTACGGCTGACGTCATGTCACTTTACACTATCATTCCTCATCAATTAGGAATTGAAGCCGTACAACACTACTTGAACACCTTGAGTGGTCTAGAAAGGGAGCAAATAACATTTATTTTGAACATTCTAAGTTTTGCCATGACTCACAATTTTTTCTGGTTTAACAACATTTTTTATTTGCAATGTCGAGGCGTGGCCATGGGGGCTAAGTTTGCCCCCAGTTTGGCCAACTTGTTCATGGCCAGATGGGAGGAGGATGTCATCTATAGGGACCCACCGCCACAGCTGGTTCTGTGGCGTAGGTATATAGATGACATCCTCCTCCTTTGGGACAGAGACCAAGACTCTCTGGATTCCTTTATGTCCAAACTTAATGTTAATGACAGAGGAATCAAACTTGACTGCATTAGCAGTACTACACACATCAGTTTTTTAGATCTAAATCTGATGGTAGATGGAGAGAGGTTGGTCACTTCCACTTTCTTCAAAAAAACGGACCGCAACAGTTTCATCCCTGTGGACAGCTGCCACCACAAGTCGTGGCTGAAGGCTGTCCCCAAGGGACAATTTATGAGACTGCGACGAAACTGTACTCATCTTGACGGTTTCCTTTCGCAGGCCTCGCAATTAAAGACTAAGTTCCTTGATAAAGGGTACCAATCTGACCTGCTTGATGAGACTATTAGAGATGTTGCGGATATGGATAGATCCGTTCTTTTGGCCCCAAGCGAAGGAGCTAGCCGTGAAAACAAACCTTTTAAAAATTGCTTTGTTACTTCATTCAGTACACAGCATTATGCAATTAAAAAAAATTATACAGAAACACTGGACAGTAATTAAAAATGATAGGATTCTTGGTCCAGCCCTTCCTGAACATCCTAATGTCATTTTTAGAGGAGCCCCTTCCTTAAGACATCAAGTGGCCCATAATGTCATTGAAAAACATCAGAAACCTTTATTCTTTCCGGAATTTAAGGGCTTCTACCCCTGTAAGAGATGCAATATCTGCTCCCTCAACTCGTTCAAAGGTAGAAAGATAGGAAAAATCAGATCCCACATTACTGGAAGGGAGTATCCAATTAATTCTTTTATTATCTGTTCCACACTGAATGTTGTCTACATGCTCCAATGCAAATGTGGCAAACAGTACATCGGTCGTACTTTGCGTACCATGCAAACACGCATGGGGGAGCATGTAGCCAACATTTGTAAAGGTTTTCCAGGCCATAGTGTCTCGAAACACTTCGACTTATGTCATTGTAAGGACCCTTGCAATACTCTGTTTGTAGCTTTTGATCGCTACGTTCCCAACTGGCGAGGAGCTAATACTAAGAGAGAACTGTCCCGTGCTGAAACACAGTGGATTTACATTCTTAAAACATATGTTCCCCATGGGTTAAACGTGGAATGGGATATTAACTGTTTTATTAATAACTGTTAATTTATTCCTTTTTTTTGGGTTATGCACTATTTTTAGAAATTAATTGTATTGTAACATGACTATCAGGCCAGTGTAATTTTATGTATTTAATGTTTTTAATAACATTTTATGTTATTAAATGTCATTAGGTTATTGTTTTTAATGTTTTTAATGTATTTGTTTATTGTTGACTGATGATAATGGGGAGTGTCGCAATATGCACCCTGAATCATGTTCCTTGCAATTGTTGTAAGGTAACATTTTGCCAGCAATTTGTTATTTAACCACTAGATGGAGTTTCATTACCATTCTCTAGTTAATATCCTATGAACATCTTTATAATTACGTAATTTATTATCTTTACTTGCAAACACTGTTTCCTTGTGCTTTTATTGGTGTTAGACTATTCCACCATGGATATTATTATATTGACATGTCTTATGCCTGATGAGAGGTTCCTGTTACGTTGTCACTTCCGCCCTCACACATGGATGTGCATCTGCGACACTTCCGCCCTCAGTCAGTAATGATTGGCGGGGAAAGCGGAAGTGCTGACCATAAGGGGAATATAACTGGCGTGAAGGCGGTGTCCGGTAACCACGCCCCGGACGACGTCACATCTGACGAAACCGGTCGGGCTGTACCGGACACTACGCTGATCACGCCCCTCTGAACGCCGGCTTGTTACCTCCCCGCGGGACGCCGCGGTTTTAACCGCCTGCATGTATTTGTCTACATAAATGTAAGTGTGACCTAAATAAATGCTTTTTGGTATTTAAAACTGGATTACGCTATGGTCCCCCCCAATCTTCTTTCCTACATGTATGGCATCACATATGATTGGAGCCTTATTTGAATATATCGTTTCATCTGTCTACACTTTGGAGCCTAAGTCGATTATGGGTGTATGGATCTATGCCTATATCCCTGTGTTTGTGGAGGCAAGAGTTTAAGTTGAGTTTTCTACCAAGCCTATTGTGGCCTGTCCATTAAGTTGGAGGCCCATTTATTCTGGTAAGCAGCCATCTCTTATTACCTGTCACGGGTGTTTTCCTCCTGCCTCACCACCTATTGGGATTCCGCCTTTGGATTACAACTTTCCATCAATTATCCATTCTGGGACCCACGTCTCTTATGGACTCTTTTGTTTTTTATCTCTATGTCACTGCACATGTGTTCATGAATAGATGTGATAATTTAAAATACCTTCTTGTGATTATTATTAGTGCTACACTTCTGTATGTGGTTAGACTGTGAAAAAGTCTCACACATGTGGTATCGCCATACTCAGGAGGAGTAGCAGAATGTGTTTTGGGGTGTAGTTGCAAGTATGCATATGCTGTGTGAGAGAAATAACCTGTTAATATGACAATTTTGTAAAAAAAAAAAAAAAAATCTTAATTTTGAAAAGACATGTAGGAAAAAATTACAACTTCAAAAAAGCCACCATGCCTCTTACTAAGTACATTGGAATGTCTACTTTGAAAAAAAAGGAGTCATTTGGGGGGTATTTGTACTTTCCTGGCTTGTTAGTGTCTCAAGAAGAGATAGACCTTCAGTACATTAGGTTTGATCAGTTGTGATCAATTTTCAATAATTGACACCATAGCGTGTATAACTTTTACAAAGACCAAATAATATACACCTATTTGGGTATTTTTTTTCACCAAAGATATGTAGCAGTATAAATGTTGGCAAAAATTACTAATTTACATTTTTTTTACAGAAGTTAAGAACATTTTGTTTTTTTCACAAAATTTTTGGTCTTTTTTTTATTTATAGCACAAAAAAAACCCAGTAGTGATTAAAGAACACCAAAAGAAAGCTCTATTTGTTAAAAAAAAGGACACAAATTTTATATGGGTACAGTTTTGCATGCCTGAGTAATTGCCATTCAAATTGTGAGAGCACTGGAAGCTGAAAATTGGTCTGGGCAGGAAGGGGGCGAAAGTGCCCTCTATTGAAGTAGTTAAAGCAATCTACTGAGCTGGCCAGAACCAGCTCTTGAGGGAGTCTATTCCATGTTTTCACAGCTCTTACTATGAAAAAGCCTTTCGGTATTTGGAGATTAAATGTCTTTTACTCCAGACGTTATGAGTGTCCCTTAATGTGAATAACTCAACATCAAGTTCACTATATTGACCATTTATGTATGTATACATGTTGATCATATCCCCCTTAATCTCCTCTTCTCAAGAGAGAAATTCACTTCAGCTAATCTTTTCTCATTTATCAGTTTGGTTGCCCTTCTCTGCACTTTCTCCAGTTTCCTGATAACCTTTTTGTGAATTGGTGCCCAAGACTGAACTGCATATCCCAGATGAGGTCTTACTAATGATATCTAAGGGGACAAAATTATATCTCTTTCTGGAGTCTATACTTCTCTTAATACAAGAAAGGATTTGCTTGTTTTGGAAACCGTTGCTTGGCTTTGCATGCCATAAATAAGCTTATGATCTATCAGAGCGACCAGATTCTTCTAGTAAGCATGATGCATGCATATTCTTAGTTCCCAAGTGCATAAATGTACATATATCTACATTTATTAAGATAGATAGATAGATAGATAGATAGATAGATAGATAGATAGATAGATAGATAGATAGATAGATAGATAGATAGATAGATAGATAGATAGATAGATAGATAGATAGATAGATAGATAGATAGATAGATAGATAGATAGATAGATAGATAGATAGATAGATAGATAGATAGATAGATAGATAGATAGATAGATAGATAGATAGTAACAAAGTTGACCAAACAACATTTATGAAAAACTTTTGGGACTTTTTAGGTACTCAATTTGATCATGATACAATAAACTACTAAAAGTCTTGTGTTTTTATTTAATGCTCTTTAAAAACATATACATTTTACACAATGTTGAATTTCACCCCTTTCAACCAGCATTTTCTACACTGAGATTATTATTATTTGGCTTCAATTCTTGCCCATCAGACCTATTATAACTGTAATATAGCAAAGCTTTAATATCATTGACATATTATTTCTGTGTGAATAGTTAATGGAAAGTCTCTCTACAATTTTTTTTAGACCAGCGATCCACTTCTTCAGGAGAAGCATAGAATGTAAGCATCTGAGTAAAGTAAACAATAGTTGAAACACAACTACTTTTCACATTGTTTTAATGTGAATATTACATATAATTAAAGAGATTGTGTCAAAAAGTCAATTACATCCCTGTTTTAGAGGTTTCCCTAAGGTGGTCTGTAGTTCAACGGAACACAAATTCATTAGTCTCAGAAAAAAAAAAGAAAACAAAATAAACATTGCAGCCCTCTAAACCAAGCCCTTTGCTGTTGTCAGGAATTACTATGTTTCAATATCAATATGATAGGGTTCATAGGTCTTTCCCTAAGTCCACCCTCATTTATTTAGGTTTGGATGATATTTTGCATCCAAAGTTAAAGCCCTCTACTCCAACCCCTGTTCCACTATACAGGTTGCTGGTCAAATGTCTTCATCACTGTTTAATTATAACAGGACTAGATAGGGTGCCCCCTGCTTCTGTTGTTATTTATCCTAACAATGAGAATAAAAACCCAATCTGGGGTTTTCACCTGGGCACACATTATCATAGACCCACTCAGCTCACAGACTTTTACTGTACATCTCCTCCCTGAGCACTAGTATATCCTACAAGAATTTTCCTAATTTGAGGTACTTCGCAATTTCAAGTTAAATAAATAAAAATCTGATTTTGTAAATATCACTCTATCCCGGATAACATCAGCCCACTTAAAATGATCTCTAATTCAAATGACTGTTTAAAGTAATCTTTTACTTAGGCAAACTCATCCCTGCAAATTTAGACTCATTTTTTACCCTTCATTTTGGAGATCATACTAAAAAGTGTTCTCTGATCTATCAGACTGCCACTCACTCCTGACATCTTGGTTTGGTAGACTCAGCATCTTCAAAATGGTCATTCTCCAATGTCTGCTTTCTATGATTTAAACCATTACCATCTGCCTGACACACTCATTTTTAACCCCTATGTTATGCATTCATGGTGTTTATAACACCACATGTTAGGTGGAGGTTTTTCTTTCACCAAATTTAAAGTCTCTGGTGGCTTGGGGATATCAGATTTGTGCATTACCATACTGCTGCTCTTCCCATTAAATTGATAGATTGGTTCCAATCCAACAGGGATAAAATGAGAGTAATATATGAAAAGGACCCACTATCATTTACTGCTCTCTTTTAGTTAGTTTCAACTCAGAATCCTGCTGTTGATTCTCTCCCTTTTTTCCCGTTTTTAATAACTCTCTGTTGCACCAATAGGACTCCATGTCATCATCTTGTGAGCTGTCCTGAAGACCTAGTTCTCTAACACCAATCCAACATAATTCTGTTTTTATCCAGCATGTCCCCAGAACTCAAATCAAATTCCAAATCTACATTACAAGTGCACCATGTCCTTCTTGCAAACTCAAGTAAGTTATGTCCCAGTCTTAAGCCTCAGGTATAGATAACATTGATGGGGGGGGGGGGGAGTTCCAAGGGCAATTTTTGAGGTATATGCACTGTTGAGAGGGTTGAGAGGGATGGTCTAAACTGGCTTGGAAACAAACCATGGACAGTCAGCTGTTAGAAGACAAAAAAATAACAAATGGCCACTGCCCCACCTAGAACTGGCCTTTGCAGTATGGAGTACATGGAAAGGTAACACATGTAAAACAAAACCAAAGAAAGTTCCTAGCTCAAATCACCAGCCAGCCTGCATGCTACTAACCAAATAAACCTGTCTAGCAGTTTGAAATTAAGTTAAAAACAGGGGTTTAGTTAGCACACATTTGCAAATACATGTGTAAGTTGCGGAGGCTGTGACAAGGCATCCCATTATTATCATCCCCAGTCCTAACTATATACATTATTGAGAGCCCCTATAGTAGAGGCACATGCATTATAATGGATAGGCAAAGGGTGGTGAGCCTGGAAGGAGCCCATCCCTCCTTAAAGGCACACGGACACCCAGCACATAGCAAAATGGCAGCAAAGGTGTCCAGTGCGTCCCCTCACCAGTATTCCAACAGTACAAACAAAATGGCCACTGCCCCACCTATAACTGGCCTTTGCAGCAAGGAGCACATGGACATGTGCTAACTAAACCCCTGTTTTTAATTCAAATTGCTAGACAGGTTAATGTGGTTGGTAGCAGGCTGGCTGGGGAGTTGAGCTGGGAATTTTCTTTAGCTGTCAGAGGAAGCTTGGTCCAAGCCTTACACTTTGACATTTTTACTCTCCTTGGCCATCTAACCATTGTCTAGAGAAAACTTATAAGACTCTCTCTAGGTGGTATAGATGTCTATTCATCCCTCAGTAAATGTTCCCATCATCCTCTGCTGTCTGCTGGAGATTCCTAAAGGATAGTGGTAGATAGTATCATATTGCTGGAGCTGTGCAAAGATTCATCCATTTTTACAGAAAATCTTTCATGTATATAACAAAATACATGGTTGGTACACCAGAAGTGGCACTTCTTTTCATGTTTTCAGACTCATTATGACTAATATAAAGGTACCACCACATCTAGATAAGAATAACAGTGCGTAATCTCAAAGTAGTATACTAACAAATTAATTGTGGTGAAAAGACAAATGGCAACTCACATTGTGCGTTGTGACAGTTAAAATAAAGTTCATCCCCTAGTAGGGGCTTCCGAAAGGACAGTTTTACAACAACAGTAGACCTCAGAAAAAAATAGGAAGGGTACTGGGTGGATGGATACACCTGCAGGACCAAGAGAGCACACCAATCTAAGTGCAGCATTAAAGTTACTGAGAAATACTTGTAAATTAGAGACTGACAAGGGAAGAAGAAATGGCTACTGTTATGAGAACTACTGTATAAGCATGAACATTACATTTTCCATACAGTCAGGTCAGTTTACATGTATTGTAATGAGTATGCCCCCTACCCCTCAAGGATCCTTTTGCTTTCAACTCCTGGTATATTTGCCCCTACTTTCCCCTATTCTGCATGCATGATGTTTTCATTAGATAAAAAAATGGCAAATACCAAATAAAAACATTTGAAATCCACAGATCAATATGTAAACAGATACCTATAGTACAAGCAAGAAATATTTATCTTAAAATTCCTGATGGCAAAATGTGTTTGGTTTATACTGTGAAAAGGTCCACTAACTTTTATCACAGATCTTAAAAGAAATTGAGCATAAGTGTGGAAATAAAAATGTATGTAGTCTACACAACCAAAATTAGCATCGGGTACCGACTGCCTGATGTGTAACAGATTTGGCAACACCTGATGATAGTAAAATCCAAATAGTCTAGAGATACATGGAAACGGTTTTTAGCCTAGGGACCATATCCTTATTCTTTCCATTCATTTAGCCTTAATCTCTAAAGTCTGGATAGTATAGCTCTTGCTGTTTTTTGGGGCTTTGTAGCTATGAGAGGTGTGGCGCTCATTCACTGAAGCTACAGTGTTGTTTGTCCTCCCTCTCTCCCCTGGTCTATTCACAAAATGCTTTGTATTCTGTGAATTGTTCACAGAATACAAAGCAATTTATGAATAGGCAAGGGGAAAAGGGAGGAGAACAAATGAGAGTGCAATTTCAGTGTATAAGAGCCACAGCTCTTATAGTCCCATCACCAGAAGTAAAGTGAGAACTATAATATATACTGCCTCAATGAAAGTACAACAATACTTTGGTAGCACACACCTTATGTTACTCAACTTTAATCTACATTTTACATTAAAAAACAAAAATCATAAAAGTTGATTAACTTTAAAAAGCCATATAAGCTTATACTTAGATGTTAAATGGGCTCTCCTAGACCTAGCAAATGCAACACAAAAAATAGTCAATGGAACATGTATTTCACTATTTAAAATGCATATACCTTTGTGGCCAAAGATATATTGAGGAAACAACAATCATTTGATTAGGTGTAGGATTACAATATTAAAAGATTCTCTTAAATAACAACAACATAACAACTTGATAAAAGATAAAGTTCTTAAGCAAGGAACATACATTCTACATTAATAATTATGCTACAAAAAATGTCCAGTGTAAAATGCCTCCAGCTATTTTTTTCTTCTTGCTGGAGGCTGCCATTGCGCTGAAGCCCAAAGCCTCTGAGCAGAGTAAACCTTTAAGCTGTCATCAGATTGGTCTCTAGCGACTCTGATTTTTGGCACAATTTAAAAAATTGAGAGCAACTAAGCGTGTGCAGAGCATGTGCAAAGTGTATTATTGGATTTTAAACAGTATATGCACTTATTTTTAATGGTTTACAGAGTTATACCTGTATAAGAGACCAGAATGAAGTTATCTGGCAGGACTTAATTTTCTGACTAAAGTTCCCTTTTAATGTCTATAATCCAGAAGCATTTAGCTTCTGCACTAAAGCAATAGCAGGCATCATTAGCACACTATAAGCAATTACCATTTAATTTCCACATTTTGGAGGACGAAACCTTTAACTCCTCATAAACACCTTATAAATAGGCTAAAAATTATAATGCTGAAGACCCAGAAAGTATCTTATTTACCTAAGTAAAATATTTAATTTTAAAGTAGATAGCTTGAAAGGATTTCATTTCAAAATAAGGCAAATCTTTAGGGTATATAGGGTGAAAACATGATCGCCAAATCTCATAGACCCACAGTGGTCCTAATAAAACTAATTGAAGTCTCCAATCAGAAATGTTTTACCATCATAATTTGTGAAAAAAATACATTATATGATTTTCTAAATAAGCTGTTCACTTTGCAAGAGAATATTTCCTTTATAAGGGAATTTTACCTTAGCCTAGTGAATGAGGTGAAGCCTTGCTGACTTTCATCATTCAATCATGTGCAAACAGAAATTATATTCTTTTATTTGTACTTGCATGTGACTGGGTATTCTTTGCAAAGTGAATTTTCACCCCATTTACTAATTCAGAAAATTCCCTTGCAAAATGCACAGCCTATTTGCCAACTCCACTGTTTTTGACATTGCAAGAATTTTCATATACAATCCTAGCTCCACATGCTAGGGTAGGTGTAAGCAGGAGACTGTTCTCTAAAATCCTCTTAATAGTTGAGGTCTCTACATTACATTGGGTGATTTAGAAGATATTTTAAATGGAGGTAGAAATAATAATTTCTAAAGAAAAAAAAAAAATCTCTTTTGTGTAACCCTTGTAAAGAAATCTGCTAGTCGAGAATTACCCCAAATATTTGAATTTTTTGTTAACCACTTCTGGACCGGAAGGATTTGCCCCTTAATGACCAAGCCATTTTTTGGGATTCGGCACTGCGTTATTTTAACGGACAATTGTGCGGTCGTGCGATGCTGTACCCAAATAAAATTGATGTCCTTTTTTCCCACAAATAGAGGTTTCTTTTGGTGGTATTTGATCACCTCTGCAATTTTTATTTTTTGCGCTATAAACAAAAAAAGAGCGACAATTCTGAAAAAAAAACAAAACAATATTTTTCACATTCTCCTACAGTCAGGTCCATAAATATTGGGACATTGACACAATTCTAATCTTTTTGGCCCATACACCACCACAATGGATTTGAAATTAAACAAACAAGATGTGCTTTAACTGCAGACTTTCAGCTTTAATTTGAGGGTATTTACATCCAAATCAGGTGAACGGTGTAGGAATTACAACAGTTTGTATATGTGCCTCCCACTTTTTAAGGGACCAAAAGTAATGGGGCCCTATAAACAAAAAAAGAGCGACAATTCTGTAAAGGGACCAAAAGTAATGGGGCAATTGGCTGCTCAGCTGTTCCATGGCCAGGTGTGCGTTATTCCCTCATTATCCCATTTACAAGGAGCAGATACAAGGTCCAGAGTTCATTTTAAGTGTGCTATTTGCATTTGGAATCTGTTGCTGTCAACTCTCAATATGAGATCCAAAGAGCTGTCACTATCAGTGAAGCAAGCCATCATTAGGCTGAAAAAACGAAACAAACCCATCAGAGAGATAGCAAAAACATTAGGTGTGGCCAAATCAACTGTTTGGAACATCCTTAAAAAGAAAGAATGCACCGGTGAGCTCAGCAACACCAAAAGACCCGGAAGACCACGGAAAACAACTGTGGTAAATGGCCGAAGAATTCTTTCCATGGTGAAGAAAACACCCTTCACAACAGTTGGCCAGATCAAGAACACTTTCCAGGAGGTAGGTGAATGTGTGTCAAAGTCAACAATCAAGAGAAGACTTTACCAGAGTGAATACAGAGGGTTCACCACAAGATGTAAATCATTGGTGAGCCTCAAAAACAGGAAGGCCAGATTAGAGTTTGCCAAACAACATCTAAAAAAGCCTTCACAGTTCTGGAACAACATCCTACAGACAGATGAGACCAAGATCAACTTGTACCAGAGTGATGGGAAGAGAAGAGTATGGAGAAGGAAAGGAACTGCTCATGATCCAAAGCATACCACCTCATCAGTGAAGCATGGTGGTGGTAGTGTCATGGCGTGGGCATGTATGGCTGCCAATGGAACTGGTTATCTTGTATTTATTGATGATGTGACTGCTGACAAAAGCAGCAGGATGAATTCTGAAGTGTTTCGGGCAATATTATCTGCTCATATTCAGCCAAATACTTCAGAACTCATTGGACGGCGCTTCACAGTGCAGATGGACAATGACCCGAAGCATACTGTGAAAGCAACCAAAGAGTTTTTTAAGGGAAAGAAGTGGAATGTTATGCAATGGCCAAGTCAATCACCTGCCCTGAATCCGATTGAGCATGTATTTCACTTGCTGAAGACAAAACTGAAGGGAAAATGCCCCAAGAACAAGCAGGAACTAGACAGTTGCAGTAGAGGCCTGACAGAGCATCACCAGGGATGAAATCCAGCGTCTGGTGATGTCTATGCCTTCCAGACTTCAGGCTGTAATTGACTGCAAAGTATTTGCAACCAAGTATTCAAAAGTGAAAGTTTGATTTATGATTGTTAATCTGTCCCATTACTTTTGGTCCCTTAAAAAGTGGGAGGCACATATACAAACTGTTGTAATTCCTACACCGATCACCTGATTTGGATGTAAATACCCTCAAATTAAAGCTGAAAGTCTACAGTTAAAACACATCTTGTTTGTTTCATTTCAAATCTATTGTAGTGGTGTATAGAGCCAACAAGATTATAATTGTGTCAATGTCCAAATATTTATGGACCTGACTATATATAACATCCCCCCCCCCCCCCAAATGTAAAAATCAAAATGTTTTAACATTTTAGGCCAACTTGTTTTCCACTACATATTTTTGGGTAAAAAAAACATTGCAATAAGCGTATTTTGATTGGTTTGTGCAAAAGTTATCACGTCTACTATCTAAGAGAAAGATTTATGTCATTTTTATTGTTTTTTTTTTTTTTTATACTAGTAATGGAGGCGATCTGCGATTTTTAGTGGGACTGTGACATTGCGACGGACAGATCAGACTCCTAACTGACATTTTTTACACTTTTGGGGGGACCAGTGACATTACTACAGTAATCAGTGCTAAAAATATGCACTGTTACTGTAATAATGGCACTGGCAGGGAAGGGGTTAACACTGTGTGTGACTGTGATCAAGGGGTTAAATGTGAGCCTAGGGGAGTGATTCTAACTGTATGGGGCGGGGCTTGTGAAATGATCACAGAGACCTGTGATCCTATATAGAAGGATCACAGGAGCTCTGTGATCATTCCAGAGAGAAGAACGGTAGGCTGTGTTTACAACAACTGACCGTTCTTCTCTCTCAGTAGGGAGCGATCGCGGGTGGCAGGCATCAATCGGAACCGCCTGCACTGTGCATTGGAGTCCTCGCTACCAAGTGGGGGTTGGAGCGTCCCGCCGGTGTCACACGCTCGCCCCCTAGCTGCAGGCATGTGACTGACGTATACCTACGTCGGTTCACGCAGGAGGGCTGCCTGCCACAGTAAAATTGCGACGGGCGGTCCGGAAGCAGTTAGTATAAATAATTTTGCCTGAGCCTGCAAAATTGACCAGGCTGAAAGTAGGGCTTTCATTTAGATAGATAGTTGCTGTCTACTTAGAAGTTGCCAGCCCTGGGCCCTGAAATAGTTTTAAGGTATAACATTACCTATTAGGTAAAAATGATCCCAGAGTGAGCTAACTGAATCAAAGATTTATTTTTATAATAGAGTTTTTATTTCTAAAACTGTTTATTTTCAGATACACAATTAGGCACATATAATTACAAGGACAAGATATTGTCAAGAGATGGGTACAATGTGAATAGGAAATATACAGAAAAAGAACATCTGCTCATCATACACAGGACCAAAAAATTTTTACATCTTCAGAGAAGGGGGATAGTTGCTCTCTAAGGTGAACTCTAGGGAGCCAGCCTGGTTATAATTGTTATACTACAAAAAAAATAATCCTACCTACATTGCCTGATTGTAGAATGTCAAATTTCGAGTTTAGGGAGTTTGCAAATATATTGAACACTCCTTCAGTTTTAGACTCACAAACATATCATGAGACGGGGGATGGGGGAATTTGCAACTTGTGGGAGAAGGAGAATGGTCTAGTTTAAAATAAGTTTTCTGTATATAGGAAATGTGTGTTTTCATTTGATTCCCTTGTAATTGTGAACTTTTTTGGAAGATTAAGACCCTTAAAGGTTAACTCCACTTTCATGGGAAAAAATAACATATATAAAAAAAAAAATTTCTATAGCATATACAATTGCAACACAAGTCATATTGTAATTGAAAGTTATTAAAAAATTACCTTTCCTCCTTTCCGGGGTGCCTGTGGGTTGGCAGCGCCAGTCATCACTCTCTCATGAACACTCATCTTACCGCCCCTTGTCTACCAACCCTCACAATTTATCTGTAGTTGCAGTTGTTTATTTTACTCTGTTACGAATCTTTGCACTTCTTCTCATTATTCTGTATGTCAAACGTTGTTACTCATTTGCATTCTTCAATAAAATACTTGAAACAGAAAAAATTACCTTTCCTTTTCAAGCTGCAGCTCTGTCATTTCCTGTAAAATGCAATGCAATATGGCTACCTGGAGTTGTTCTGTACATATAATAAGTACAGAAAGCCCCGCAGACACATTTCCTGCTTGTTTGATTGACTCACTGATTTTCCCAGAAGTCTGCACTAAGCTACAAGTCAGATGTTTAGCATCCCCTGCAACAAAAATGTAATTTTTGATAAGATACTCCCAATAGGAAATCATGTCTAAAGGTATGCAGGTCCTGCCACTTTCCTCACCAGAACCCTGCAAGTGCAGCAGCTGGTTGATAATTATAAAACCACTCCCATTAGACTAGCTCTGGACATGGGCACTGAGAAAAAAACATATATGAAAAAAATTGGAATGTGGGACTTCAACGGTACTCAAAAAAGGTTTCTTAGAGGAAACATCACATTTTATAAAATATATTGCTTTATTTTTATATAATTCAATAAAATCACATTTACATCAAACAAGTTCTTTGTCTCAACAAGAGGGTAAATATACATATTATTGTATTTCAATTTCTGACTGGTTTTGCCAAATTAGCTTTTTCAGGGAAATGAAGACATATAACGTATGATTACTGAAGAGAAAAGCATACACATAAGATAGTTACACATACTATACATTACATACTGATGTATCATTGAAAGAGCCAGAGAGTAATTGAATACGGAAAAAGAAAAAGGGAGCCCAAACCTGAAGCATGGAGTCCCATATTATTGTAGAGCAGGCAGGGACTCCATGCTTTAGGCATGGGCTCCCTTTTTCTTTTTCTGCATTTAATTACTCTTTGGCTCTTTCAATGACACATCAGAATGTAATTTATAATATGTGTAACTATCTTATGTGTATGCTTTTTCCTTCAGTAATCATACATTATACGTCTTCATTTCCCTGAAGAAGCGAATTTGGTGAAACCGGTCGGAAATTGAAGTACAATAGTATGCATATTTACCCTCTTGTTGAGACACAAAGAACTTGTTTGATGTAAATTTGATTTTATTGAATTATATAAAAATAAAGCAGTATATTTTATAAAATGTGATGTTTCCTCTGAGAAACCTTTTTTGAGTACCGTTAAAGTCCCACATTCCAATTTTTTCCATATACATTTACAGGGATTTTGGTACTCTAGTTTAGTTTTTCTTTGGCTCCACCCACTACTTTAAAATACAGAGAAACGAACAGTGATTTTTTCAGAATAACAAAAAGTTAGGAATCAGCAAAGTTTATTAACTGCTTGCCAACCACCCTATAGCAGTTTTACTGCTACAGAGAGGCTTTGCTGTGCAGGATCACGTATATATACAAAAGCAGGAACATTGATCAATGCCTTCTCCTAGTACAAGCACCTCCCACACTGCTGGAAAACACTGGCTAGGCACACAGTTAACCCTTTTATCGACCCTGATGTTTAACAGCTTCCCGGCTAGTGTCATTAGTACAATCACAGCACATCATTTTAGCACTGATCTCTGTATTACTGTCACTGGTCCCCAAAAAGTGTCAAAAGTATCAGTTAGTGTCCCGACTGTTTGACACAATATCGCTGTCCCTCTAAAAGTTGCCACCATTACTAGTAAATAAATAAAAATATCCTATAGTTTGTAGATGCTATAACGTTTGCACAAACCAATTAATATACGCTTATTGGATTTTTTTTTTTTTACCAAAAATATGTACAGTGGGGAAAATAATTATTTAATCCCCTGCAGATTTTGTAAGTTTGCCAACTTATAAAGAAATGAAGGGTCTATAATTTTTTTTATCATAGAGTAGGTGTATTTTAAATGATACAGGAACAAGAAGAACTATCTGGTGATAGCTTGTACCTCCACTAATATGGCTGCTGACTTGTAGCCTCACAACTTAGAATTGAAAGAAAAATGGGACTAAGTAGTAGAGCAGCTGCAAAATGTCCATATCATCAACTCCTGACTTGTCTCACTTTTCTTGTGTTTGAAGATGAGACTAGGTATAATTTATTATAGCTAAGACATATGTATTTTAATTATAGAGCAGGAGAGAGATAAACCTTCTGCCAGATTAGTTTTGCTGCATTCTCAATGATTTCTTCCTTTCCTGTCCCAATTTCAGGAGTCAGAAAATAAGAGGAAATGCATCTGAAAGTATTACAGTCAGAAATTGTTTTTCAGTTGGTGAGGGAACACTAAAACATCTGCCAGGTTTTTGTTTTCTGCATCACTACAGGGAAAATCTCCCTAATAGGGAAAAAAAAAAAAAACTGGTTCAAGTCTTCTCTCCCTATCCAAAATGTGAATAAAATGTTTTTGTTGGGGTTATACTGTAAGCTGGGTGTAATTTAACAATATTAGTCATTTTTTATTAACAGTAACATAAGTTGTACAGTTTTTGCTCCTTTAACTGTAGATGACAGACTTGATTAATGCCTATTTTTATGTGCCAATTTCATTTACTTTAATTTTTTATCTGCTTAAAATAACCTTCTGATTTTTCTATCTGCATGCTAAATTATAAACAGTGTTTAAATGCAGCATGATTCAAATAGAATACTCCATAAATTGTACCTCCTGCCTTCTTTTTAATTAGTTCCACTTTATCAGAGAAGATTTGGACACTCCCTCACTATTTCTGTTCCTTGCTAAGTGCATTTAATAAATATTGCTGGATTTTAAAGTATGTCCTAAGGTTAAATAGCACATTTTTTCCTGCTAGCTCAAAATCACAGATGTTGGTTTGTTCAAAAACAAAGGCACACAGTTATTTAGCATCGGCATCAAGCATTTCTGTGAATCATTGCGCCATGTGCAATTGCTTAATTTAATATACCACAGTGCTTCACACATTACTACTTTGTTTCACATTGCTGTATGCATTTATAGTGTAACTGCATTTTTGTTTCAAATATGACCTACCAAATATAACTGGTAATTTGATATTATTAAAGAATAATTGTACTTTTAGAGAAACTAAAGTTATTTTTTTTGCCTCTTCCTTTTCCCTGTTAAAGGACTCCATTGACCTAAATTGGATAACCACATCCTGCAGCACTGATTTACAGATCCTTTGGGTAAATTCTTCTTTTTACCGGGCACGACTTTCATTCATTATTTTGATTCTTCTGTTTATTTGAATGTAGTAAATATGTCCTATTAATACTGGCTACCTCTTTAATGGTTTCATCCAAGGTGTTAATATTATAATCCTTATCAATAAATCTAGTTTTTAGCTCCGAATCTTGCAGAAAAAAAAAATTGAGGTGTGTATAGTTACGTCGTAAATGCATGAATTGACCCTTTGGTACTGCTTTTAACCACACACCATGATGACAACTATAAACCAGAATAAAAATTCAAATAAACAGAAGAATACATTCAAATTAATAGAAGGATAAAAACAATGAATTCTACAAAAATTAAATTATCACTCATTTTTCCACTCAACATTTCATAATTAAAAATATTATTCGAAAACATTGGTCTGTTATTAAGAACGACCAAATATTGGGTCCAACTCTTCCCGACCAACCCTGTGTTATCTTTAGAGGTGTTCCCTCTTTAAGAGCAGAATGTTATCGATCGGCCTATTAAACCTACTTTCTTTCAAGACTTAAAAGATTTCTTTCCTTGTCGTAAATGCAATATTTGCACTTTAAATTCTTTCAAAGGGAGAAGGATTGAAAAAATTAGATCTCAACAAACGGGTAGGGAGTTTGTTATCAATTCTTTTATTACTTGCTCCACCAAGAATGTGGTGTATTTGTTACAATGCAAATGTGGTAAGCAGTATGTGGGCCGTACCATTAGAGCCTTACAGGTAAGATTGGGGAAGCACGTAGGGAATACAAATAGGCTTTCCAGGTCACAATGTATCCAAACATTATGATCTCTGTCACCATAGGAATCCCAATGGCTCTCTATTTGTGGCCAATTACAAATTTACTCTGCATTGGAGGGGTTCTAACACTAAAAGGGAGCTCTCTCATATTGAGACTCGTTGGATACACTGTTTGAAAAAATATGTCCCCAATGGTTTAAACGTGGAGTGGGACATCAACTGTTTTATTAATAATAGTTAATCTCTTTCCTTGTCCTTTGCTTATACTTTATACATGTTGAGGGCTATAAGTGAAGTTGCTGCATCGTGTTAATATTAATATCTATCCCATGGGTAGGTATTATATTGGGTGATATATTTGGGCTATTTTTTTACCATCCTGCTTATTCTATCCTTACCACTAGAGGGCGTTATCATTAGTATTTATAATGATAAATAAAAAACTATATATACTTTTATTAGGTCAGCCGCTAGTGTCCACTCCATTAATTAATTTTCCCCAATTTTGGTTGTTTTTTTCTTTATTTAAGAAACCAGCAGGTGTAGACACTGGCCTTGGTTGGGGTGTTTAATGATCTCCTTGTCACTGTTATAACTCAGAATCTCTGTTTTTCCTGTGATGCTGTTGCTGATACCACTTCCGCGCTTTTTACCCGTACACGCGATCCAGCACTTCCGCCCTCAGGTTGATGCAGATGAGCAACATTACATCCGGCCCTTCTATTTTGTTCTGAGGATATAAATATGTTGTGGGGCACATCTGGTAGCCATGCCCCTGATGACGTCAACTCTGTGATGAAACGTGTTGGGCTGTACCAGATGTGTCGTGACCACGCCCCTAGGACAGATTTTATGTTTGAACGCTGCAGCCTGTGTTTTCCACTATCGTTTTGAGACATGCCAGTATATCTCTTCATACATGTGAGTGTAATAACTTTTAATAAATGTTTTTTTATTGTAAACTGTATCACGCTATGTGTCCTGTGTTCCCTTTATATTCATGGGGTTCCCATGTGCCTTCCTGTGCGTACAATTTAAGAGGTCTTCTCTGATGGTCTGCACCTGATGGGTTTAATCCCTGTATACGCATTTGGCTTTTCCATTAGTTTGGAAGCCAACATCATCTGGTAAGCAGCCATTTGTCTCTATGCTTTACTGGGGGCTTCTATTTGCTTTGCCGTGGGAGGAGCGCCATCTCCACCTGCATGCTAGGACTTGTGGTTCTTTTATACAGCACTACATTTTTTTACCACTGGATTTTCTCCTCATATATGGACCTTTATATGGGTTCTTCACTATTAAGATATATTTTTTGATTCATGTGCACATTTTTTTTAATTATTTTTCTTTGATATTCAATATTACTTAGCGCTACACGGTTTTTATATTAAAATGCATGCCTTACCTCTGTCTAAAAGTAGAAGCCTAAATGCAGACAACATAGGGAGTGTGTTTAAAGGTGGGGCTACCAGCCCCTGGGAAATGCCCAATTACACAATGTGCCAAAGATACTATAGGATGATTTACTAAAACTGGAGAATCTAGTGCAAATCTGCATAGAAACCAATTAGCTTCCAGGATTTTTGTCAAAGCCTAATAGAACAAGCTGAAGTTAAAAGCTGATTGGCTATCATGCACAGCTGCACCAGATTATGCACTCTGCGGTTTTAGTAAATCATCCCCCATATTTAATAAATGAAAAAATAAAAAAATATAAAGTTTATAATGGTAATTTAAGTTGTAGACAACCTAAATAAAGGATATTTAAATAAATAGGGATGTTTAGAAACACAAAAAAAGTTGCCCAGTGTGCTAACAGGTCCTGAAGGATGGTTTGCAGATGCTACAATTTTCAGGGCAGTGTATATGGAACCTTGTGAAAAGAAAAGTGAGGGACTGGGAAGTATCGCCACATAAGTGTATAACCTGTAGCACCCTCCTAGGTAGGTGCTAGGAAAACATTTGGTGGCTCTGTTCTGCTTATCAGGAGAGCCAAATCTGTTAGTTTTCACATGTTTCCAGGTGTGATTTATTGGGTCTAAGGGAGTCTCCCCACTGTATCCAATAAGGGCGCTTGTTGGACAGTGGAGGAAACCTAACCAACAGTGCACCAGGGTTTATGGCTGTCCCAATGGGTGGGAATTGCTGCAATGCATCCTGGGATTGGTAATAAATCCAGAGGGAGCATGTGACAGGGCATCTTTTGGCGGGAGCAAAGTCCCACCCATATGGAAGAAAAATGTATTTCCAATATATTTAGGGAAAAAATATTTTGAAATATATTGAATATGGCCAAAATTGTAGCATTTCAAATATATTTCCAGTATATTTGGGATAACAATTTTAGAAATATATTGAATATGGCCAAAATTGTAGCATTTCAAATACATTTCCAATATATTTGGGAAAAATAAAAAATGTTTTTTTAAAATATATTTTTAATATATTTTTCTTCCATGTGGGCAGGAGGAGGTGGACACCTGTCTCTCCTCCTGCAGGTGTGAGGAATGTGGTTCAGGTGGTCGACCTTGTGAACCAGGTGTGGAGCTGAGCTGCAGAGGATCCAGAGTGCTCACAATATTCATCCAGTTCTGCGTCACAGCCAGTGACAAACTGAAATAGCGGCCTAGCCATGACTAGCGTTACTCAGTGTTACTCAGCATTAATCAGCATTTTCAAGCTGTCTCAGCCTATTGTGCATAGTGTACAAAGTTGGACTATCCCACTCATTCACTTCTCCCATCCAAGTTCCAAATAAAACATAAAAACCAAAGCTACTGGACTGTTTTCTGACTGAGTCATAATCACTTGGAAAATGCCTAATTGTCATGCTGTTGCTAATGGTAAACCAGGGGAACCTGTAACCAGCAGCTCCCAAGGGAGTAGTGCTACAAACCTTTTTCGTACTGCCCCCCCCCCCCCACACAATGTACTGTGGATGGGCAACTCCTGCCTGCCAGGAATAAGAAACAAAGAGATCTGTTAGTAAAATCAGCACACATTTCACATTGTTAGGCACACATTTAACCCCTTGATTTCCCTAGATGTCAACCTCTCCCCAGTAAATGTCATTAGTACAGTAGCAGTGTACAATATTATCACTAATCACTGTATTAGTGTCACTGGTGATGTCAGTGGCAGTTAGTCAGTTCCCCCCAGCATCAGTTAGTGTTAGATTGCCCACCACTGTCCCATTATAAGTCACTGATCACAGCCATTATTAGTGTAAAAAAAAATCCAATACATATATACGGTATATACCATTGTTTGTAGATGCTATACCAGTGATGGCAAACCTTGGCACCCCAGATGTTTTGGAACTACATTTCCCATGATGCTCATGCACTCTGTGGTGTAGCTGAGCATCATGGGAAATGTAGTTCCAAAACATCTGGGGTGTCAAGGATCGCCATCACTGTGCTATACCTTTCACGTAAACCAATAAATATACACTTATTGGGATTTTTTTTTACCAAAGACATGTATCAGAATACATTTTAGCCAAAATTTAGGAAGAAATTAGATTTTATTTTATTTTTCTATTGGATATGTTTTATAACAGAAAGATTGCTTTTTTTTTTCAACATTTTCTCACAAAAATAAAAAAAAAACCTGTGGTAATCAAATACAACCAAAATTAAGCTCTATTTGTGTGAAACAAAAAATATACATTTTGTTTAGGTACATCATTGCATGACCGTGCAATTACCAGCTAAAGTAGCAGAGTGCTGAATAGCAAAAAATGGCCTGGTCATGAATCTTCTGGAGCTGAAGTGGATAAAACAAAGGATCAACATATGTCATGAAGTAAGGTAAGCCTCGCTTTCCTTCCACATGGTATTGGTACATCCACCTCTGTCTTATGTCCTGAGAACACAGAGGGGAGCTAAATATTAAAACTGGGTGTTCCAAGGGCTGCCCCTATGATGAGGGTTGATACAGAGGGGTACATGCGCCCCCAAACATGGTGGGGTGCGCTCCTCCACATCCGTTGGCAGTCAGAGGAGTACCGATATAGTTCCAGGAGCAGATGTGTGCAAAACCAAAAGTTGATCCATGCGGAACATATTCACCACAAACAGCAATCACCCGACCACACAAGACCCCTACACTAAAACAAACCTGAATTAACGTAATCACTTACCGACTGCCTGCCATCATTATACATCGGTCCTTTGATGCTAAATACTGGGGGTTATGGCAGCAGATAGTTATTCACCGCGGGATCACTCTTACGGTGCGGACTAAAGAGGTGCCTCTCCCTTCCTGCCGCGTCCCAGTCATTTTCCCCACTTACCGGACCCGCCGGCAGCGGGGAAAACGATTCAGTCCTCGCTCCCCACAAACAGGAAGTCGAGTGAGGGCAAGATGGCCCCCACTCGACTCTATAGTCTTGGAGGAGCAAACCGACATTAAACGTCATTGCCTAGCAACCGGTTTGAAGGGCTAATTTTTTCACAGCAATTTTTTTTTTTTTTTAGTGTAGTAGTGACCCCAGATATCACAATAAAGAGGTCCTGTCATGCCTATTTCTATTACAAGGGATGTTTACATTCCTTGTAAAAGGAATAAAAATTATCAAATTTTTTTTTAAACTGTAAAAATGAAAAATAATAAATAAAATAAATAGGAAAAAAAAAAGCGTCCTGTCCCCGTTAGCTCGTGCGCAGAAGCGAACGCATACGCAAGTCCCACCCACATATGTAAACTGTGTTTAAACCACACATGTGAGGTATCGCACGATCGTTAGACCTCCTGTGTAACTCTAAACTGGTAACCTGTAAAAAATTTTAAAGTGTCGCCTCTGGGGATTTTTAAGTACCAATGTTTGTCGCTATTCCGCGAGCGTGCATAATTTTGAAGCATGACATGTTGGGTATCTATTTACTCAGCGTAACATTATCTTTCACATTATGGAAAAAAAAGGGCTAACTTTACTGTTTTTTTTATTTTTTAATTTAAAATAGTGATTTTTTTTTCAAAAAAAAATTGAGTTTGGAAGAGCGCTGCGCAAATACAGAGTGATAAAAAATATTGCAACAATCTCCATTTTATTCTCTAGGGTCTCTGATAAAAAAACAATATACAATGTTTGGGGGTTCTAAGTAGTTTTCTAGAAAAAAAAAAAACTGATTTTAGCTTGTAAACACCAAGTGTCAAAAATAGGCCCGGTCTTAAAGTGGTTAGACAACGAACAGTACAAAACAGTACAAGAAGACAAATCAAAGAGTAGTGATGGAGGGACATCAGCCGGGGCGGTTCGCAAATGTCAAATTTTCTCAAAAGTCCGCAAACCGCGAGTTTGCGGCGGCCCCATTAACTTTAATGGGAGGCAAACTTTAAAAACCTTTAGGTCATATTTGCAGCCACAAAAGACTTACTAGCTGTGCACAAATAGTCCCAGCACATGAACAATGTCATAACAGAAGTATTGCAATTGGAAAAGTTGCCCTAATTTTTTTTTTTTTTTTTTACAGAAAAACATTTTTTTTTTTTCATAAATCAGCCAGAACTTACAGCAGCCGGTAAATACATGTCAAATACATTTAGGGTCCATTCACACATCTATAAAATGGGTCCACATCTGTAAAATGGGTCTGTATCTATTCCACAATTTCGCGGAACCTTTACAAACCCATTGATTTTCAATTCCAGTCTGAAAAATTAGGCATTCACAGTAAGTGTCGGCTATTCCAGGCCCCAAAATTTAGCCTACATGCGTTTACCTGACAGCTAAGAACATTGTATTCTGTGGCTGAAGGTACATTAGGCATTCACAGGATACAGAAGTAAGTGTCGGCCAGTATTGGCCCCAAAAATTAGCCCAAATGGGTTTACCTGACAGCTAAGAACGTTGTATTCTGTGGCTGAAGGTACATTAGGCATTCACAGGATACAGAAGTAAGTGTCGGCCAGTATTGCCCCAAAAATTAGCCCACATGGGTTTACCTGACAACTAAGAACGTAGTATAGTATTTGGATGCGGATGGTACATTAGGCATTCACAGGATACAGAAGTAAGTGTCGGCCAGTATAGGCCCCAAAAATTAGCCCAGATGGGTTTTCCTGACAGCTAAGAACATAGTATTCTGTGGCTGAAGGTTTATTAGGCATTCACAGGATACAGAAATTAAGTGTCGGCCAGTATAAGCCCCAAAAATTAGACCACATGGGTTTACTTGACAGCTAAGAACGTAGTATTTGGTGGCTGGAGGTACATTAGGCATTCACAGGTAACAGAAGTAAGTGTCGGCCAGTATAGGCCCCAAAAATTAGACCACATGGGTTTACTTGACAGCTAAGAACGTAGTATTTGGTGGCTGGAGGTACATTAGGCATTCACAGGTAACCAAAGTAAGTGTTGGCCAGTATAGGCCCCAAAAATTAGCCCACATGGGTTTACCTGACAGCTAAGAACGTAGTATTCTGTGGCTGAAGGTTCATTAGGCATTCACAGGATACAGAAATAAGTGTCGGCCAGTATAGGCCCCAGAAATTAGCCCACATGGGTTTACTTGACAGCTAAGAACGTAGTATTTGGTGGCTGGAGGTACATTAGGCATTCACAGGTAACAGAAGTAAGTGTCGGCCAGTATAGGCCCCAAAAATTAGCCCACATGGGTTTACCTGACAGCAAAGAAAGTTGTATTCTGTGGCTGGAGGTACATTAGGCATTCACAGAAAAAATAATTGTCGGCCCTGAAAGGCCGCAAAAATTTGGCATTCAATAGACATGAAATGCCTTTTATGCCACTGTATTTAGCGAAGCCAAGGACCAGGAATTGTTGTGGGTGGATGGAAATAAAACAGAAAGTTCAAGCATTTGCTTGAGAAGGGTACACTGTGAAACCTGCACATGTTAAGGTAATAAAGTATATTATACATAAACCACATCACATTTGATTCCAGAGTCATCACAGAAAATGAAATAGTTAATGAAAGTTCCAGATAGGTATTACCAGTTATACCATTTTGCAGACATTGCTTTAAACAGGGTATAAGAAAGGGGCAAAACAAATAGTCATTTAGGCCTGGAGGCTCAGTATCCTTGAACAAATAAATACATCTTGCCTTAGTAGTTAATTCTTGCCTTAAAATCATGCATACAAAGTCACCAGATTCCTCCACCCATGCTGATTGCATTAGATGGAGGGATCTATTAGTTTTTTCTTGTTCAGCCTGCAGGCTCAACAAGATAAACTTATGTTTTAAATCTATGCAAAATGCTTTACCTAACCCCTAAAATGATCCTTTCAGTCTTAACACTATAAAACTTTACTGCAAAATTAAAATATAACTAAAGGATTCTTTTAAAACAGAGTGGTGATTACTTAGAACCACTGTCAGGATTTCAATTCTGTCTGTGTCCCCTATAGAGAGATTCATTCTATCCATTTGTCAAAAACACCAATGTCACTGGGAATCAGGGGCAGCTCATGCATTGGGACCCCCCCCCCCCATCCATGCATCCGCCCACCTATTCTACATGCGGGGCACCTGGACGCATGGATTCCAATGGGGATTTTTTTTTGAAGCACGTGATTAGAGCCAGAGGCTCTAATAGGCTTCAAAAAAGGGTTGGCTCAGTGTGCAGAGCACTGTGCCCTAAGCCCACCCAGTTGTGTGACAATAGCGAATGAATATTCACTATTGTCACACTGACTCTCCTCCCAGCCAAACAGGAAGAGGGTTGTGAGACCCCTTTCCTGATTGGCCAAAAGGAAAAGTGATTTTACTGGCCAGGAAGAGGCAGAAGAGACACAGCTGGAGGATAATTACAGCGGCTCAGCCATCCAACACTCCCTGGCTCAGACAGAAGGAAGGGGGAGGTAAGGAGGCAGACCGTTGGGGGGAGGAATGTGTCACTGACTGATGGACTGATGGACCAACTGACCGGGGGGGGGGGGATGTGCGCGCATTGGTTTGCTGAAGGGTAGATTTTGCAAAATTTTGAGTTGCCAAAGAAACAGGAACAGCTGTCCTGTGACAACTGTTTAAGATGTTTTTAACATGAATTTACATTAGAAACATATCCTCTCACATTCTGTTGAGTCCGCAGGGCAGGAAGTGAAGGAAAATCTCCCTAATGAGATTCAAATGGAATGGCAAAAGAAATCTGATAGTGATTTTCATTTTAACCCTCCAGGCTTTTTGCTTTAGATATATTTTAACTCTGAAAACTTAACACTTAAATTTGCCCTAATATTTAACTCCTACCTTACACTTATCCAAACCTCTAACCCTTTCAGTGGATTACTTTTTTTATCTAGAGCTTGAAAACTATAAACTGTAATCTGTCTCACACCATTTAACCACTTTACCACCGGAGGATTTTCCTGCTTTACATCCAGGCCACTTTTTGCAACTTGGCACTGTGCGAATTTAACTGACAATTGCACGGTCATGCAACGCCATACCCAAACAAAATTTATGTCCTTTTTTCCCACAAACAGACCTTTCTTTTGGTGGTATTTGATCACCTTTGCACTTTTCATTTTTTGCAATATTAATAAAAAAAGAGCGACAATTTTTAAAAATAACAATATTTTTCTACTTTGACAGTTAAAAAATATCCAATATATTAAATGTGTGTCATATATTTAGGCCAAAATGTATTTAACTACATGTCTTTGACAAAAAAATTCTCAATGAGCGCATTTTTAACCGCTTTAAGACCGAAAGATTTTACCCCATTCCTGACAAGGCCATATTTTGCGATTCGGCACTGCGTTACTTTAACGGACGATTGCGCAGTCGTGCGATACTGTACCCAAATTAAATTTATGTCCTTTTTTTACCCACAAATAGAGCTTTCTGTTGGGGGTATTCTATCACCTGTGCGATTTTTACTTTTTGCGCTATAAACAAAAAAAATAGTGACAATTTTGAAAAAATAACAATATTTTTCACATTTTTTTAATATGAAATTCCCAAAAAAAATGTAAAAATCTAAATTTTTTAACATTTTAGGCCAATTTGTTTTCTGCTACATATGTTTGGTAAAAAAAATCACAATAAGCGTATTTTGATTGGTTTGGGCAAAAGTTATCGCAGCTACTAACTACGGGAACGATTTATGTAATTTTTATTGTTTTTTTTTAACTAGTTATGGCGGAGATTTACGATTTTTTGTTTGTGGGACTGCGACATTGCGGTGGACAGATCGGACCCTTGACTTTTGACACTTTTGGGGGGACCAGTGACATTACTAGATTAATCAGTGCTATAAATATGCACTGTTACTGTAATAATGACACTGGCAGGGAAGGGGTTAACTTTATTGGTGATCAAGGGGTTAAATGTATGCCTGGTGCTTACTGACGTGTGTGGGGGGAGGGGATTGTGTGACAGAGGCACAGTTTGCAGGTTCAGCTATGCTGAATCCTGTAATCTGTCCCTGCCTGTCACATAGGAAATCCGTCCGCTTTGTTTACACAAGCGGGCGGATTTCCTCACTCAATCTCTGATGATCGGGGAAGAGCGTCAGTGATCACCGCCTCTCCTTCCCTGGCCCGACTCCCGCTGTGTCTGAATACAGTGGGAGTGAGTCTCTGGCTGCGCGCAGAAGGGGAGGAGTCCAGTGACGTAGCTCTACATCGCTGGATGGAATCGAGCCACTTTGCCGCAGTACCCTCAATGTGAGCGGTCGGCAAGTGGTTAATACAGTGTAGTCTGCTGTATTAGCCATCGACCTTGGGGGTACCAGTAGATATTCTTATAAAATCAAAATCATTCCTAAAGAATTACAGAGAATACATACTTTTTAATTATTGATGTTATTCATATAATATTTACCATTTTATTAAGTGTTTGTTCTGGTTGTAATCCTAATGTTTCTGCTTGATTTTTTTTTTTTTTAACTAGACCTTGTGCAAAACTTGCAAGGGTGATTTGAAAGTGGATTTAAAAAGGGAAGGAAAAGACTGCATACAATGTTTTCCTTTTAATCTTTGACTCCTTTCCAATTTCTTTGAAGTCTGTTTAAAGGGAAGGTAGATAGTGAGATTAGTGGTGACTTGTTAATAAAGGTTTTGGCTCTGGTGCTGTAATCCTTATCCTGAGTTTACAACCTGGTGTGCTACTGGGCTAGGATCTGGAAACAGGTCTAGAGATCAGAGTTTTATGATTGCATGTATGCTTGTAGCAGGGCAATAGGTCACTGTTTAGTGAAAGCAATATCTCAAGATATGCAATATTTATAAGCAAATCATAAATAGGTATTTCCATATTTCCATCATTAAAGGTTTGCTTTAAAATGTTATGCATTTATTATCCATGGACCACAACTTACACTTCTCCTTATCTTTTTTTGTTTTGTTTTTTCTTATATATTGGGAATAATTCTAAAAAAAATAAAAAAACAGCATTTTCCTGTAATTTTTTTACAACCTAATATTTACTGATAAAAATTATATCACATTAGTGCAAATTGCATGTAACATAGTGGAATGGTAACATTTAAAGTGAATGTACAATATGTGTTTTACCGTGGGAAAGCTTTATTTCCATTTGAATGCTACATTGCAATGAATTCAGGCATTATTTACATAAATTGTTAGCGTAACATTAAAATAAGCTTAAGTCGGGTTGGTGAAGGTACAAATAAGCCTGATTATTTTTCACAGGTTTGAGATCATCAAAAATGTATATTACATTGTGTTTGCATATACAGGTATAAGCATTGTACGTGTGCACAGTAAACACAAATGTCAGCAGAATCATTCAAAAACACTGGGGATTTATTTTGGGAGGGAATATTTTTTATTATTTTTGGACACATACACATAGCCCAAAACTAGGGATTCAATTGGTTAAATGTGTAATGTGTTGCTGTATACCTCAAAATGTACTGTAGGCTGTGCTTTTAAAACATTTAATATAAGCCATGAAAAAATATGGCTTCCAAATGGCAGAAACCTGCTTGATCAAAGATCCACATTTTATGTTGTTAAAACATAAAAAAGCAATGAATAAAAATAAATGTAATGTTAAAGTAGATAAACCAGTAAAGAAAATGTTGTATTGTGCTGCATTTTTTATGTTACGCTGGTTCTACCAGGTAATGAAAAAAATAAAAGGGAAAACATCTTCTTCTATTTCACTGAGTAATGACACACATTATGAGAGCCAACGGAAATTAACCTGTATAGTACTGATGTAATCTGTATCATCCAATGTGCCTGAAAAAAGGCAATATGTTTGCCACAGAAAATGAAAGTTCAAAAAGCAATTGTAGGGCATTGTTTCAGCACACACAAGAAGGTTTAAATAAAACCATCTGTATTTTCCTTTTTGGTGATTCAATTTTGTGGTGTTCTGTCATTATTTTCATTAAATTTTAAAGTTCTCCTGTACCAAGACTATTAGGACTAAACTTTTTATATATCCTTAGCAAGCAGTAAAAGGGATTTAAAGAATCCCGAACTTACCTTTCTATATGCCTGTACTGTGAAGAAATTGTTTCTTAAAGATAGGAGTAAAGACTCCTAAAAACAGATTTCATTTGGTTTGTAACAGCTTAGAAACACTTGATGTCTTCTTACATTAGAAGGCTGGCAGGCATCTCTTAATGGGCCTGCATCTGCTGTTGCATAGTCAAAGTGTACAGTTTCAGAATATACTATGCATTAATTATCCTTGAGGAGACGTGTAGCTTGTACGGCAAATTCACTAACAACTGTGGTTTGCTAAGTTACACATGTCTTTATGAACATACTCCAGCTAAGTGGTGATACACCTAAGATACAATGAAGTAAAGTTTTTGGAATCATCTTACATCCATTAGCTATTTTTTGTTGGTATGTAATGCAGAAACAATACTGGATGAATTAGTAAAGGGATAACAGAAGCTGACTGTAAAAAATTGAGAGTAAAAATGTATGCTTTATGGAGGTATAACAGTGCTTATGTGAATATATTAATGCTTCGGACATGGCAAGTGCACATACATTATTTGCAAAAATAAATGTTTATATTTAAACTACTTTATTTAAAGTGCAAGGTAGGGAAAGGTGGAGATGAGTTTTTGCTATAATGTTCCATACAATATACACAAAAAGACAAAAAGTCACCATGAGCCAGGGAATTTATTTTTTTTTTCTTTGGCAAAAGAGATTTTGCATGTCTCTTCTGATAAAAAAAAAAAAGAATAGTTATATGAGCTTATCAGGATTTGGAAGCCCCTTTAGAAAGGGCGGGGGGGGGGGGACGGCAGATATATGACCCTTCCTGGGTGAATGAGTACAGGATATATAGTACTCATTGTTACTCATTCCCAAAAATAAATAAAAAATCCACAAGGCGAAAAAGAAAAATCAATGCCCCATGATCTAAATTCAATGTCAATTACAATAACAATGTTGACCTATCTACATGACAACAAGCTAACCAATGATGCTGTCCTATGGCTACTCCCATCACGAATGACAATTGCCCACTGGCTTCTGTATGTAAACGTGCAAGCAGGGAGCTGAGGTGATGTCATTGCCCAAGTATTGTCATGAGCATATTTTGTCAATTACATTACCTAGTATCTGCACCAGCTTGTTTTCAAACAGAATCTGGTGGGGATCTTTCCTTTACTTGTAGTAGTGCTACCACCAAAAAATGCCAGAACCTTGACCAGCTGCTGTTTTTAAACAAAGCAGGTAGGAATATGTTATATAGCAGATGTTGCACTACCACAACACTGCACTGCACTGGTGCTAGCGTTAGCGCGGTTGTAGTGCTACCACTGCTAAATAACAGATACCTGGCTGGTTTCTTTACAGACATTAACTGGCTGGGGGACTGGCATTTGGCATTTAAAAAAAAGTATGGGGTAAAAGGTAATAAAAGACCTCAGCCTGCAGACTTGCAGCCTGGCTGGCCAGGAAAAGTGGGAGGCATTAAGTAGCATTAGTGACTACTAAATGACATATGAAACTCCACTAAATGACATATACCTGGTTGCTATTTGTAAATAATGTCCCTTTTAACTTGTTACATTGTACTGCATTTGCAACTGTTTAGGTCATTCCCAAAGCAGGATTTGTATATGTCTAATACCCAGACCCCAGGGCACAATATAGAGGAGAGGCCCCTCCAAAATACTCACAGCCTACAGTAGATGGGACACCCTCCTGGGATATCATCTACAGCCCTAAAATACCAAGCTTACAGGGCATTAAAAAAAGTATAACTTCCACAGATAGAGACCTGCTCAGTCTGAAGCCCTAGAGGCTATTAACCACATGCATTTTAATAACAGTGAGGAATCGGATACATCTTTCCAGCATTATGCATGTTATGTACTTGAAGGAGCTTGCCCTAAAGAGTCCACATTGATTTTTTTTTTTTAGGGACTCCTTTAATGGCTAAAAATGGCACTTAGAAAAACCCAAGGAGGTTTCCTAGGAGTATTAAAATGAAGAAGACAGATGAGCAGATTATCTCCTTCACCACCATAAAGATTTTTAACCTTTCCTCTTTTATACTAACTAGCCCAGAAATTTCCCTTTTAAAAATAGGTATTGACTTTGCCCCATCAGCCTCCCCCAAGACAGGACAGGGAGAGGGTAACAGGAGAAGGAACAAGTAGGCAGGTAAGCAATCAGGCTGTAGGAACACAGGCCAGGGGCACATGGAAACAAAACACCAAGGCAAAGAGGAAGAGCATAGACAGGGCTTAAATACACTTCCTGCAGCAAGCATTAGGGGATGCTTGATTCCCATGAGCTTCTGGCTGCTGAGAGACACCCACTGATGGTCACCAGAATGGCAGCCTATAGATCTGGGAGCCACAGTGCCACCAGCAGGTGAACCCTTTCCTGACACTTGCCCTGTGATCTATTCTACATGGGGCATAATCAGATCTCTTTGCACCAGATTTGGTGAGCACAGAAGGAAAAAAGTACCCCAAATTATAGCATTTTACATGTAACAATAGTGATTCATCCCTGATCAAGTTAGTGGCCATTCAGTTCATATCTCCCAAATCATCAGATGGGTTTAAGAGACTGTGTTCACAGGAAACCTATTGGATTTTCAAGTTGGACAGCTTGAGATCTAAATGAAGTGCTAGAGGTGTATACCATCCTTTGGTCTTGGGACACTTCTACAGCTAATTCTTCCCTCGAGCCCTGTTTTCAGTCGATGCCCATCAGTTCCCTATACCCATATGTTTTTTGTTATTTCTATGCAGCCTGCATACTTTTGTACTTTTTCTCCATCATTCTATTTATTAGTAACAATATTTCGACTATTTTTATTTTCATGGGCATTATCATCCACTTTATAACCATCATCACCACTATCACTATCATTATTATGTTTGTGTTCATACTTATCATTACCACCATCGTTCTTTGGGATATCCTGATGATTATGATTATTTTGATGATCACTATTATTATTTTGATTGCTACCTCTACCATTTACATCTATTTAGTTTGGCTTTTCACCTTATTTCTCTTCTGGCATAATAGTGGTTCTCTTCTGACTAATAGTGGCCGATACACACTCTGGGTATTTTTGACGGCTATAGGTGATTTTAAACATATATATTTTATACTTCTGTATGAAGGCACGTGCACACATGCACACATTTGTATGTTAATTTATGTTTATTTGTGAGTGCATGAACCTGAGTATGGGTGCATCCGCCACTAGTGCACTAATTCATTTAGCATGGGGGTTTGTGCAGCTTTCTGCAGCATATGGATCTGTCTTTTTACAGCAACTCACGCTATTCACAGTATGCTTTCTACAATTTTTCAGATATTCAGTCATTTACAAAGTTTTTACATCTATGCTGTCTATATTTCTTTGAACAATTATCCCATCATCCTCCTTATTTATGATCACATTTTTATTATTACCATTACCATGTGAATTTCCACAAACTATCATTACTACTATCATAATTATTATTTTCATTACCTTTACAAGGGTTATGTTAATTTTTATATTCATTATTAGGGATGATCTAACTTTTGAAAAGTTTGGTTCGACCAGAACACCCGAACCTCCCAAAAGTTCGGCCCGGATTTCAGAACCCCATTGAAATCAATGGGACCCGAACTTTGGTAATCAAAAAACACCATTTTGAACCCCTAAAACCCAATAAATGCCCTTAAAAAGTGCCTAGGGTTCTGGGTCATACCCCAGGGACTATTAATCACACAAAAAAAGTTCTTAAAAATTGTCATTTTTGATGGAGAACCAATTATTGAAAAAAAAAAAATTAAAAAAAAAATTTCTTTGGATTAATTTCTTTGGATTTAGTATCTGGGGGGTCTAAAAAGTGTACCTGTGAAGTTTCAGCTTTGTAGCATGTCCAGAACCATAAAAAAAGATTGTTTGTATTTTGTCACTTATAGAACAGGTTAGTGCCCTCTCTCTTTTCACACCTTGCCGGTTTAGTAGCAAGCGTTTTTTTGGGCATTTTTTGGGGTCTTTTCAGGCAGGAAAAACATCTGAACTTGTGTATACACACATACTTATATGTATATATACACCTAAACATATATAGGTGTGATAGTAGCAGAAATATATGCTTGCGCTAATGAAATAATTTACAAGAATATGGCTCCGCTCCTATAACACCTATATATGTCTAAGTGTAAAATACATATAAGTATGTGTGTGTATATATACCACTATAGACAAGTTCAGATGTTTTGCCTGCCTCCAAAGAACCCAAAAAAATGCCCAAAAAAACGCTAGCGCCCAAAAAAAAACGCCCAGGTGTGTTGTTGCAGGCATTTTTTGGGGGTTTTTGGAGGCAGGCAAAACATCTGAACTTGTGTATAGTGGTATATATACACACATACTTATATGTATTTTACACTTAGACATATATAGGTGTGATAGGAGCGTAACTATATTGGTGTGAATTATTTCATTAGCGCAAGCGTATATTTCTGAAACTATCACACCTATATATGTCTAGGTGTATATATACATATAAGTATGTGTGTATATATACCACTATACACAAGTTCAGATGTTTTGCCTGCCTCCAAAAACCACCAAAAAATGCCTGCAACAACACACCTGGGCGTTTACGGGTATATATACACACATACTTATATGCATATATACACCTAGACATATATAGGTGTGATAGTAGCAGAAATATATGCTTGCGCTAATGAAATAATTAACACCAATATAGTTACGCTCCTATCACACCTATCACACCTATATATGTCTAAGTGTAAAATACATATAAGTATGTGTGTATATATACCACTATACACAAGTTCAGATGTTTTGCCTGCCTCCAAAAAACCCCAAAAAATGCCTGCAACAACACACCTTTTTTTTTTTTTTTTTTTTTTGGCGCTAGCGTTTTTTTTGGGCATTTCTTTGGGTTCTTTGGAGGTAGGCAAAACATCTGAACTTGTGTATAGTGGTATATATACACACATACTTATATGTATTTTACACTTAGACATATATAGGGGTGATAGGAGCGTAACTATATTGGTGTTGGTGTTAATTATTTCATTAGCGCAAATACAAGTAGTATTTTCTGCTCCTTTCACACCTATATATGTGCAGGTGTATATATACATACATGGGTGTGTATATATACCCCCTATACACATGTTCAGATGTCATGCCTGACTCCAAACATGTGCTCAAAAAATCCCTATAGACGCCTGCAGCCAAAAAGCAAGCTGACAGGGGCGAAGCCATATTACTGCAGCGAAAGTGACTTCAGAGAAACTAGCTTTTCTCTATAGCGGTCACCCTGATATGGAAGGATTTGGTCACCCTGCCATAGCAGTCACTGTCAGTTCAGCTTACACTACACTACGGTCACCCTGGCACTTAACACTTTCCCTACAGAAACTAAATTATTAAAGCTAACTAAAGTGTAAAAGAGCACCCTAACTACACTAGATATCCCTTTCCTCACACTAATAAATGCTAAATGACACTTTGTAGCAGAAGTCCACGAACTGCTTCCACTCTCTTCCATGTCCCTGTATAACAATGCTAGGAATTTGGCGGGGGCTATCTTATATACTTGGGGGCGTATTCACTAATGATTGGCCTATGGACCCCCTAGTCACTCCAATCACATTCCTAGCATTCTCCTGCCCCCTCAATTGGCTTTTGCTAATGGTTCTGGTCCAATCATGGGCTTTTAAAGCCCATTTGCTGTCCCATTGCATTTTGGTCGGTTCTGGTTGCCGAATTCCGAACTTTTTGGGCAAAAAGTTCTAAATTTGGCCGAACCTTGAACAGCCAATGTTCGGGTCGAACCGTTCGATCATCCCTATTCATTATCACTATGCACAATTTCCATTCCATCATTGCTATTATGATTTTATTATTTTGATGCTAGTGTATACTATTGTTATAATTTTGTATTATTATCATAAATATCACTATGATCTTTTAGGATTACTGGCCCCTTTTTTTCCATTTTGGTTTGTTACTGCTTTCCACCTCATCACCCTTCTGGCAAACTATATTCAAAACCATCCATGCCTACAATGGCACATATGCACCCTGGGTCTCTGTGATTACTATATGTGATTCTGAGCGCGTATTCTCATACCTCTATATGAGGGTGTGTATTTATGCACTTATATGCATGTGTGCACATATGCACATGCACACACTAGTTCATTTAGTCATTTAGTATGGGGGAGCGAGGTTTAGATGGAACAAATGGGCCTGCCCTGACAATAGCATCTCAATATCCACCAGTGTTTTTAATCATTTGTTCCTCAAGAGTTTACATGAATTTCCCCATTTTGGAAAAGTGATTTTATGACCTATATATATATATATATATATATATGTGTGTGTGTGTGTGTATTATATACAATGTGTGTGTGTATTTGTTGTATCTATAGATATAGATATATCAATTTTATTTTATTAATTTTAGTACCTATATTACTTTCAACTCATCACCTGCGGTCCTTTTATTATTAACCCCCTATTTGTACATGTCATGTCATAAATTATCCATGGATTTGCTATGATTAAAATGTTTTATGCTAAATAATTGTGTTTCCTTTTGGCTTACTCTCTGCCCTCTTATACTGTGCATTTTTCACTCAGTTTATTGGATCCCTTGAGGACTGGATACTGATTTACTGCTGCAGCATATTAGAGATAGTAAAAGCCACCAATATAAAAATTTTGAAGGTCAGCTTTTGGTAGACATGAAAAAGGAGGATGTTCTTCTCTAAACAAGTTTACCATTCTTTGCAGATTGGACACAAGCTGGAACAGAATTAGCTGTTCACATGGTAAAGAGGCACTCATCCCAGCTATAGTTTCAACAGTTCCTTGTGCAGTTCGGTGTATGCTTCCATTACAGCGGCTCCAGATTGGTGATCTGAGAAGTTTTTTTACTCTGGGACTGTCTTCACACAGTTACATGCTGATCTTGCCTGCCTTCCACATCAACTTGTGAGTGCATATATATTGGTTTTATTTGGCTACACTTATCAAAGCTTACTACACTATGCTGCTGGTTTTTGCACTTCGTATTCTCATTTGTTTTTGTGTATTTCTAATGTTGCCTGTTAAGTCATGATAAAATACCTTTCTCCACACTGATTTGTTTTTTTTAATGTTGTCTTAGTACATGTGCCCCAATTAATTGCCCAGTACCCATGCTCTTTTAAATAAAAGAACATTAGCCTTGAGAAAAGGTTGAAAAAAAAAAATAAGATTTAGCTCCTATAAAGTTCAGTGAGGTTTTGTCCTATGTTCAATATGTTCAGTGAGGTTTTGTGCTATGTTCAATATTTTCAAACATCCTGATGGGTTTGGTGAATGGGCACTGAACCAAACTCTGGCCAGTTCTCTCATCAATAGGTTTAGTAAATTCACATATGTGCTTGTTTAAGGATTGGAACTGTAACAAAGGTTAAAGATGCATGTAAACCATGATCAAAGATCAAAATAGACCAAACGAGTAGATATATCTTAAAGCAGAGCTCATTAAAGGGAGCCCAGTTATGTGACTGTTAATCACTTCAATACTGGGCACTTTGCCCCCCCCCCCCTCCTGCCCAGGTCAATTTTCAGCTTTCAGCGCTATCGTACTTTGAATGACAATTGTGTGGTCATACAACACTGTACTCATATGATATTTTTATCATTTTTGAGACAGATATAGCTTTCCAATCACCAATGTCTTTTTTAAAAAAAAACAATAAATGACCCAAAATGTTGGAAAAAAAAACTTTTGTCATCTCTGTATTAATCTTTTGCAAATAAGATTTCTTCTTCTTCATTGATGAGGCTGCAATGATGGGCACTGGGGCGGCAGTGATAAGGTTGCACTGGTGGGCACTGATGTGTATCATTGATTTGGCTGCACTGATGGGCACTGATAAGCACTAATGAGGCTGCACTAATGAACACTAATTTGCACTGATAAGGCTGCACTGATGAAGAGGCACTGATGGGCACTGATGAGGCAGCACTGGTAAGCTGCACTGATGAGGTGGCACTGATTGGCACTGATAAGTGGCACTGATGGGCACTGATAGGCTGCACTTATGGGAACTGATAATCATGGCACTGATGATAAGTGCATAACACAGAACTGAGAGCCTTGCTGGGTATCGACAGTCTCTTCCACCCACAGACACAGCGTGTAAGGAAAAGACTGCTGATAACTGGCAAGTCTTTTTATATGTTATCAGCTGTCATTGGACACAGTTGATCACATGATAAAGGCTCTCATTGTGTTTGGCCCTTTACTATGATCTGTGATCAGCCTTGTCTAAAAGACACAGTGGTTCATAGAGCACACCAGATGCCTGCCACAGGGGGCACATGCAACGCGCGTTCTGGGAGGATGTCTATAGATGCCCTCCCAGAATGAGAGAACCATGCTGTAGCCATCTTTCAGCCATAGTGTGGTTTTAAAGTGTTAATGTCAGAATAAGTAAGTAACTAAAAGTAAGTTACAGGAAGAGAATCTGCCCTGCTATGGTTGCAAAGGAAAGTTGTTCAAATCTTGCAAAACACAATATATTATGTACATGACTAATGGATTTATACTGCTTCAAAAAATAAGTAGAAGTGAGTTTGTGGGAGCAATGATACTGGTTTATATAGATACTTTCTTATCACTTTCTTGTATCCTTGATTTGGAGAACTGCAGAATATTACCTTGAAACTAGTTGAGCGTTATCAGTGGACAATTGATTTCATAGTGGTAATTGAATGTCTTAGATGGCAACCACTAAAGATTTTTGTCAACTGCATCATAAACCTAGATACTGAAGATGACCTGTAATAAAGAGAATGTGCTGTCTTATATTTTTTTAGGTATACATGTAAACAAGTGCAGTGCATAAATAATACAATCAATGTATGTTTACATTTAAAAATCATGTTTCCATGTACTTTTTTAATTATATGCTGTATGTATATTGGGGAATTCATATTTTCTCATTACATATGTTAGCTCTGCCTCCTGCTATTTAAATCTATACGATAGTCATGCTTTACTGTTCCTTTTTACAATGCAAGTCTAAATATATATATATATATATATATATATATATATATAATGTACTTTGTCTCATCAGGAACTGAATAACATGCAATGAGGGATAATTCTTCTTTGATGTAGTAGTTCATAAATAAAGCTGCTGATTGTTCCCCTAAATAGAAATTGTAGTAAAAAGAGTTAGTTTAGGTAATTATTGATATGTTTACCTTAGGATACATTTTTATGTAATTTTCACATTATAAAATACTTAGCAGGTATATTTATAAAGCAGTGAATATTACTTTTACCAAACATTCAACAGTAGTAAATCAATTGCTGTTATTTAAAACACATGTAACAAGAAGATTCAGCTGCATGTTTGGTGAGTGTTTTAATAATACATCCCTTAGTAAATAATGGTAATAGAGTTTGCTTTCTAAATCATGAATAACGGAAAACAAAACAGAATTTATTTCTTGCCCATGGTTGGATACTTATTGCGAGTGTTGTTGTCATTAAACTCAGTAAACCATTATTTCTTTAATAAAATCTTTATTTTTTTGTAAATCAATCTATACAGTATCTCACAAAAGTGAGTACACCCCGCACATTTTTGTAAATATTTTATTATATCTTTTCATGTGACAGCACTGAAACTTGGGACCAATCCTGTTTAATTTATTCATAAATGATCTAGAGGAGGGGATATCTAGTACAATCTCAGTATTTGCAGATGATACTAAATTAGGCATGCCAATATCTTCTATGCAGGATGTGGAAATCTTGCAAGCAGACCTGAACAAAATAACGGGGTGGGCAACTACATGGCAGATGAGATTTAATGTAGAAAAATGTAAAGTAATGCACTTGGGGGCCAGAAACCAGAAAGCAAGCTACTCACTAGGGGGGGAACCTCTGGGTGAGTCTAGGATGGAAAGGGACCTGGGGGTACTGGTAGACAACAGGCTTGGAAGTGGCATGCAATGCCAAGCCGCTGAAAGCAAAGCCAACAGAATACTGGGTTGTATAAAAAAGGGGATTCACTCCAGAAATAAAGAGATTATTCTTCCACTCTACAAGACTCTGGTCCGGCCACATCTGGAGTATGCTGTCCAGTTCTGGGCACCGGTCCTCAGGAAGGATGTGCTGGAACTGGAGAAAGTCCAGAGAAGGGCAACAAAAATAATTAGGGGAATGGAGGACATCAGCTATGAGGAAAGACTACAAGCACTGAACTTATTCTCTCTGGAGAAGAGACGATTGAGGGGGGATATGATATCAATGTACAAATACTGTACTGGCGACCCTAGCATAAGGAACAAACTATTCAGAGAAAGGAGATACAATAAGACACGTGGCCACTCACTAAAACTTGAGGAAAGGCGGTTTAACCTTAAAGTGCGTAAGGGGTTCTTCACTGTAAGAGCGGTAAGGATGTGGAATTCTCTTCCGCAAGCAGTCGTATCAGCGGGGAGCATTGATAGTTTCAAAAAACTATTGGATGGACACCTTAAAGACCACAACATACAGGGGTATACAATGTACGGTTAAAATGGATTATTTGAACCATATCATGTTGTCTGATGAGACCAAGATTAACTTATTTGGTTCAGATGCTGTCAAGCGTGTGTGGTTGCAACCAGGTGAGCAGTACAAAGGCAAGTTTGTCTTGCCTACAGTCAAGCATTGTGGTGGGAGTGTCATGGTCTGGGGCTGCATGAGTATTGCTGGCACTGGGGGGCTACAGTTCATTGAGGGAACCATGAATGACAACATGTACTGTGACTTACTGAAGCAAGAGCATGATCCCCTCCCTTCAGAGACTGGCCCGCAGGGCAGAATTCCAACATGATAACGACCCCCAAACACACCGCCATGATGACCACTGCCTTGCTAAAGAAGCTGAGGGTAATAGGGATGGACTGGCCAAGCATGTCTCCAGACCTAAACCCTATTGAGCATCTGTGGGGCATCCTCAAATGGAAGGTGGAGGAGCGCAAGAGGACTCCAGTGGCAACCTGTGAAGTTCTGGTAAACTCCATGCCCAAGAGGGTTAATGCAGTGCTGGAAAATAATTATGGCCACACAAAATATTGACACTTTGGGCCCAGTTTGGACATTTTGACTTAGGGATGTACTCACTTTTGTTGCCAGCGGTTTAGACATTAAGGGCTTTGTGTTGAGTTATTTTGAGGGGAGAGCAAATTTACACTGCTATACAAGCTGTACACTCACTACTTTACATTGTACCAAAGTGTCATATCTTCTGTGTTATCACATGAAAAGATATATATATATATATATATATATATATATATATATATATATATATATATATATATATATATATATTTTTTTTTTTAAACACCTGTTTTTAAGGTACAATGAACTATAGGGCTTTAGATGTGAAAAATTTGAAGTTTTACATCCAATAAACATATAAGAATAAATAAATAAATACAATTTTTAAGACGTTACCTGCTTTTAGCTGATCTTGTGTGTGATCATTTTGAATAGATCATCTATTCACATGTTCATGAGCTATTGCAATTACTTTGATATGGGCACTGTTCTTCTCCCTGCACAATTGCAAATGTATTTAATAATAGAAATATCACATACTCAGACTGGGCAATATATAACTCTTGCACTTTTACTACCCCTACAATAGAGGAAAATAAACCCTCTTGTCATTTCACTTTGCTCTTTTAATTCTTCTTTGATTCTTTTATTACTCATTTGTTGAACTAATTAGGAAGAGACTCGGAGCAGTATTACTATTGACCTCTCATTAGCTACTGTAACCAACAACCTTTCTTTATGGCATTTCTACTGCTTCCCAGAACTCATTATTTTGGCTCATTGTTATTAGGAAAATGCAAAACAAAGATCTTACTAATGTATAATGGAACCCTGTAATTTTCAGTATAGTGGATATATTAGAATGTCTTTACCAAATGCTTAAATACATACTGTCATACATACATACATACAGTATGTAACAGTGAAAGAAAAAATTTTATACTGGAAAGGTGTAAGTTCACACTTCCAAGTAAAGTAAAATAAATTACTCGTATATTGGAGTAATTTTGTGAAACAAAATGACAAACTGCCAATGCTATTAAAACAGCCATGCCAGCATGGTAAAGTTAAAACAATCAATTTACTTAGAATTAGGTTATTCGGAGTTCATGTATTCAGGATGGAGATACATTCTCATCAACATGTAACCTTCAGGAAAACCTGGTCTTCAAAAGAGCCTCTGATGCAAGGGTTTGGTAACAAAGTTTCCATGGGATAATGCACTAGGCCAGTGCATCCTCATTTGCTTCTGTCTTTAAGTATGGTGTGTGAGTGTGTGTGTGGGGGCGGGGGGGGGGGGGGGCTGGACCCAGAAGATAGCAGGTATGCAATGCATCTCTTTAAATGGCCCTGTAATCTATTTTTCATGAAATTATCTCTTACTGTGTCTTTCTGCCTCCTTGTAACGTGCTGTGAGCTCCTAAACCTCTCCCCCCCCACCTCTGTTTGTTTGTTCAGTCATGTGCACTGCTCTATGCACACTACAAATTCCACAGTCTATATCTAGGAATGGGCCTTACACCCCCCAGTTCGGTTCACACCGGATTATCTCAACATTCCAGTGAATACTAGGCCCTTTGGGTCTGGTACAGATTTTAAGGGGAACCTCATGCCAAAATGAAAAAAAAAAAAAAACGGCGTAGGGTCCCCCCCAAAATCTATACCAGACCCTTATCTGCGTATGCAGCCTGGCAAGTCAGGAAACTATACCATACCAAGCCAAATGCCTCAATATGGGGGGGGTGCTTTGGGGCAGGGCAGCCCTGCCCCCCACCCCAAAGCAACTTGTCCCTATGTTGATGAGGACAAGGGCATCTTCCCGGCAACCCTGGGCTGTGGTTGTCGGGTCTTCGGGCAGGGGACTTATTGGAATCTGGAAGCCCTCTTTAACAAGGGGCCCCCAGATCCTGGCCCCGCCATGTGACTAGGTATTGGGTACATTGTACCCCTACCCATTCACCAAAAAAAATGGCAAAAAGTAAGAACCACAGGTAACAGTTTTTGACAAGTCCTTTATTAAAAAATAAAAAATAAAAAAAAATAGTGTCCCTTGATGTAAATTCATCGTCAATCATGATGCCCGCTGGACCAAAAAAAAAAATGCTTCTGCCTCTGGGAAGGCGTCCCGCCAAATGCCTTCTCTTTGCTTTGATAGCTCTTATATAGGCAAGGGGCGGAGCCACCGACCCCTTCTGACTTCACGTGACATCTATTTTTTGTTTTTTACTAAAGGACTTGTCAAAAACTGTTTCCTGTGGTTCTTACTTTGACACTATTTGGTTAATGGGTAGGGGTACAATGTACCTGATACCCATTCACATAGGGGGGGTGGGGCCTGGGGGCCCCCTTGTTAGACAATCTGGAGACATACCATAGACCTAGAAAATGCCAATGACAAGATGAGGAAAAAAGCACTCTCACTAAGCTTAGACACTGATGTTTTATTTGAGGTTTAAACATCAAAGAATTTCAAAAGTTTTGTTCTATACACTTAAATCCCAAGAAGCACTGGATATGCTTGATACAGAAAAATATTACTAAGCATCATGCCTACAGTATCTAGCCTCCTGATCTATCTTTTAGTCCTATAACAGATTAACTGAAATCAGAAAACTCTAAGTCACTAGAGGTGTACCGAACTGTTCGCCGGCGGACAGTTCCCGGCGAACTTAGCATGTTCGCGTTCGCCGCTGCGGGCGAACATATGCGATGTTCGGTCCGCTCCCCATAATACATCATTGAGGCAAACTTTGACCCTGAACTTTACAGTCAGCAGGCACATTTCCAGCCAATCAGCATACCTCCCTCCCACACCCTCCCACCTCCTATAAATAAGCAAGGGCAGCATCCATCTTAGATCATTCTGAAGCAGTGTGTGTAGTGAGAGCAGGGAGAGCTGCTGCTGCTGCTGTTAAGCTAGGGACAGTTAGTCAGTGTTCCTGGTCTTGCAGTGTTCTTGGTCCACTACTGCTGTAAGGACAGCACCCCAAAAAGCCCTTCTAAGGGCTGGTATTTGTGTAATTTATATATATATATATATATATATATATATATATATATATATATATATATATCTAGCGTCCCCAGAAGCCCTTTTAAGGGCTGGTAATTGAGTTTTTTCTTCTTTTATATGTATATGTATATATATATATATATATATATATATATATATATATATATATATATATATATATATATATATCTAGTGTCCCCAAAAGCCCTTTTAAGGGCTGGTAACTGAGGATTTTTTTATTTTATTTATATATATACATATATATATATATATATATATATATATATATATAGTGTCCCCAAAAGCCCTTTTAAGGGCTGGTAAGGTAATAGAGTTTTTTCTTTATATATATATATATATATATATATATATATATATATATATATATATATATATATATATATCTATTGTACACTGCAGTTGCCTGCCCGCTGTGTGTGAGAGGCCACAGACCTACCACAGACTGTACTGTGTGCACACCACACTCATTTCCGGTGGCACAGGCACAGTACCTTGCATTTTAAAAAATATTTTTTTTTCCTCTGTCATAATTGCAGTGAGTGCTGTGTCAGGTCCACAGAGTGCACTGTACCCACTGCAGTGCACTGCCCACCACTGATATATATATACGGTGGCACAGCATCTTGTTGCAATAAATTGAAAAAAAAAAAATATTTTTTATTATTGCAGTTGCCTGGGCTGCCAGTGACTGTCAGGTCCACAGAGTGTACTGTGCCCACTGCAGTGCCACTGTGTGCCCACCCACCACTGATATATAAGGTGGCACAGCAGCTTGCAAAGTAAAAAAATATATATATTTTTTTTAATTGCAGTTGCCTGGGTGCCAGTGACTGCTGTCAGGTCCACAGAGAGTGTACTGTGCCACTGCCCACCCACCACTGATATATAAGGTGGCACAGCAGCTTGCAAAGTAAAAAATATATATATATATTTTTTAATTTCAGTTACCTGGGTGCCAGTGACTGCTGTCAGGTCCACAGAGAGTGTACTGTGCCACTGCCCACCCACCACTGATATATAAGGTGGCACAGCAGCTTGCAAAGTAAAAAAATATATATATATATTTTAATTGCAGTTGCCTGGGTGCCAGTGACTGCTGTCAGGTCCACAGAGAGTGTACTGTGCCACTGCCCACCCACCACTGATATATAAGGTGGCACAGCAGCTTGCAAAGTAAAAAAAATATATATATTTTTTAATTGCAGTTGCCTGGGTGCCAGTGACTGCTGTCAGGTCCACAGAGAGTGTACTGTGCCACTGCCCACCCACCACTGATATATAAGGTGGCACAGCAGCTTGCAAAGTAAAAAAATATATATTTTGTTTATAATTGCAGTTGCCTGGGTGCCAGTGACTGCTGTCAGGTCCACAGAGAGTGTACTGTGCCACTGCCCACCCACCACTGATATATAAGGTGGCACAGCAGCTTGCAAAGTAAAAAAAAAAAATATATATATTTTTTATAATTGCAGTTGCCTGGGTGCCAGTGACTGTCAGGTCCACAGAGTGTACTGTACCCACTGCCCAACACTCCTATAGGGTGGCACAGCACCTTGCACTCATAGTACAACACATTAAAAAAAAAATGACAGGCAGAGGCAGGCCACCCCGCAAGGGCCGTCGTGGTCGTGGTGCTGTGATTTCCTTAGGCCCTAGAATAATGCCCAGTGTTCAGAGGCCACCACAGACCCTGAACTCAAAAAATTCTGAGGACATAGTTGACTGGCTTACACAGGACACCCAATCGTCTACAGCTTCCGCTCGGAACCTTAATGCACCATCCTCCTCCAGCTCAGCTTCGGGCACCTCTCAATTTACCACTCGCCAGCCCGCCGGCACCACCACCAACACTAGCACCACAGCCGCTTCACTTGATCCGTCAGAGGAGTTATTTTCACATCAGTTGGAAGAAATAAGTGATGCGCAACTATTAGTGCCAGAGAATGTAGATAACGGGGATATGTCTCAGTCAGGCAGCATTATACACATGGACGTACATTGTGATGATGATGATGATGTTGTACCTGCTGCTGCTGCCTTTGCTGAGTTGTCAAGTGAAGCGGCTGATGATGACGATGTGTCTGTGGATGTCACCTGGGTGCCTGCTCGAAGAGCAGAAGAAGAGGGGGAAAGTTCAGATGGGGAGACAGAGAGGAGGAGGAGACGAGTTGGAAGCAGGGGGAGGAGGTCATCGCAAGGAGCTAGTGGCGCAGTCAGACAGCATGTAGATTCGGCACCCGGGGTCAGCCTGACAGCACGCCAATCAACGCAAGCTGTTGCCACCACCAGAATGCCGTCCTTGCAAAGCTCAGCAGTGTGGCATTTTTTTTGTGTGTCTGCCTCTGATATCAGCGATGCCATTTGTAACCTGTGCCAAAAGAAGTCCAACACCCACCTAGGTACAACTGCTTTGCGAAGGCACATGATCTCACATCACAAACGCCTACGGGATCAACACATGAGTAAAAGCAGCACACAAACTGAAAGCCACCATCCTCCTCCTGGTCCAGCATCTTCAGCCACGTCAACCACTGCTGTCCTCCATGCCCCCTATCAACAACCCGCCCCTCCGCCTCTCACCTTCAGCAGTTCCTGCTCACCTGCCCACAGTCAGGTGTCTGTCAAGGAAATGTTTGAGCGTAAGAAGCCAATCTCACAGAGTCACCCCCTTGCCCGGCGTCTGACAGCTGGCTTGTCGGAACTCTTAGCCCGCCAGCTTTTACCATACAAGCTGGTGGAGTCTGAGGCCTTCAAAAAATTTGTCACTATTGGGACACCGCAGTGGAAGGTACCCGGCCGAAATTATTTTTCACAAAAGGCAATCCCCAACCTGTACTCTATTGTGGAAAAGGAAATCATGTCACGTCTGGCACACAGTGTTGGGGCAAGGGTCCATCTGACCACTGATAGCTGGTCTGCAAAGCACGGTCAGGGCAGGTATATAACTTACACTGCGCATTGGGTAAACCTGCTGGCGGCTGCCAAACATGGAATGCGTGGCTCTGCTGCAGAGGAGTTGGTGACACCGCCACGACTTGCAGGCAGGCCTGCTGCCACCTCCTCTACTCCTCCTACTCCATCCTCTTTGCTAACCTCCTCGGCTGAGTCCTCTTCTGCTGTTGCGTCTTGCTCCACACCAACTGCACCCCCCCCAGCTCCCCAGAGGCTATTCCACATGCCGGATACGACAGTGTCACGCTGTCTTGGGGTTGACTTGCCTGAAAGCAGAGAGTCACACCGGACCAGCACTACTGTCCGCCCTGAACGCACAGGTGGATCAGTGGCTGACCCCGCACCAACTGGAGATCGGCAAAGTGGTGTGTGACAACGGAAGCAATTTGTTGGCGGCATTGAAATTGGGCAAGTTGACACATGTGCCGTGCATGGCACATGTGTTGAATCTGATTGTGCAACGCTTTGTGCAGAAGTACCCAGGCTTACAGGACGTCCTCAAGCAGGCCAGGAAGGTGTGTGGCCATTTCAGGAGTTCCTACACGGCCATGGCGCACTTTGCAGGTATTCAGCGGCGAAACAACATGCCAGTGAGGCGCTTGATTTGCGACAGCCCGACACGTTGGAATTCAACACTGCTAATGTTCGACCGCCTGCTCCAACAAGAAAAAGCGGTAAACGAGTATTTGTATGACCGGGGTGCTAGGACAGCCTCTGCGGAGCTGGGTATTTTTTTGCCACGTTACTGGACACTCATGCACAATGCCTGTAGGCTCATGCGTCCTTTTGAGGAGGTGACAAACCTAGTGAGTCGCACCGAAGGCACCATCAGCGACATCATCCCATATGTTTTTTTCCTGGAGCGTGCCCTGCGAAGAGTGCTGGATCAGGCCGTAGATGAGCGTGAAGAGGAAGAGGAAGAGTTGTGGTCACCATCACCACCACCAGAAACAGCCTTACCATCGCTTGCTGGACCTGCGGCAACACTGGAAGAGGAGTGTGAGGAAGAGGAGTCAGAGGAGGAATGTGGCTTTGAGGAGGAGGAACACCAACCACAGCAGGCATCCCAGGGTGCTCATTGTCACCTATCTGGTACCCGTGGTGTTGTACGTGGCTGGGGGGAAGAACACACCTTCAATGACATCAGTGAGGACGAGGAATTGAACATGAGTAGCTCGGCATCCAACCTTGTGCAAATGGGGTTTTTCATGCTGTCATGCCTGTTGAGGGACCCTCGTATAAAAAGGCTGAAGGAGAACGACCTGTACTGGGTGGCCACGCTACTAGACCCCCGGTATAAGCAGAAAGTCTCTGATATGTTACCCAATTACCGGCAGTCGCAAAGGATGCAGCAGCTACAAAATAAATTGAAAAGTATGCTTTACACAGCATATAAGGGTGATGTCACAGCACAACGGGAATCCAACAGGGGAAGAGGTGAAAGTAATCCTCCTCCTACCACCACAACCACGCCGGCAAGGACAGGACGCTTTACAGACGTCTTGTTGATGGAGGACATGCGGAGCTTTTTTAGTCCTACGCATCGCCACAGCCCTTCGGGGTCCACCCACAGAGAACGACTCGACCAACAGGTAGCAGACTACCTTGCCTTAACTGCAGATATCGACACTCTGAGGAGCGATGAACCCCTTGACTACTGGGTGTGCAGGCTTGACCTGTGGCCTGAGCTATCCCAATTTGCCATTGAACTTCTGGCCTGCCCCGCTTCAAGTGTGCTGTCAGAAAGGACCTTCAGCGCAGCAGGAGGTATTGTCACTGAGAAGAGAAGTCGCCTAGGTCAAAAAAGTCTTGATTACCTCACGTTTATTAAGATGAATGAGGCATGGATCCCGAAGGGACTGACAGTGGGGGATGCATTTGACTAAAAAAGGCCTGGTGATGACTGAGATGCCTTGGGCTAAAAATGGTCCACACGCTGCTGTATTTAATCATTCTCTGCATGCCGGATGACTTACGTGACGTCTCCGCCACCAACTATGGTTCAAGCCGCAATGTTTTACAGCAGCGGCTGCAACAATACCTACTTTTTCATGCATGTGTACATGCCTAATTTTTCTGGCCTCTGGTGCTACACTGTGGCTGCAAAAAAACAAAAAACAAAAAAAAAGGCACATACATGTGTCAATTCCCCTTCGTGATCGTTACCTTGTCGTGGTGAAGGGGCTTGCGTATCACAATGAAGCAATCACCTCTAGGAGTGTGTTGGCACACCCCAGATGATAAGGTCGTTGCTTCATTGTGAACAGACCAAAAGCGATCCGCAGGATAATTTTTCATAGAAAAAACATTCATTTTCTTTCATTCTTTCTGCGGAGCTGGGTATTTTTTGGCCGCGTTACTGAATGCTCATGAACAATGGCTGTAGGCTCATGCGTCCTTTTGCGGAGGTGACAACCCTGGTGGTCAGTCGAACCCAAGGCAACATCATCAACCTCATCACATATGCGTTTTTTCTGGAGCGTGCCCTGCGAAGAGTACTGGATCAGGCTGTAGATGAGCATGAAGAGGAAGAGTTGTGGTCCCCATCACCACCAGAAGCAGCCTTGTCGTTGTCAATTGCTGGACCTGTGGCAATGCAGAGAGAGGAGTCTGAAGAAGAGAAGTCAGAGGAGGAAGGTGGCTTTGAGGAGGTGGAATACCAGCCACAGCAGGCGTCCCAGGGGGCTTGTTGTCACCTTTCGGGGACCCTTGGTGTTGTACGTGGCTGGGTGGAGGAAGAGACCTTCAATGATGTCAGTGAGGACAAGGAACGGGACATGGCTAGCTTGGTATCCAACCTTGTGCAAATGGGGAGTTTGCGGTTGTGCAAATGGACTGACTGACTGTTAAACGGGGAGTTTGGTCTGTCAGAGTTTGGTCTGTCACTGTGAAGCGGGCATAACCCTTACACTACTTGACCGATAAAACATCATACCTGATCGTATTCACACACTGGATGTTTTAAAGCAGGTTATTCCAAACAATTTAGGAATGTTAGGTGATTTATGCCCTTTATGGATCAAAACCCGACTCTGCGTCAACTACGTAATTTTCCAAGGGAGTTTTGCCATGGATCCCCCTCCGGCATGCCACAGTCCAGGTGTTAGTCCCCTTGAAACAACTTTTCCATCACTATTGTGGCCAGAAAGAGTCCCTGTGTGTTTTAAAATTCGCCTGCCTATTGAACTCTATGTCGGTTCGCCGGTTCGCGAACATTTGCCGATATTCGCGTTCGCCGTTCGCGAACGGCGAATTTTAGGTTCGCAACATCACTATAGCTCACTCCTGTCAATTCTAACTCAATGTTATGGAGTTCCTCCTTAACAATTCCTACCTCTAAATGCCTATGTTCCATGCAGTTTACCAGCATATAAGGAGACAAACAAAAACAAGTACCACTTATCATTAAACTCAGTGATGACCTAATTCATTTGCAGCCCAGCTATCCAAAATTATTTATTTCCCATATGGGTCAGCCCTGGAACACTCCTGCTGTATTTAGGCTGGGTCAACTGACTAACCCCCTGAATCCCCCCACACCCCTTTTTTTTTCACTCTACAGAATAAATATGAGTCCCTTTTCACAATCATACAAGATACTCATAGTGGTATCTGAGGATCCATTTACCAAACATTCATACAAAATGAAATGAAATGAGATCCTTTTATAGGAATCTCTCTTCCCTGTGTGTAAAATTTTATGAACCCAAGTACATAAAAGCTTTATTTGTACAACCTATATAGAGAACACTATTAAAATAATTATACACAAGTCTATACACCAGATGTGTTACATTCCAAATATTTTTCTGCAATCAGTGCTGGAGGTACAACTCATGATTGTATACCCTTTTCCATGTATTTTGGATCTGCCAAAGTATCCTACTGGGAGGAAGTAATTTATTTAATAACATATTTGGTGGGATGCCCCATCCCATAGTCTCTTTTACACACGTTCAGGATCTTTCCCTAAAGGGCGTCCCTAAAAACACAAAAAATGTCATCACATATACTATCAGCCAATGGGGTTGATTTACTAAAACCAGAGAGTACAAAATCTCTTACAGATGTGAATGGTAGCCAGTCAGCTTCAAACTTCAGCTTGTTCAATTAAGCTTTGACAAAAAAAAAAAACCTGGAGGCTGGCTAGTTCTTATGCAGAGCAGCACTAGACTTTGCATTCTCTAATGTTGATACTTTTTGATCATAGGCTTATGCCTCCCCTTTTCTAGTGATCTGTTCATGGGGTGGGGAGCATTTTCCATCCTAATTTTTCCTTCTTTTTTTTTTACTGTAGAGTTTCCCTCTTGAACCATTGAGACTGCATCTGTGAGCAATTATTACTCTACTTTTTCATTAGTCTTGCAAACACTGGGTCATTTCCACTGATTTCCTCCCCTCCTGGTTTACCCATCCCAGGTTACCACAATGAATGCTAGCATAATGTATACTGTTAGACCATAGATACTAGAGCTGATGGACCTCAAAATATTGGTACCTCTGTTTACTTCAATTGTTGTATCTTTATCTTGCCATGTTTGCTATGAGCTTTTCTGATGCTCTGCACAAGTCTAATTGTAGAAACTATCCTTGTATTTTTTAATGGACCTAAAAGCCAATATGGACCTGCACAGAGCAGCACATAGGAGTTCCATAAGTCTGGGAGTAAAGACTTTCAAAATGCTAATTTCTTCATTTGGTGAAAATAAACAAGTGTGATATGCTTTATTGCATCTTCCAACCCTCAATCCACTAACCTTATCTTTCTAGATATGGCTTTTCAAGAAATATGTTTATTGGTAAAGGTACACAAATTTATTGTAAATAGAGTTATAATTCTAACTTTACTTATGACAAAAATGTATGTAAGCATGCCGATTATTTGCAATTAGGTGGTTATAATTAAATAAAGAAAAAAAATTGAAAAACTTGATCAAGGGGTGCACAGTTTGCAGCTAACAGGCAGAGGAATAATGAAGACGAAACCCAGGCACTGTATTTATCTGTCAAAGAAATGCACAGCTACTGCAAATCAAAAATCAAAGACTAGCGTAAAGGGCACATGAATCTATATCTGAAACAAACTGTATACAGGCAAGCACTAGCGTAACTAACATCCCAGAACAACTTGCAGCTGCTCACTGCTGCTCACAGCTGCTCGGCTAACTGATTAATATTGCAAACGATGTGTAGATGCAACTTTAAGGGATGTTTTAATAACTTTTTTCATTACACAAAGAGTGTAATAACAGAAATTATCTTTTTTCAAAACAATACAGTACAACACAACAGGATGTTTACACCAATTTTAGGGGAATAAAAACAGTTAAAATTTGCTATTCACATTTTTATTTATCATAACATCATATACTTTAGTTCAATAATACTCTTTTTATTTTTGGTATTTGTATGAAATGATAACTCTGCTGGCTATATGGGCCAATGGGACCAAAAGGCTACTGCTCCCAAACTGGTATTACTCTTACTCATACCTACATATCTACCTACTATATCCCTACATTGGCTTATCTCAGCCTCTTTATCCTTTTATCTAAAATAATGGAAAACCTCAGCATACTCTATTTCCTCTGGGATCAGTTGCCATACCCTCTTCACTAGGGTACACAAAAAGCAGATACACATACACATACTAACTGTAAACCAATAATCTCTATGCTTTTAAAAAAACTTTCAATAACTCGCACCCTCATTATAAATTGTGAATCTTCTATATTATGTCAATAATTCACTATAACAAAAAAAAAAAAAATGAAAAGCATAAAGGGTCCAAAGAATGGTATCCACCGATTAATGGAGAAACATGTCTCAGATCAATGCAAAATCAGTCCAAAAGCCTGTCAAATCCCCATACGCATTTTTAAGTTTTCACAGCAGCAATTCAATTACAATGTAGCTTACTCAGTTTATCATCCAAGTGCTCATGTCATGTTCATTGCATCCACCTTTCAAAGCATGAATTGTGTATGTGGATTTGACAGGCTTTTGAGCTAATCTGAGACATTTAAATCTTCTACTGACTGTGTATCCATGGTGTATACAATGTATACAGTAAGTTTTGAAAAATAATAGGAACCATCTGGATGACAAAGTGACCTATACTGTATTTTTGCTGTGGCGGAAAACATGTAAATGTTTAGGGAACCTTGGCAGGATTTGAATTGATCTGAAACACCTATTCTTGTAAAATGTATTGTTCTGATGATAGCATTCCTTGGGCACTCTATTTTTTATTTTTATTTTCTGAAAAGTAAATTGGTCGAAAGATTTTGTAATGCAGAGTTGAAGACTGTACGCAGGTTGGCAGATGCAAGATCTTAGATGTGTGGTCAGGCGGGCAGAAGTTAGCAACAACTGGGTGGCAGAGGCACAAAATCAGGAACCTGGAGCCAGACCAAGGTCAGTATTGAGTGGTACCAGAACAGCAGGCAGGAGGCAAAGCTGGGTCACAAGTCAGAGAGTAAGAAACAGAGTTTCAGGAGCAAGTGGAGTTAAACAAGCTGGATCAGAACAAAGATGTAAGCACAGGATCAGGTCATGAGAACTAGGTATGATGGAACGGTTCGGGTCGACCATCAGTTCGACCCGAACATTGGCTGTCCGAAATTTGGCCGAATTCCGAACGTATTGTGGTAAAAGTTCCGAATTCGGCCACCAGAACCGCCCAAAAGGCAATGGGACAGGAACTGGGCTTTAAAAGCCCATGATTGGCCCAGGAACATCAGTAAAAGCAGATTGGAAGGACTAGGGGGTCCAGAGGCCAATCAGGAGTGAATACGCCCCCCATACGCCCCCCAGTATATAACATAGCCCTGCCAAATCTCTAGCATTGTAATAGAGAGGCTGTGCAATAGAGTGGAAGCATTTCTGTTACTCCTGCTGCTCCAGTGTCATTTTGCAATTATTAGTGTGAGGAAAGGGATATGCAGTGTAGTTAGGGTACTATATACCACTATAGTTAGATTCAATAATTCAGTTTCTGTAGGGAAAGTTTTTGTGTTAGGGTGACCGTAGTGTAGTTTAGGGTGAACTGATTCTACTATGCTAGGGTGACCGAACTCTTCCATGTCAGGGTGACCGTAATGTAGTTTAGGGTGAACTGACTCTGCTATGCCAGGGTGACCGTAATTTAGTTTAGGGTTAACTGACTCTGCTATGCCAGGGTGACCGAACTCTTCCATGTCAGGGTGACCGCCAGAAAAAAAAGATAATTTTTCTTAGAATTTCAGTAGTGCAGGGATGGGGCTCCGCTCCTTTCACACCTGGGCATTTTTGGGCGTCTTTGGAGGCAGGCATGACATCTGAACTTCTTAACTTCTGTATAGGGGTATGTATACACATATGCACATACACACATATAGGTGTGAAAGGAGTGGAACCCCATCCCTGTGCTACTGAAATAATTTCAGTAGCGCAGGGATGGGGTTCCGCTCCTTTCACACCTATATGTGTGTGTATGTGTATATATATATGTGTGTGTGTGTATATATACCCCTATACAGAAGTTCAGATGTCATGCCTGCCTCCAAGGTGTGAAAGGAGCGGAACCCCATCCCTGCGCTACTAAACATTCTAAGAAAAATTATCTCTTTTTTTCTGGTTCTGGACATGCTACAGAGCTGAAACTTCACAGGTACACTTTTTAGACCCCCCAGACACTAAATCCAAATAAATCTCATTTTTTTTAAATAATTTTTTCAATAATTGGCTCTCTATCAAAAAAGACAATTTTTAAGAACTTTTTTTGTGTGATTAATAGTCCCTGGGGCATGACCCAGAACCCTAGGCACTTTTTAGGGGCATTTATTGGGTTTTAGGGCTTCAAAATGGTGTTTTTTGATTCCAGAAGTTCGGTTCCCATCGATTTCAATGGGGTTCTGGAATCCGAACCAAACTTTCGGGTGTTCTGGTCGAACCAAACTTTTCAAAAGTTCGATCATCCCTAATGAGAACAGAGAGCTGACAACCACTCAGCAAAGGTCCTGAGAATTGTAGTGGTTTAAATAGGCCACTGAGCACCAAAGTCTCTTCAACTGTGCATGCTCAGGCTCATAAGTACACTAATGTTTATGTAAACAACAAACAAACACAGAGGCGCACAGGCCTAGTGCATTATCCTTTGCTTGGTTTATTAAAAATAAGAAGATTAAAAATACTCACAAACGAGTTTCTTGGTTAAAAGCATATCATGTAAGGAACGCAGTCCTCAGTAGTATGATCCGAGGGTAAGTTATCCCTTGAGTTAGTAGTGGCTAACGCGTTTCGAGGGTTAGCCTCTTCCTCAGAGCCTCGAGGCACCAATTAGCTGACAGCTTAAACTGTTAACACACACCTCTTGCTTTTGGATATTTTACTCCAGGTCTGTCAGCAGTCCTCCCAAACTTTCCATGTTAGGAGGGTATTTATTTAGGCAGTAACAGAAACACTAATTCTGAAGGTATGTTCTGATAGATTATGTGGTCAAATACCTGCAACTGGTTACTTAAGTAGTTTTATTTTTTCCAGGAGTTTGACTAAAGCCGAATTCCAGGTAAAACATTTTAGGAAGAATAAATACTTTTGTCATTTTTTTCTTGCCATCCATGACCCCATTGAAATGATTTAACCTATCTCTCTGTACATCTGTGACACAATGTAAATCTGTCATGGTTTTTGTCTTTCTCTTTCTATCCAAAATAAGAAAAAATTATAATTTGGCTTGAGTGGAGCTTTATGTTCAGGATCCATTGTAAAAATATAGTTTTAATGTATAATCTTTTGGATTTCTGTCTGATTATGCTAACATTTTTTATTTAATGTGAATTAAATCATGACTAGCAATGAGCAAATATTCATTCTGGAAGCAACTATTAACAAGGAATTTGTCATCCAGTTTGTGGGGTTCTAATCTATTGATATGCTGCTTACTAATTCTGACAGTGTTTCAATACATTTCCTATTTTTACTTCATAAATAAATACAAGTTATACCTACTTGCTCCATCCTGGGTCTTCTCTTATTAAGAAATTACCACCATGAGTTAAATTAGATCTAAAGGCATCCTTTGTTATTTTGGATGGAGGGTTATAACCCATGTCAGTTTTTTCCATCTGTGTCATATTGGGAAGACATCCCAAAGACAAAACAGGTAGTGAGTGAATCTCTGGTTATCACTAGGGACATCCAAACTATCATCCTTATTCGAAAACTTTCCCTCTATTCCTGTTCTGGTGACATCCCAAAATTTGGTAATTTCTTTCTTTTTCACTCTCTATGATAACAGTAAACAGGGCAAATAGAGAGGCTGAATCTCCCTACTGGGGGCACAAACAGTATTACTGTGCCAATTATAGACCAGTCTCCCTACTCAACCTCCACCTTAAATGATTTGCTAAAACTTTAGTCAACAGACTATGCCCTTTACTACACAATTTAATTGGCCCAGAACAAGTAGGATTTATGCCAGGCAGAGAGGCAAGGGACAATGTCACAAAGGCTTTAAACCTCATTCATAGGGCACATACTGATCATTTTGAAGGCATGCTGCTGTCTACAGACACAGAAAAAGCATTTGATCGCATTTTCTGGGATTTTCTGCTTGTGACATGTTCTCATATTGGCCTAAAATCGCATATGGTCACCTGGATATCCACACTTTATCAAAGCCCGAAGACAAAGCTGAAATTTAATGGTACCCTTTCTGACCTGGTACGCATATATAATGGGATGAGACAAGGGTGTCCTCTTTCCCCTTTACTCTTCAGTCTGACATTGGAACCTTTAACCACTTTACCACCGGAGGATTTTGCTGTCTTACGTCCAGGCCACTTTTTGCGATTCGGCACTGTGCGAATTTAACTGACAATTGCGCAGTCGTGCGACGCCTACCCAAACTAAATTTACGTCCTTTTTTTTCCACAAACAGAGCTTTCTTTTTTTGGTGGTATTTGATCACCTGTGCAATTTTTACTTTTTGCGCTATAAACAAAAAAGAGCTTAAATTTTGAAAAAATAACAATATTTTTCACATTTTATTTATATGAAATTCCCCCCCCCCCCCCAAAAAATGTAAAAATCTAAATTTTTTTAAATTTTTGGCCAATTTGTTTTCTGCTACCTATGTTTGGTAAAAAAAAAAATCACAATAAGCGTATTTTGATTGGTTTGCGCAAAAGTTATTGCAATACTGGAAAAGAAGGGTGGCGCAACACTGGTGTCTATAAGTTTCTGTCCTTTATGGATAAAAGACTGGAAAGTGTGTCTTTTGAATAACAATAGTATTTATTGAAATCATGAATGGATAAAGGGTTAAAATATTTACCACGACAGTCCCGACAATCCTAAACCTCCTTGGGTTGCTATGGCATACCAAGGGAGATGTAAATGCAGCAGATAATAGCCGGTGTTACCTGGGGATCTGCTGGCGTCCCACTTGATGAAAGATGGCTAGTGGAGAATGGGGTACCTCGAATAGCGTATTGGCGCCGTTGTCAGGCTGAAAGGGGGACACTGTGCGCGGCCGCCGCACAGTCCCGCGGTGGATAGAAGCTTGCCTGCATCGGGTTCCCGAATCCTCCGCTGCTTCCGCGTTGGCCGGAAGTGACGTGGGGATCGCGTCACCGGAAGTGACGATCAGGAAGTCGGGCTGGTCACGTGTGTAAACAAACTTGCTTTCTGGTTGCCGCAACTACATGTTTCGCGCGCATACGCTTTGTCAAGTTGCGGCAATCGGCAACCAGAGAGCATTTAAAGCCAGAAAAATAGGCGGCTTTTGAAATTTGACCAATAGCAAATAACCAAATCAAAAAAAGGGGAAAAAAAGGAGGAGGAACAAAACGAAAAAAATATATATATATATATATATATATATATATATTGCAGGCCAACGTGGCCAACGGCCAACGCGGAAGCAGCGGAGGATTCGGGAACCCGATGCAGGCAAGCTTCTATCCACCGTGGGACTGTGCGGCGGCCGCGCACAGTGTCCCCCTTTCAGCCTGACAACGGCGCCAATACGCTATTCGAGGTACCCCATTCTCCACTAGCCATCTTTCATCAAGTGGGACGCCAGCAGATCCCCATGTAACACCGGCTATTATCTGCTGCATTTACATCTCCCTTGGTATCCCATAGCCATCCAAGGAGGTTTAGGATTGTCGGGACTGTCGTGGTAAATATTTTAACCCTTTATCCATTCATGATTTCAATAAATACTATTGTTATTCAAAAGAGACACTTTCCAGTCTTTTATCCATAGAAGACAGAAACTTATAGAAACCAGTGTGCGCCACCCTTCTTTTCCAGTATTGCCAATTCATGATTTCATCCCATGTTTAGGGTTTGACAGCCTTGGCAAGTCACAGTCTATTGATCATTTATATACCACCGCATTATTTGGTTCCATCATCACCCAGGGACATTTCTATAGGATCAGCGCCTGGACTATTTTTTTGTGCAAAAGTTATTGCGTTTACTAACTAAGGGAAAGATTTCTGTCATTTTTGGTGTTTTTTTTAATGAGTAATGGCTACGATCTGCGTTTTTTTTTGCGGGACTGCGACATTGCGGTGGACAGATCGGACCCTTGACTGACATTTTTGAAACATTTGGGGGTACCAGTGACATTACTGCAGTAATCAGTGCTATATATATGCACTGTTACTGTAAAAATGACACTGGCAGGGAAGGTGTTAATTTTATTGGAGAGGGAGGGGTTAATGTATGCCTGGTGCTTACTAACATGTGTGGGGGTGGGGTCTATGTGACACAGGGACAGATCGCAGGTTCAGCTATGCTGAACCCTGCAATCTGTCACTGTCTGTCACTTAGGAGATCCACCCGCTTTGTTTACACAAGCGGGCGGATCTCCAAACTCGATTCCCGGACGATCGGGGAAGAGCGGCGGCGATCGCTGTGACTGAATACAGGGGGAGCGAGCCTCCGGCGGCGCGCGTGCGCCGCCCACAAGGGGTGGAGTAAAGCGACGTAGGTCTACGTCGCTGGACGGGAACTAACCACTTTGCCGCAGTAGAGCTCGAGTGAGCAGTCGGCAAGTGGTTAAAAAGGACAGTAAAAAAACTCTCCATTTATGGATTCCAGATAGGTAGTAGAACATATATATCTGCAGCATATTAAAGTGAACACCCTATCCTCTATCTGCACAAACTGCTCCTTTAAATGGAAAGAAAAACCTCTGAAATATTTGGGTGTCTTGCTTACACCAAATCTGAAATCCATGCATGCCACAAACTTTAAACCCCTAATCCAAACATAAACAAAGACCTTGAAAAGGGGACCCTGAAATATTTTACATGGTTTGGCAGGGCAGCTATAATAAAGATGACAATTCTACCTAGGGTGTTATATCTGTTCCAGACCTTACCAATATCTATTCCAGCGAGCTTCTTTCAAGCCCTACAATCAATACATAGGAGGTTTCTATGGGCATAAAATAAATCTCACATCAAGCTTCATTTACTCACACAAGTTAAACAAAATGGTGGAATGGATTTTTCAAACTTCAAAAACAATTATTATGTCTCCCATAATACCCGAATAATTGACAGGAATTGCCAGAATATTCTTGGGAATAAACCAGTGACATATTCACCCTGGATTCCTTGGGAATCATACCCAAACACTTTAGAGCACCATCCATTGGTAGGTGCAACACTTAACCACTTCAATACCGCGTCATTGAAAAATGATGGCGGCAGGAAGGCTCTCTCGATCCAGGCTGACGTCATATGACGGCGGCCCGCTCTCGCCGCTCCTGAGCGCCCCCGTGGGTGCGCAGCATGGCGATCAGGGATGAGGCTATTCCCTCGGACTTAGCCCATCCCCGATCAAGGTAAACAGCCAATGAACTTGGCTGTTTACCACATGATCGGCTGTGCCAATCACAGCTGATCACATGAGCGGCTCCAGCACAAGGCGCACGTTCTCTCCTCAATGCACGCCCCCGGGGGCGCGCATGCGTGGCGATCGGGGACGAGGCTCGTCCCTCGGACAGAGCCCATCCCCAATCTAGATAAAGAGCCAATGAAATTGGTCCTTTACCACGTGACCGACTGTCAATCACAGCCGGTCACAGAATGTCAACAGAGAACACGGTAACTAGCTGTCACCGTGTTCTCCTCCTCACACACTGATCCTGTGTGAGGAAGAGAGTGTGGTAACAGCTAGTTACCAATTACAGTGCACCCCAAAACACACTGATTGCCCCCCCAATAAAGAGGACCTGTCACTAGCCCATCAAAGTACCTGTCACTAGCCCATCAGAGTACCCGAGTACCTGTCACCAGCCCATCAGGTACTCTGATGACAGGTACTTGGGTACTCTGATGGGCTGGTGACTGGTACTCGGGTATTCTGATGGGCTGGTGATAGGTACTCGGGGACTCTGATGACAGGTACTTGGGTATGGGTACTCTGATCACAGGTACTCGGGTACTTTGAGTACCTGTCATCGGAGTACCCAAGTACATGTCACCAGCCCATCAGGTACTCTGATGACAGGTACTCGGGTACTCTGATGACAGGTACTTGGGTAATCTGATGACAGGTACTCAGGTACTCTGATGACAGGTATTCGGGTACTTTGAGCACCTGTCATCTGAGTACCTGAGTACCTGAGTACCTGTCATCGGAATACCTGTCATCGGAGTACCCGAGTACCTGTCATCAGAGTACCAGAGTACCTGTCATCAGAGTACCCAATTACCTGTCATCAGAGTACCCGAGTACCTGTCTCCATCCCAGAGTGCCCGAGTACCTATCTGCACCCCATCAGATTACTCGAGTACCTGTCTCTAGCCCATCAGAATACCAAAGTACCTCTCTGAAGCTCATCAGAGTACCCAAGTACCTTTCTGAAGCCGATCAGTGTACCTGAGTACCTGTCTGCAGCCCATCAGAGTACCTGAGTACCTATCTGCAGCCCATGCCTCCTAGATTATGTGTTGGGGTGTTTGCTTTCCAAAATGGGGTCATTTGTGGGGGTTTGCATTGTCCTGGGGTTCTAGGGCCTTCAAAAGTGTGATTGGTTGTAATGACATTATATGTGTAATGTATGCTCCTAGAACACCTGACGGTGCTCCTTGCATGTTGGGCCTCTGTATGTAGCTATGCTGTGACAAAGTCCCACATATGTGGTATCGCTATACTCAGGAGGAGTAGTAGAATGTATTTTGGGGTGTCATTTTTGCTATGTGCATGCTATGTGTTAGACATATCCTATAAATTGACAAATTTGTGTAAAAAAAAATGTGTTTTCATTTTCTTTCCACATTTTCCAAAAACTTGTGAAAAAAATGACATGTTCAAAAGACTCATTATGCCTCATAGAATATACATTGGGGTGTTTTCTTTCCAAAATTGGGTCATTTTGTGGGTAATTCCATTGTCCTGGTGCTCCAGGGCCTTCAAAAGTGTGATAGGTCGTTAGGAAATTATATGTGTAATTTATGCTCCTAGAACACCTGACGGTGCTCCTTGCATGTTGGGTCTCTGTATGTGGCCAGGCTGTGTAAATGTCTCACACATGTGGTATCGCAAAACTCAGGAGGAATAGCAGAATGTATTTTGGGGTGTCATTGCAAGTACGCGTATACTGTGTGTAAGAAATAATTTGTAATTACGTAAATTTTGTGTAAAAAAAACAAAAACAAATGATTTCTTAATTTTCCCAAGAATTGTGGGAAAAAATTACAACTTCATAAAACTCACCATGCCTCTTACTAAATACCCTGGAATGTCTACTTTCCAAAAAGGGGTCATTTGGGGGGTATTTGTACTGTCCTGACATTTCAGGGCCTCAAGAAATTAGATAGGCCGTCGGTACATCGGGTGTGATAAATTTTCAATGATTGGCACCATAGCTTGTAGACTCTATAGCTTTCCCACAGACTAAATAACACTAATTTGGGTTATTTTTACCAACGATATGTAGAAGTATAAATTTTGGCCCAAATTTATGAAAAAAATTACTTATTTGCAAAATTTTATAATAGAAACTAAAACAAAATGTCCCTCTGCAGACTGATGTCATTAACATACTTGGCACAAAGGTGTCCTTTTATGAAATGGAGATGAGCAGTGATCCTGCTGATCACAGCTCATTTCCGATCATTCTCAGTTTATGAAACAGAAATGATCGCAGGAGAACATGTTCTCCGCTGATCATCTCTTCACATGGGAATCTGTCATTGACAGACACAGAAATGGCCAGGCTATGAAGCTGCGATCCCAGCACTTCACTGGCGATCTGTGCCAGAATTCACACTCCCGGGTTCACCAGCCTGGAGCTTGTGAAGCGGGGAGTGAAGACAGAATCGGGGGAGAACTGAGGGGGAAAAAGGAAGATTATGGACTTCCTTCTTCCTCGTTCAGACCCCCCAACACAGTAATCATGTCCCCCTGCCATATTTATGTATATATATACATGTATATATATACACACATACATGTAGATATATATTTAATGTGTATATACATATACAATGTATGTGTGTGTGTATTCAGTGTATATATATACATATTTATGTAAGGGGACTATTATTTATAACCTCATGTACTCAGCAGTGATAATTTATCTCTGCTTGTTAAAGCGCGCGAGGGATTTTCATACTACTGTAATCTCGCTTTGTCTCACGAGATTACAGACGCTCCATTGACTTCTACACAGATCTCCGAGAAAACCGTTCTCCTCTGATCACCCTGGGCGAACTGAAGTTCTCCCATTCATAAAAGGGGTGCCAGATGTGATCATTTTCCCCGGAGAACTGTAGAGAAGCCAATGGAGAAAAAAATTCACCCGTTCATAAAAGGACACCAAAATGTTTAACTGTAATAACATTTTTCCTGTTCACTATTCTTGTTTATTATAAGTATTTCAATAAACATTTTATTGACAAAAAAATAAATGGGCCAAACTACTCATGGTTATCAAGTATCATGGTTTTCAAGCTAGGGGAAAATGTGGGCATTTATGGTCACCCAAAAGATTAAAACGCACAGATAAACACTTAACTTAGTTTAAAAAAAAGCTTAGTAAGAAAAAGAAAAATTTAAAAGTACAATGAGTTACAAATAATATTCTAAATATGCCCATACAGCTATTACCTCAACAATGTTTTAAAACAGTTTGGATATAGCCACGGGCTAACTTAATTTAAAATTAGCTATCATATTTCTAAATACTTTTTTAAGATTTTGTGTCGATTATGCTTATATTGTTTTATTTTAAATAACAAAATATGCCTCTTTTTAATTTATAGCTCTATTATATGTGAACTACTGTATATCTGCAGCTGCGTATGAAATACCTACATGTTTACATCAACATTGTGTTTGATTCAAACAATTTAACACCCTATGTACAAAATGTTTGCAGCTGCCTAAAGTTAATATAAGAGGAGCAAACCATACATGGTAATTGTAGTACTAAAACTAAACATGACTACATCATTTGCATTGTCTAACTGATGTTTTTAGCATCACAGCAAGATAAACATACATAATGCATAAAAAGAGAACAAACAGGTGGGACACTTGGCAATATAATCAGAAAAAAAAAAAAAAAAAAACGATTTAAACAAAACAGCTGTATTCTTCCTCCAAAAACAAAATAGATATACAAACAAAAATCCTCCTCAGATGGAGTATTTATTGAATTTTTTTTCACTTTTATTCATTTTTTTGGTAACAATAGTATATGCACTCTCTTATCACATGGTAGACTGAGTTTAGTCAAAACGTAAAAAAAAAAAAATGCACAAGGCTGATTTTTGCAATCAATGCAAAGTGTTTCTTGAGCTTCTGGCTTCAGATTTAGTTGAAATCCTTAGTCCTTTGTTCTCCCCCATACCCCTGCAGTGCTAATCATCTGTTACTGTAGGGGTTAAACAAGCCAAGGAGGTTGTCATATGCACTTGTCAAGAGTGCCAAAAATGCCCTTTCTTTCCATTGCACTCCTTCATTTATAAAAGCTATATTATAGCTTCTATTAATGAAAAGTGCTTTGTGAATAGAAGACAGGCATATGCATGAAAGGTTTTCCACCTCTATTCATAAGCTATTGTGCATCTTCCATGAATGAAGGGGGAAAAAAGAGCAGACATAGTGGGCACTTCTGATAAGTGCCTGTGTCAGGTCCCATGGCTCTTTTAACCCCTGCAGAACTGAATGATTATGGCTGATTGTAGGGGTTAAGGAAGAAAGGTTTCAATTTAAGTAGCAGCCATCAGTACAAGGACACTTTACACTGACTGCAAGTAATGTCCTGTATACGGATATATTTTTTAATATTTTTTGTATAAACTTAGGCTTTAAAGATTAACACAACAGTCATAACTGTAAGGCTGACAAGGAGATTGGTGAATCTTATAGGTGACTGGTGTCTTACTGTTCCCTAAATAATCCCAAAGAAAAATGATTGTACTGCAGACAGTGGGTCTATTCCTTCTCATTTGCAAAAGGTTAGATTTAGAGCATCATAATATAAATAATTCATATATATATATATATATATACACACACTCATTCACAGAAATTTCTCAGTATGATTGCAATCTCTAGGACCAGGCATTTGTCTTTGCTGCACAGCCTCATTATGACTAGGGATGCTTTAATTAGTCATATCAATGGAAATGTTTAGAGACTGCTGAGAGAGAGCGAAGGAGCCGGTGAAGAACACTTGACATACTTAAGTGCATAACTGCAGCTGAAGAATTAAATTTGTAAATAACAAACTATGGATGACCAAATCATCTTGTACAGTATGTACTTTACATTATCATATTAGTAAATAAGGATTTTTAAAACAGTCATCATTCATAAAAAAATTGCATTGTCTTAATTTCTCAATTTAATAAAATTCCTTTAAATTATTTTTTCTTTTCATTCTTTATTTTGAGATTTATGTAAAAAACAGCACAGTATGCACAAGTTGTTGATTTGTATGTATTAGTATAGACACATTTTATAGAACAAAAATTAGATATCAAAATATAACTTTCCTTTTTATCACTAGTCATCGTTTTGCTGTGTTTTTCTAGTTCCTGGCCCCCGTTGTGCAAAATATCTGGAGAGAAGCAATGTTTGCCTGTTGTTTTTTTCCTTTAATCCCTAAACCTGATAACTGCCTCTTATGCTTATTTTCAATGGAACACACAATCGGTTTTTATCATGACTTTTATAGTGAGAAGTTCCAGCACCTGACCCAAGGCTATATTTATCATACCAGACAGCCAAAATTGGGGAAATATGGCTGACTTTATTGAGGTTGAGAAAGAAATTGACTGCACATCTCCTCTGGTCCAATAGATTTATACATCTGCCACCAGGACAAGAACACAGACCATGGAAAGGATGGCACATTTCAGATTGACAATGTGCTTCTTCAAGTTTTGCAAATTCTAACATTCTATTTTTTTTTTTTAATTGGAGATGGGGAGTGGGAGTGGGTTGGTGCATGCTTTACTGCTCTCCCTTTCCTGGCCACCCAGGCTGTATAAATTGACAAGTGTCTAATTTTACTTGGGATGTGAACTTCATGTGGTTTTTAAAGCGGTAGTATCCCGCTTTTTGACACTTTTACCTACAGGTAAGCCTATAATAAGGCTTACCTGTAGGTACAATTAATATCTCCTAAACCGATACAGTTTTTTTTTTTATAATATTTTATTGAAGGTCGATAAACAATACATCAGAAACAGTTAAAACAGGGATGTACAACAACAGTCAGATCAAATCAAAGAGACTCTGACCCCGAGAATGAATGCAATAGGTTGGCATCGACACTACATTTCACATTTTACACCTTATACTGATTCCACTTGGAGGAATAAGAGAGCATAGAGTAAAACATCCAAAAATAGAGTAGTGTGAGGGAGGGGGGGAGAGGGTGGGAGGAGGGGAGCTGAGGGGAAGAAGAACGAGGAGGAGAGAGAGAGAGAGAGAGAGAGAGAGGGGGGGTGGAGGTAAGGGAGAGGGGATGAAGTATAAGGGAGGGGGAAGGTATTGGAAAGGAAAGAGTAAAGAGGGTGGGGGGGAGAGGGAGGAAGAGCTGTTGCAGAGCGATACCATATCACATTTGCGGATGTGTCAAGGTACGACATCCAAAGATGTAGAGGAAACAACTTGGAGACCCAGTATGCAATTTGCAAAGATTAAACATTATGACCCTTATCAAAGTATGTATCGGGTGTCTATATGTCGGAGCCCGATGCTCCAGAGCTCATAGGAATGCTAAGGGGAGGCAGAGTCAGTGAGGAGGGTGAAGCGGAGGAGCCAGTAGCTAGGAGATAGGCAGACCATTTTCGGTGGAATCGAGAGTGATAGAGAATCCGTAGTTGGTGTAAGTCCATCAAGTCTCTCCGTAGAAGCACTTGTAGTTCCCCCCTGACTTCCGTGATAGAGGGAGGGTCCTTAGATGTCCAATGCTTTAGGATGCTCCTTCTGGCTATCATCAAACAACTCAGGAGCCAGGGTTTGTGGTGCTGCAGGAGTTTTCTCTGAGGCTTGGGCAGGAGGGGAAGAGTGCCCTGAGTGTCTCCAAAGAGAAGTAGGTATACATCCTTTGGCAGAGATAGGTCCAGAGTGCGATTGATAAGGACCAAGACCCTGTCCCAGAAAAGAGAAACCGTTGGGCAAAGCCAGAATTTGTGAAGAAGGGATGGCAAATGTTGGTTACAGAGAGGACAGAGAGATTTGGTCGGGTCCGGAGACCACCGGAGGCAGGGTATATACGCCCCATGTATGATTTTAAGTTTTTTGCTCCCTCCAGAATTCATTATGCACAAAGAGGCATGTGTCGTTGTACCCTTTTAGAATTCGGTTGTGGGCTGATTGTGAGGAGAGAATTGTATCCCATCGAGTAGCAACCTGTGAGGCTACATGGTCGTATAGTTCCAGACATAATGAGGGGTAAATGTGTGAAATTTTGTGGGCTCCCCGCTTCACCCAAGAGTCTATAATGGATGACTGAAAGCGGGCTGTGGCCAGGGTACCTAAGGAATGAATGAAGCTGACACATTGTTGCACATATAGATAGTGACCCCTGGGTAAATCATACGTCCGACAGATATCTGAGAAGGGCAGAGGGAGGCCAGAACTAGAGTCATACAGCTGGGAAAATGTTTTAAGACCTCTGTCTGCCCACAGATCAAACACCCGGCCCTGCTGCCCCTGCGGAAAAAGAGGATGTTTTTGGATAGGCAGGAAGCCGGAGACCCTGTGAGGGGTCCCAAGCCTCCTGCGTACCTCCCTCCAGGCTATGACAGTATCCCATAACAGGAGGTTAGAACGCAAGCCCGGAGGGATGTCTCCATGTCTACAGTGCAGCAGGGCCGTTAAGTCATAGGGCCGCACCATTTGCATTTCCAGATCATAATTCGTATATCTAGAGCTACCCGAAATCCAGTCTAAAGCACCCCGAAAGAGGCAAGAAAGGTTATACATCCGTATGTCTGGTAGACCTACCCCTCCCTTCCATTTCGAAGGTATAACTTGCGCAGTGCGATTCGTGAGCGTCTGCCCTGCCAGATAAATACTGAGAGGGCACGGTTAAGGCGTTGAATATCTTTGTGTTTCAGTAGGATAGGTAACGTCTGTAAGGGATACAACAGTTTTGGAAAACTAGACATTTTAAATAAATGGCACCTACCCCTGAATGATAGGGGCAGCGACCGCCAGTTTTGCAGTTCAGCTATAATTTTATCCACTACAGGGGTAATGTTTAAAGAATAGAGGGAGGAAGGATGTCTCCCTACTCGGATGCCTAGATACGTGATGTGGGATCGAACTATAGAGAATGTGGAGCAGGACGCCCAATGCGGCCGGTGAGGGGAGCGCAGGGGTAGCACTTCACTTTTAGAGAAATTTATACGTAACCCTGTGCATGAATGGAAATTAGCAAAAAGTGATTGGATCAACGGTAAGTCATGCGCGGGGTCAGCTGTAAAAATTAGTACATCGTCGGCAAAAAGCGCAGTTCGCAATTGCTGTGAACCCACCGGGATGCCGCGTAAGTCAAGGTGAAAGGTCAATGTTCTGGAGAGGGGTTCGATGGCCATGTTAAAAAGGAGGGGGGAGAGAGGGCAGCCCTGTCTGGTGCCTTTATGGAGTTGGAAAGCCGTCGAGGTGAGGCCGGCCACCACCACTTGTGCCATAGGGGTCCGGTACATTTCCCGGATTAAGTGAAGGAAAGCACCGGAAAAGCCAAATCTGGTGAGGACCATATCCAGCCAGCAGAAGCTGACATTATCAAAAGCTTTCTCAGCATCTAATGTGACAATGGCAGCATCCGCGACTGGATCGGCCCCCACGTATTCCAAGGCTGCAATCACCTTCTAAGGTTGGAAGTGGCCGACCTCCCCTGGGTGAAACCCGATTGGGCAGGGTGAATCAAGGACGGTAAAATAGAAGCCAATCTGTTCGCCACCATCTTTGACAAGAGTTTGGCGTCCAGATTTAGCAGCGAAATAGGCCTGTATGAACCGGGGTTGGTAGGATCTTTCCCTCGTTTATAAATCAATTTAATGTAGGCCTGGTACCCGGTGGGCATGTACTTGCCTCCCTGGTAGATCGAGTTGTATAGATCAAGGAGGGACGGGGCCAGCGGTTCTAATGCCAGTCTGTAGAATTCCGAGGTGTACCCGTCCGGACCCGGCGCTTTACCCGGCGAGAGGGACTTGATAGCCGCAGTAAGTTCCTCTAGGGAGAAGGGAGCATTCAAGGAGACTAGTTGGTCGGCAGTGATTGAGGGGAGCGTAACCGAGTCGAGCAAGGCTTCCGCTTTCGTGACATCAATGAGGTCAGGGCCATAAAGAGACGTGTAAAAGTGTTCGAAGGTGTTCAGTATATCTTTCAGTGTGTGTACTACCGTCCCCTGCGCAGTTTTCAATGCAGTCACTACTGTGGGGGTGAAGGGTGGTCTGCATAGCGTCTCTAAAAGCTTACCCGGCTTATTACCATATTTGTGAAATCGCCAATCTTGAAAATGGGTATACATGGTTTCCTGTGCCTCAGCCCACGTCTCGAAGTTAGATTTGGCTTTGGACCAGCGGTCCCTGTTCGCCGCTGTGTTAGAACCATGGAGAAGCCGTTGTGCCTCTCGTAGAGACGTACTGGCCGCTGTATATGCTGCAGTAACCTTTCGCTTGTGGGCCGCGGCATAGGAAATGATGCGCCCCCTGAGTACCGCCTTGCCCGTCTCCCACAGAAGTACGGGAGAACAGTCTGGTGAGGAGTTAGTAGATAGGAAGTCCGCCCAGGTATCTCTAATGAGCTTTTGAAGCCCGGCATCTCTTGCCAAATATGCTGGGAAACGCCATGGGGATTTGGTAGCGGAAGATCATGCCCCTACCGATATAGGGGCATGATCTGATATTGCAATGTCGTGGATTTCAGGTTGGGTAACGTGGGATAGGATGGAAGCATTGGAAAATATATAGTCAATGCGTGACAAGGAGTTATGCGGGTGCGAAAAGAAAGTGAATTCGCTCTCTGTGGGGTGTGTCAGACGCCAGACATCCGTCAGGAGCAGTCCGTCCACAAATGTCCGTAGGGGCGAAGCTAGAGGGAGCGGTCGCGCCGGTGAGCGATCCTCCCCGCCCCGCTTGTCCTCCGCCACATGCATCACCGAATTAAAGTCACCGGCTACCACTAGTGGGGTATGGGCCACAGGAGCCAGAAAAGAGGTAAGTTGTTGGAAGAAGTGTTTCGTAGGGGCGTTCGGAGCGTATACCCCGGCCAGAGTCCAAGTTTTAGTACCAGTTGTGAGGGTCAGGGACAGCATACGTCCAGTGTCGTCGTGAGATGTGTCATTGACGGTGTAGGTTAGACGTTTGTGTAATAAAACTACTACTCCTGCCTTGCCTCTGACCGCCGGAGACCCATAAACCTTGCCCACCCACAATTAACGCATGCGATCTAGGTCACCGGCCGCCAGGTGAGTTTCCTGCAACACCGCAATGTCTGCCCTCAGGTGCTTCAGATGCCTGAGGACAGCCATTCTCTTATTAGGGGATTTAAGGCCCTTAACATTCCAGCTGACAATTTTTATCGACATGGGGGCGTTAATGAGCAGATGTATGAGTGCGCAAGTGGTCAAAGTAGTATCAGTGGGTCTCTGCCATCGGTGCAATAGCCCATCAGCAGTGAGTGCGAGTAGGCATAAGAGCGTTCTGCTAAGAAGGTAATACAGGGTGTGAACCCAACAGGGGTCCAGGGAAACACATAACAGGGTACCTGTGAGAGGAAGTCTTGACTTCACTTTTTTCCTCATGTAAGCCACACTATCGCCCAGAGACAGCGTTACCGATAGTCTGCCGTTGGCGCCCAACTCGGCAAGATAGGGTGTAACTGGTAACCTCAGGAGCGTTGAAGACATCTGAACAAAGGGATGAATCCGAACGGCCAAAAGACACACGGCAAGGCTGTAGCTAGGGAGAGAAGAAAAAGAAATGCAAAAACAGCATTAGTTAAACCCGCATGCAATGTAGTAATACCCAGGGGGCTTAAACATCAGCCCCTGTGGAAATGCATAGAAGTGCAGAAACAATACAAGCATTAAGCAACTATCACCATCTAGAGGCAGCGTCAGGGTGGTGCATACAAACGTAGAATCCCATGGAGCTAGGGATATAACATGGTGAACAGTGACTGAGCACCCAGAGCTGGGACAGAAACAAACTTCTAAGCGTAGGAGGGCCCTAGGAGTGCTGATCACGGGCGACCAAAAGGACCGGTCAAACGTTGCTTTTTGGCAGGATCCCTTCTCGGGTTACGTTGCTCTCTGGATCCTGGGGAACTTTGACCGGAACTCCGGGTGGGGTCCAGTGAGATGTGAAGGTAGGATTGTAGGTAATGACTTGCCTCCTCGGGATGGGTGAATGATTTTTGGACACCCGCCGCATCTGAGAAGCGGAGGGTAGCAGGGTACGCCAGAGTAAACTTGATAGCCTTCTGGTATAACGCCTGACAGTGCGGCTGGAAAGCTTTCCTTCGTTTGGAGACCTCCTGCGAATAGTCCGCAGAGATGAGAAGCTTGTGGCCATCCATTTGGAGCGATTTGGAATTTCTAAAAGATTTCAAGATGTTTACTCTGTCCATGTAGTTTAGATATCGCACAATCACAGGGCGAGGAGAGCGACGTTCATTAGAGGGGGCTCCCAGTCTATGGGCTCTTTCCACAGTGCAGGGTGTAACAATTCCCAGGGCTGCAGGGATCCTGGTCATGCAGATATCATGAAGAGAGTCCGTGTTAAAAGATTCTGGTAATCCGATGATCCGCAGATTATTGCGCCGAGATCGATTTTCCAAATCGACCAGCTTCTCTAAGATATAACTCTGCGTTTGCCGGGCCTGCTGGTCATGTGTAAAAGAGTTTTGTACCTCATCTTCTATGTCGGAGACTCTGTGTTCCAGCTCAGCAAGTCTGCCTGCTTGTTCCCCCAGCTCCTTCCTGAGGTGAGTGAGGCCCTGCGCTATAGCCTTATCCACTGCTGCTGTGATAGTGGGCGATAGCAGGGTGGCAACCGCTTGTGCCAGTGTGGCTATTTGTGCATCGGGGAAGACCAAAGCGGATGCTCCCTGTGGGGGAGCTTGCAGCAGGTGCGAGGCGTCCGCCATGTTTGCCTCAGAGGAGGCCTGTTCAGCCATGTCGCTCCTGGGGGCTTGTGAGCTAGGCGGGGGGCCGTGGAGGACGAATTTGTCCATGATGATTCCGGTCCGGAGGGTGTGTGCCTGGGCTCCGTGAGGTCTGCAGTCTCGGATGGGCTATGTATAGGGTTTTTTATGCCGCCGGGATCGGAGCCGCGGTTTCGCGCTTCTTTCTACATGAGGCGCCGGAACCGAAAGTCAAACCGGTACAGTTTAGGAGATATTTGCAGTGCATGCAGCTGCTCACGCGAGCGGCGCATGCACTCTGAAGGTCCGGGGGGACCTTCAGTTTTCCTTGCCGGGAGCTTGCCGGAAAATCACTCCCGCGCGCATGCGCGGGAGTGACGTCATCGCGGCTCCGGCCAATCACAGCGCCAGAGCCGCCGAACCCGGAAGAGACACCGAGGGATCATGGCAGCGCCCGCAGCGATGTCCGGGGGTCTGTGTCGGGGCTTCGTTCTAAGGTAAGTAATACATAATGAGCTAGTATGCGATGCATACTAGCTCATTATGCCTTTGTCTTGCAGGTTTTTTTTTTTTTCGGGTTTACAACCGCTTTAAGGCATGTATTTTGGCTAAATATAATTTTGCTTGTGGGGGTTCTTTCGCCTGTGGCGGTTAGACGTTTGACTATGTGATCTTATGGGGGTTCATTCAATTGTGGCCTCTATGTGATCTCAATCTACCTACCTCTATTCTGTGGGTTTTGTGATATTTTTTGATATAGGCTGATCTCTCTCCCTTCCCGTTGGTTTGTCCCCCTATAGTTCGCTCACGATGTCGCGTGCTACTGCCATGCATCTGCTCCTTCAGGGGCTCATGTTTTTTCTTTGGCGTGGCGTGGGACCTCGTGCGTGGATGTTGGACTTAATTGTCCTCTGGAGTGTGATAGATTGGAAGGGTTCCGGGTTTTCTGCCCAATCCCCCGTGTTCATTCTATTTTTCATTATTTTTTTTATTTGCATTTTATGTGTTTTTGTTATAAAAAAGGAAAGTCGACCACATGCATTTCCAAATCCTTCTTTTTCTGTATTATTCAATATCATATTATTCTAGAGACACACTTGCTGTCTATATCATTGGTTAATAGGTCTTTCCCTATTGCTTTAACCATTTGCCTCAGCCCATTTTTGGGAGTTATTTTATTTTTGTTTAGGTGGGCTTGAACCACCCCATATTGTGATAGCTTCAATTAACAGCAAGTTAATCCTGATGATGTCTATTTTCATACGCTTCATTCTGAAATCTGGATATGGGTCTTAAGATCCTTTCTCACAATGTGCAGGGTTTTAATTCCCCCAGTAAAAGGAAAAAGGCATTTAAACATTATAAATGTTTTGGTGCGGACATAATTCTGCTTCAAGAAACCCATTTTGCACTAGATAAACACCCAAAATGTTTTAATAAATCATACCAGCAATTTATATGTTCAACATTTACGAACAAAACCAGGGGAGTGGCTATCTTCATTCGTAAAAACATTGTTTTTGATGTTTCCTCTACATATAGTGACCCTGAAAGCAGGTTTTTAATCTTGAAGGGCATCATTTGTGGTAAATCGGTTACGATTGTTTCTCTTTACGCCAGAGTTGCAGACATCAGGACTCTAACTAGAGACCTTGATCGTCTCTATAACTCATATTATGTTTCCCCCTCAGCCCCCCCTTTTGGAGCAAATGTCCTCCAAACGGAGGGCCTTGTATGATTTATTGTCTAATGAAACTGAAAAGGCGCTGAGGTGGTCTAAGGCCAAATTTATATTACATAGTAATTAATCCTCCACAATGTTTGCTAGGAAGCTTACGCAGGCTGTTAAACCCACTCATGTGTACAAGTTGAGAAGACCAGATGGCAGATTGGTATCGCATCCTAAAGATGTGCTGGGTATTTTCATAAGTCTCTTCTCTCGGATCCATCACATAGCACTAAAGCCCAGTTTGACTCTTGGATAAAGGGGGTGTCTATTCCATATCTTTCCCATAAACAGAGAGAGGCTCTCAATGCTCCATGTACAGAGGCTGAGGTCCTGGAGATGATTAAATCCTTGAAGTCCTCCATGGCCCCGGGCCCTGATGGATTCTCCGCCTCCTATTATAAAACCTTCTCCTCCATTCTGGTCCCTCACTTGAACAAGTTGTTTAACTTTATTCTTCAAGGTAATAGCTTCCCCTAAGAAATGCTTCTAGCGAATATGTCCCTACTTCCTAAACCCAACAAAGATCATTCCCTCCCCCAAAATTTTAGGCCTATTTCGGTCATAAGCAATGATCTGAAGCTGTCTGGGCGTTTTTTGGCTAACAGACTGGCAAGTGATATTACTTCCTTTATCAACCCGGACCAAACTGGTTTTATCCCAGGCAGACAACTTACAGACAATATCAGATTAGTCACCAATATAATACAAGATGCCAATTTACATAAACACCCGACATGCCTTGTTAGCCTTAATATTCACAAGGCTTTCGATAGCGTCAGTTGGTCCTACCTCAAACTCCCCCTTCCTAAATTTGGGTTGGGCAACAGATTTCTCCAGGGCTGTAGAGCCCTATATAACTCTCCCCAAATGAGGGTTCGCATCCCTGACTGCAATTCAGAGTTTTTCCATCTCAAAAGAGGTACCAGACAGGGATGCTCCCTCTCCCCCTGCTATTTGCCTTGGCAATAGAGCCTTTGACGTGCTCCATTAGAAAAAACAAACAGATTAAAGGATATCGCAAAGAGGGTGGGGAATTTAAATTGAGCCTGTATGCGGATGATGTTCTGCTGTTTTTATCAGACCCACATATTTCTATCCCCCAATTACTAATTGAACTTAAGGCTTTGCAAAGCGTTTCCGGTTTAGGTGTTAACATTTCAAAATGCTCTATTATGCCCTTGAATCTGCCCAACTGGCTACAGGTCTCGCTTAGGGAGAGCTTTTCTTTTTCTTGGTGTACTAAATTCTTGAGGTATCTAGGCGTATTAAGCACCCCCCACTATGAATCATTATTGGTATCGAACTTCCCTGCCTTGTTTGCACAGATCAGGTCTCTTATTTCCGCATGGTCATCTTACTATATCTCTTTCCTGGGTAGAATAGTGGCGATAAAGATGATCATATTACCTAAATTATTATTTTATTTTAGGGCTCTTCCCATTAATGTTCCCTTCTCTCATATTGCCTCTCTGCAGAGGGAGCTGTCTAGCTTTGTCTGGAATGGTAGGAAACCTAGATGCCATAGCCATGTCCTTCATGCTCCTCAGCAGTTGGGCAGTCTGGGGCTTTCAAATCTGTTGTCTTACTACCTTTCTACAAAATGTACCCAAATCGCCCAATGGCACTCAAATGAAAAGGATATTCCTTGGCTTACTTTTGAACAGGTGTCCATTTTCCCCTGTTCTCTGCAGTCTCTGCTTTGGAGCAAAACCAAGACTCCCAAACATACACTTCAATCTAATAATCATAAATCATCTCTACCAGATGTGGACACGATTCAGGGATAAATATAAATTGGTATCTGTGGTGCCTCCACTAACCACTATTTTGGGCGAGTTTGACACTTCCTCTTTCCCCCTGGGCAGATGTTCTTTAGAGCCATGGATATCTAGAGGTCTAGTGCCCCTTAAAGCCCTTTCTATTAATAATACTTTCTGCTCCTTTGAACAGCTTTGCTCTATTCATAAACTTCCTGTCACGGAAACAGAAAATTACAATATTATAAGAAATGTTTTTGTTTCACAAGACTCCTTGAATCTCAGTCCACCACATACTCCATTTGAGGTAATTTGTTACTTCTCCCCCAGGGGTAGGGGTCTGATCTCAATTATGTACCATCATTTTAACAAGTCTCCCCTCCCTGAAAAGCTTAAATATGTGCTGAGCTGGGAGCGGGACCTGGAATGTACTATTTCACTACTAGATTGTCAGGGAATGCTGCGTAACCTACTCAAATGCACTCGCTCCACTACCAGTAGAGAGTCCCCCCTTAAGCTTTTTATAAGATGGTATATGACCCCCACTTTGATTCACTCTTTCTACCCTTCTACATAACCTTCCTGCTTTAGGGGTTGCTCTGAAGAAGGTTCCCTTTTGCATATATTTTGGAGCTGTAGACACCTGGAGGGATTGTGAGAACAAACCAAGACTAAAATGATGCAATTATCTGATAGGGATATCCCCATTTCTCCCAGGATATGTCTTCTTTTTGCACATATTCCGGGGTCCCGGTTCCTCTATCCAGATTACTCCACACCCTGTTCGGTGCTATCCGATGGATGATTGCTCTGAACTGGAGATCCCCCACTGTGTTATGGTTCAGGTGCTATCCAGGATGGAAGTCCTCAGACTTTCAGAATAATGCCTCGTACACACGTACCGATTGTCAGCCGTAAATATTCGGCCGACGACCGATCGGCCGATTGTAGGCTTGTTAGTATGATGCTTCCGACAGCCGACAGCGCATTTTCGGCCGAACAGAATCTGTCGTGCAGGCATTAAAATTTTTGTTGGCCAACACCAGAACGGCCGATTGTTCGCCAGTCAGTACAGATTTCGGCCGACAGACAGCAGATTTGCAAGACTGGGCATGCTCAGAAAAGAAAAAAGACAAGGAAAGTTAACCATCACATGACATCACTTCTGCAGTCTGCTGTTGTTGGCCTACAAAATTCGTGTGCAGTCTTTTGCAGTTTTTAACAGACACGACAGCCCTGGACAAAAGACGGCCGATCGTTTGGCCGACAATCGGTACGTGTGTATGGGGCATTAGTCTTTTTTATTTCCTGCATAGTACTGTACATTTGTTCCATGAAAAGTGGGATATTTGGGATAATTGTCCTTCAGTCACACCTTAGACCTTATAGAGTTGTTATGCTCTTACCAATAATGTTAGTATGTTTTTTACATTATCTGCTTGTCATGTTATGTATTTTTATATCAATGATCTCTTGATGTTTTATACACCATATTTTTGACTACCCTTGTATCGGATATATAATGTTTTTTTTTTTTTTTGCTTAATAAAAGCTTTTGTAAACAAAAAAGACACAAATAATAAAAGTATACATTTTATTAGTAAAAACATTAAAATGGTGGAACAAGGAAAACATAGCTTGAATGTATATAAACAAATAGCAGCATACCGTTCAGAAAGGACCTCTATATACATCAATTGAAGAGTGAGGTTTTCGACACGTTTCGAGACTTCAAATTTTCACTCTTCCTCAGGGATGCTCACATTATATGTATATATATTGTATATTCTAAAAAACAAAAAATGGAAATAAGTCTACAATATGCATATTTAGGTGTAATGATTGAGTAAATATAGCATGCATATACAATGCTGTACTATACAAATGTTTAGCATTGCTACAGCTGCTTACAAATGCCCAAACAATGCTATGGCCAGGGGGCACCTCACTCATCATCCAAAGGCTAAATACAGTGTGCCTGGATGTTAAACTAGCACAACTCTGTGGACATAGAGCATTTAGTAAAATTCCATCATGCATGTACCGAGACTGCATGTAGGTAGGTCTTCCTTTTCAAGAATGCAGTTTTTAAATTCGGGTATGTTTTTTATATTTTTCCATTTACATTAATTTCATTTGGACTTTATTGTGTGTTCAACTTGTTTTTTATACAGGTATAAACAGTGTGCTGTAAAACTTATCTAAACATTAAATCAATTTTAACCCTTGCTGCACCATGGCATATCTGGTGTAGGTGCATATTTTTCATACACACTGTAAACCAGGTTCTTACATTGGACATTACAACCTGAAGCCTCTGGCAATTTTGTGTAATCTAAAGAAGGTGGTTTTGCTAAATCTAAGGACAATGCTCAAATGCACCATTGTGCACTTTTGGCACATTTACAATATCTGTAGTAAACTAGCCCCAATGTCTTTATTCACTGCCTTATATAGTTACACTGTCACATTTACTGTATATATATATATATATATATATATATATATATATATATATATATATATATATATATATATATATATATATATATATATATATATATATATATATATATATATATATATATAGGGGCTTTTGGAGAAGACTAGGGGCACACCTCCTACCCATTGATTATGACCCATGGGGAGTGCAGCATATTCTCTAATGATGGGGAACCACATAATGGATGCTGTGCGTGAGGCTTGGATTACTTCTGAATAAGGAAAATAAATCTTCCCTTCTGTAGTGGATGGAAAAATGTAATATTGTATTTTGCAACCTTGTACAGGTTAATGATAATATGGTGCCCCTTCTGTAGACTGGGTTGGAGAGGCTCTTTCGCTTGAGACAGAAATATTTATCAATAATATCGCTCAAGACTACTGGAACATTGTATGAGTTTGTCTCGTAGAATGTTGTAGACTGTTGCCGGCCAGTCTGAGGTGTGGTGGGATCACTGTTTATGTTATGTGTCTCTCTCCTATTGTGTGCCTAGGTTGTCCTAGGTGGGAATTTCCATTGGTAACTGAGTTAATTGAATAACCTATTGTTTCTGTCTGTTGGCTAAGTTGGCTAACTCATTGAGGTTCCTACATGATGGGATTAGCCTTGTGTCAACCCTGCCTCCTTATCCAACCATTGTGTGATGTTTTGGGTAATATTTGGTTTTATTGTTCATGTGGTGACTAACCTACTTTTAAAGTGTATAAAAACCTGTATTTCTGTTCAATAAACATTCCTGTTCAATGACATAAACTCATTCCTTTGATTTCACACATCTTTTTTGTGTACGATGCTTGGGGTAAAAGGGCTGGTATTAGCTCTTGGTCTGCTGGAAGGGTTTGGAGAGTATGAGGCACTGTTTGGCAGAAGCACCCAAGCAGGATGCCAGGGCGTTCCATCACGCACATATACAGCTGAAAGAAAAAGTATGTGAACCCTTTGGAATTATATGGATTTCTTCACAAATTGGTCATAACATGTAATCTGATCATCATCTAAGTCACAACAATAGACAATCACGGTCTGCTTAAACTAATAACACACAAACAATAAAATGTTGCCATGTTTTTATTGAACACACCATGTAAACATTCTGGATTGGAACTTTCAAACCTGTGTCTGGATTTTACCAGGTGCCTGCAGTCTTTCTGAATACACAGGAGTGCAGGGTCATTATATGTACAAGCCTGAGGATAGCTCAGAGCTCCCAGTTTGGAGACAGCTCCCAGTGTGGGGGGAAACTAGGTCTCACCAAGGGGTCAGAGGAGCCCCAGCCAGGAGACAGGTGGTCTCATTCCAGTAGTCAGAACGGCTCCTATCGGGGTGTCATGAGAACCCCTATCCAGAAGTTAAAATTGAGCCATGCAGCAGGGCACTGTGACTAAAGGCTAAGCAAGCCCAAGTGAACCAATAAAGCTGGACAATTTGGTCAAAATTGGAATTGGTTACTACAGTGCAGGTAATTGAGTGGAAAGTGGTTTTGCAGTTCCCTGTGAGAGTGCTTACAGTGACTGTTTTGTGTGGAACGTGTTTAGGAGAACTGCTAGAGAAATCATAAATGACAGAAATGTTAGAGGTCTTGCCACCTGATGGTATAATGAGGAGCATTCCTGGTGGTGCAGTCTGAGGTGCAGCTGAGCAGTGGTTGGCATGTATACTGTCTCACCCACTAGACCTCATAAGAAGGAAGGGCCAAAAAACTGGCGCAGCAGTACCGTGGATTCTGTTCATCATCCACAAAGGGGTACAAGTTAAGGTGCCCAGAGACACTCTAGCAGAAAATTGAATGTGAACCACTATGGAACTTTTCTGTAAATTAGGTTTTTGTTGCCAAGGGTAACCACACAAGGTTAATGAACCCAAAAGTACACCAGGAGTGGTTGAAATTGGTACAAATGAGAAGGAAATTGACTCTGGGTTAAGCAGAAGGAGGCTTGAAAGGTTGCAGATGGAAAACAACACTTGTGTCAGTGAAGCTGTGTGGAGTAGCTCACAAGCTGTATGCAAGGGTGAACGCTCCTGGGAACTGAGACGCTTGTTGCTTGATTCCTCTGTCTTGCTCAGCCCCCCAAACCATAGAAGAATCCTACCCCAGTGTGGGAGGAACCAAGAGTTTGGCAGTGAGCCAGTTGTATGGTACCTTGTTTTAATGGAACAGTTTATTTAATTTCGTGCTGAAGAAAGCTTTTTATGTTACCTGTTTGGAGGAATAAATAAAGGACTGTTTGCTTTTACAAATGGCTTCTGGTAATCTCAGGCCCCCATATAAAAATATATATACTGTATATATATATATATATATTGATGAGCATGGTAGCTAATCAGCTTCTAACTTCAGCTTGTTCAATTAATCTTTGACAAAAAAAAAAACTGGAAGCTGATTGGCTTCTAAGATTGGCTGCACCAGATTTGGCATCTTTCAGTTTTAGTAAATCAATCCAAGTGCATTTATGAACTATGAAACATGATCAATTTGCTCTGTTTTCTGTAAATCAATACTACATTTTGATGTTTTATCTTCATTCACTTTTGTGATATCTCTTTTTTGATACCTGGTAAGCAGATAATGTAAACATTTTGCTTTGATAAGTTATGCTCATATCGGTGCATGAAGTCTTTGCTTTCAAAACACTGCTAATTTCCTAAGGCTTAATTTCCCACTAATATCAATTATTTATAACATTGTCTGCAGCTACAAAGCAGAACTGACAATAAAAACTGTAAATAGAAGAACACAGCTGCTATATTCAGTGTAAATTGAAACTCAAGAGCAAATATCAACATATTTAAGAAAGAGCCAACATGAGCAAAGTTGGATTATACAAAACAGAAAATTATTTTTTTTTTTCAAGCCTAGGGTTTTCTAGCCATTATTTGTAAAGATGCAATGTACTGTATTTTACCAGCAGGTTAAGATTTCAATAGCATTTCATGTTATCATCACATTTCTTTATGCTAAAAGATTGTACATGTAACTGCGTTAAATCAGATTGCAATTTCAGTTAATCTAGCTCTGAATAATAGAATTCGAATTTAGGTTATGTATCGATTGCTTTTGCTACTACAAACATTCATCAATAGCAAATACACATACACGTATTTTCATTTTCTCTCTGCGAACAACAAAGTTCTTAATCACGAATAGTACCTGCTTAGAATTGTACTGTTATTCACTATGGCACATGACTTTACAACATCCATCCTGGTAATTGAAAATAGATAAAGTACGTAATTCCCATCTTTGTCTTGTTTAACTGGCCTCCTACTGTTATACAGAGGTGCAAACAGTTCCAATTAGACATTAGCCAAGATATATGAGACCTGCTTAATTAGCTAAACAAAGGGAAACTGGAAGACCCACTTGTCAGTAAAAATGCATTTTACCTCTAAATATACGATAATGACACAACAGGATTCTAAATTAAATACCCACTTAGTACCCTCAGCTACTAGTGCTCTAGACAGTTTAAAAAGTATGACTTTTACTTATTTTTTGTGCTTCCTTTTTTTGTTGTGACAATATATGATCATGCCATCCTAGTACTATGCAAAATAAAGAAGAAAAAAAATCTAAAATTAATTTTTTTTTTCTTTTGCTTATAATACGTGGTTCATCATGGGGAGCTTTAAAAGCCCTTAGCTCATTTTAGTTAGATAAAAGATTTGGAGAAATGAAATGCTAATTATTTTATTTCTCCAAACCCAAGTAAAGAAGCAATTAATTAATTAAAACATTTGCATAGTGTTTTATTAAACAAGCATTAAGTACTTGAAATATATTTTTCATCCCCTGCAGAATTTAAAGTTAAATGCTAATGAGGGATTTTGAAATCTTAAAATTACAGTAAAGCATCAGTGCACATCCATGTCTTAAGTACTTTACACTTTAAAAAGTTATATGTCTTCATACTAGATTAAATACGTGTAGCTCCATCCATTGACAAAGACTCATTCCAACAATTTGTGTACTCAGCAAGTGATAAATATTCATTTAGTTCTTAACAAAGGTTACAATTATTGCAGCCAAATATCTGCATCAAAATTTGCCAGTTTGATTTGTGGGGTATTCAGCAAATCATGTTTACAATCTGCAAAACCTGATCTTAGCATTAAACCCCATTAAAATCCATGGGGGGTGGGATGAGAGGATCTTTATACTACATTCTGGTGAGTTGGCTAATAAGAAAGTTACAATTGTCAAAAAAGGATATGGGGAGCTAACCACTGCCATGGGAAACACTTATAAAGCAAAATGTTTTTTCTTTTTAAATATGGAGAGGGCAACATGAAAAAAAAAACACTAATACTTTAAATCACATGATTATAAGATGTCTTTAAAGAGGTTGTAAACCCACCTCACAAACTTTTACCTATAGATAAGCCTATATTAAGGCTTACCTATAGGTGCTATAAATATCTCCCAAACTTGCACCGTTTAGGAGATATTTAGAGTGCATACTGCCAATGACGTCATCGGCGCAGGCGCTCTGAAGGAACGGCCATCCGTGCCGTTCCTTCAGAGCTCAGTGCCGTGAACGGCGGCTCCCTTTCTTTCTTTACAGGGCTTTTTTTTTTCTTGTTTTTTTTGGGGGACTTTACTTCCTCTTTAAGTTGCATGTGGTGTTATGGAACAGAATGGTTTTCATGGACAGCATTAGCGACACTATTGATTCAACCAGTGGAAGTAGCAGCCACAACAGCGATATGAAAATCGAATGTAACAAAATTAAGCTAAAACCCTTATCTTAAAGCAGATTGGCCAGTGACACAGCAGTTTAACCATTTGCCACCAAATCACATACCTGGTACCTCATATGACTTCAAGTGGTCGTACTGGGATGATGCCTGCAGCTGCAGTCATAACCCTGGTAATGTTTTTTAGAGCCAACTGTTGGCTCTTTTAAAGTAGCAATCAGAGTAGCTAATTAGCCAATCAATTGCTATTACAAGCAGGGGGAAGGGAAGTCCCCCCTCCCTCCACAGCTCTCTTGGGCCCTCTCCTCCCACCAGGAGACCCGTGCTACTATACGGCATATCCACCAGCTGGCCAGATATCCATATAAAGCTAGAATCAGCTTTGATTGGGTCTCCGCTATGGTAAACCAAAAGTGATGACATGACATCACTTCCAGTATACCTAGCAGTCAATGGCGCCATTTTTTGAAAATAGAAAGTATTAAAAAATGCTGAAATTGACATTTTGACTGCTTTCAAGTACAGAGAAAGGATTTGCCTGTCATGGGCCTATTGCTATATATATATCTATATATATATAGATATATATATTTTTTTTAAGAAAAAGTATAGAATAAAAATAATAAAATAATGTAATAATTTAACAAAAAAAGGTAAAGTGCCCTCGCCCCCCCCCCCCCGTGCTAACGCGTAAAGGCAAACGGGAGTGTCGGTCCCGCACGCACGCAAACAGCGAACATCAGATCATGGGCAGTAATTCTAGCACTAGACCTCCTCTGTAAATATAAATTTGTAACCTGTAACGGTTTTTAAAGCGTCGACTATGGATGCTAAAATTTATGTTTGTCACCGCTGTGTGCGTGCACAATTTTGAAGCGTGACATGTTTGGTATCTATTTACTTGGTGTTACATCATCTTTTATATTTTACAAAAAAAAAAAAAATGGATTATGTATTGTGTTTTTTTGCATTAAAATTTTAAAAAGTGTTTTCCCAAAAATGTCATTCAAAAAACGACTGCGCCAATACCGTGGGGCATAAAAAACTGCAAAAGCCACCAATTTATTCTCTAGAGCCCCTGCTTTAAAAAAAATATATATCATTTTTGGGAGTTCTATGTAATTTTCTAGCAAAAAAAAGTAAGTTTCATATGTATACAAAATGTATACAAAAAGTCCTAGAAAATACCTAGTCTTCAAGTGGTTAATAGTATAGTTTGTGAGCTTCTTTTTTCCCAATGCTACACTGCATCTTCTTAAAAACTTATTAAAAAAGACGTGTTTTTTTTTTTTTTCAAATCATACTTATCTAGGTGGATGCAGCATCACGTTGATGTTGCATCTGTTCACCGCTGACTCTAAGACCGAGAAATGGGTGATAAAACACCACTGATTGCTTAGTTCTCAGTGCTCCATGAGCAGAGAGCTGGTGACTGACAGTCATCAGCTCTCTGTCCTGCTCCCCCCCAATGCTCACTGGATCGCTGGACTGTGGGGGGGGGGGGGGTGGGGGTGGCTCACTGAAAAGCTGAGCCAGGTGCTGGTCCAAGCATCTGGAATGATCCCGACTATAGTGAAGCCCAGTGTCAGCTAAAAAAGGGGCACAGGAGTGCAGAATAAACTGCACTCCTGTGATCCACAGGAGAAATGCAGCTAAAGAAGCTTTGGCTGTATTTCTCCTTAAAAAAAAAAAAAATGTTCAAAACCGCAAACCCACATTCTCTGAATCTTGAAATAAACATTAGCGTGTATTATCTAAAAGAAAATAGTCAAATATATTGTAGAACTTTGTAGGGCCTTAAGGTAAAAGACACAAATATTTTGAGTGCTGGAGCACTAGAATAGGCTGTGAACCTCAATGTGCCATGCTGCAGCAAACATTTAGAAATTTGGCAGCTGAGGTCCAACTGTAGAAACATCATACTGCACTTTAAGGCTAGATGTACACTAGCCTACGCTGACAGCAGCCGCAGAAAAATGCAAGATGCGGCAAAAATGCAAACCACATTTTGCCATGATTTTGACACATTTTGTTTTTTTCCCATGGCCGGTGGTCAAAGCATTCCTATCCTAAAAGTGACACCTCCATGTACAGAAAAGGAACATTTGACCTTGCCTAAACATGGCAGCTCCTAAACTCTGGTGGAACTCTGCATAGTAACCATTCAGCTTCCAGGACTTATTGTCACAGCTTAATTGAACAAGATGAAATTAGAAGCTGATTGGCTCCCATGCACGCCTGAACAAAGCAAAAAATTGTATGCGCCAAAAAAAACGTGAGTATCTTTGTAATTTACCTTACAGCAGATACTACATGAGGTTTGACTCAGAAACATTGAGGTTGATTTACTAAAGGCAAATAGACTGGGCACTTTGCAAATTGCACTTGAACTCTGCAAGTGCAGTTGCTCTAGAGCTTAGTAAATGAGTAGAATCTATGCTGACTTCCATTACCCAATCGTGTTCAAGCAAAAATATAGTCTTTTTATTTTCCTTGCATGTGATTGGGTATTCATTGCAAAGTCTTACCTCATTTACTAAGCACTGAAGCAACTGCACTTTGCAAAGTGTGTAGTCTTTTTTGCATTTAGTAAATCAACCCCACTATGTGGCAAATTTTCTATGCCAGAGCATTGGAGTAAGCCAGAACTTCTAAGATACAAAGCACAATTTACCCTGAAGCAATGATTGGAAATGTTACAGCTGTGGGAACATCGTGTGGCACTTTTACAGTACTTGGGCACTGAAAAAGGCCACATACTTTGAGATGCAACACAAGACTGATCCTGCAGAAAACATCCACATTTTGGAAGTTAAGGTCCAGCTGCAGAAAGATTTTTGGCCACTTTACAATGCCATTCATTTAGTCAATGATAATCCAAGACTCATTCTTTTTACTCAACGCAAGTCAGTCCGCACAGCAGCAGATGACCCCCAAATCCTCACTGTTGCTAAAAAATTACAATGTCTTCAACAATCTCACCTGACCCATGTAGAAATGTGTTTGGAGAAGTGAAACATCCATGTTAAAGCCTGCCACATTTCCTCCTCACTGCCAACACCCCAACCTCCTCCTCCTCCACAAAGTCCTCTTCTGCCTCCTGCTGCTTCTTCCTTTACAGGTATGGAGGCAGTAGGCAAAGATCATAATGGTCTGGAGACAGCAGCAAATCCTCTTTTCCCTTCTGTTTGGTTGACTTTTCATAAATGTAGCCATAAATGTAGCCAAGTGCCAGCTAAATTGGCTGTGTCATTAGGGGGGGACAATCTATAACATTAGCCGCAGTGAGGCTGTTCCCTCTAATGCTCAGCTTAGACATTACAGTTTCAAATCCTAAATGCAGAGTGGGAACCTACATAAAAGCAACTGATCTTGGGACATGTAGTCCAAAGATCTAAATCTACACTGAGGACAGATCGTCGTGGACTACAAGTACCAGCCAGCTGGAGGGAGAGAACAGAATGCTGGGAGAGGTGATAAATAGCCTGTGGTGGGGAGGAGTCACTCTCTTAGGACCACAGCATTCAGCTGGGGGCAGAGACCTGGATGGTCAGAGAAATGTGAGCTGGAGCTGCAGCCTAGGCAGCAAGGGAGAGCCTCTGGTGGGTGTGTGTGGACGCCCCCATTATTGGCAGCTTCTGGTTGGTCTGGTAACAATCAGGGATCCCCCTCATCGCTCGTATCACAGACTTGGCTGAATCACAGTGCTGCAGGGTGCGCGGTCAAGCACCTTTTGCCTAATCACAGAATCTTCTGGAGCCTGCTTCAGATCTCCCCGCTATTCATTTGTGCCTGGTATCATCTGGATTGGTGAGTGGGAAAAAGCTCACCTTCTTTACACCCCAAGAGACACTGCATGCAGACACATTTACCTTACTTCTTTTGCTAAAGTGCTAAGGTCCTAATAAGGAGACACTTTACTTTTAGTATTTGCAACATTTGATGCCATTATACAGGAACTCTCCTGGGCCCCTGTTTAAGCTAGCAGAAGATACAGAACATCTACAGCACAAGGAATCCTCTGCTCCCCCCCCCTCCACACTTAAGGGGCATTGAGTGCAATACTTGCCTATATTAATAAGGAACTTATTTCAGAGACCAGGATCTTATATTTTGTGAAATCTGCGGGAAAAGTCTTGAGTATCTGTGTTTAGTTTGGGGTTGTGGCATCAGGGGTCAAAAAGGAGTAGTCTGACATTAAGACAGTCATTCTCCTTCCCTTTTGTTACCTGTGGCCATAGGCCTTATTCAGGTTACTGATTGCTACCCTCCATTCTTTTGAAACTCTATATTAATAACCATTTCCACCTGTTTATTTGTGAGTTTAAAACAAATATGCTTGCCTAGGCCACATTTTGTTAATTTGTTTGACTGCAGAACTCTAAGTACAGAATTATTTGATTACTGTGTCATAATCTGGTATCTATATAATTGCATTGTCCAGACCCAGGGTCTTAGAGGTGTTGGGGGACTTGCAAAGTCAAGGCAATCCTTGGGGTCAATCATATTTAAGTGGCCCTCATGGCAAAAAGAACCCAATCTCTCCAGAGCCAGTCCTCATACCATATTGATGGTACAAGACGAATGCTGGCGCAGCCTCTGAACAACAATGATTTACAACATGTGAGGCTGTAACCGATGAGGTGGTTGGCAGGCAGCTTATATAGCTCTGTATTTCTGCCAGGTGAATACTGGCTAGATATGAGAACCCAAAGCTCCCACAAAATCTTCTTACAATATTCTGAAAGCTAAAGTACTTTATTAGGGATGGGCCGACAGTTTGTTCTGAACCTAGGCTTGGACCGAACTACAAACACAAAAAGAAAAGAAAGAAATGGATATACCAAGAAATATAGAAGAGGAGGAAAAAGTAGGAAATGCTGGTGCAAAAAAATGTCCCTGGCATAAGAGAACTCAGAGGGAATAGATGTCTCACAATATGATTAATCTGTTGGGTATAGATCTGACTCAAGAAGAGCTGTACACATTGTCTAGGTGTTTATCATTTTCACCAACATGTCACCTTAATGGTTTCTTCACACTTCTCAATATCAACAGGTTCATATATAAAATTTCTCTGATACATTTAAAAATAATTGTGGATACTCTGAGTTATATTATCGATCTAATGTTGACCAAAATGGAGTGAGCAACAGTTCCTTAGGGAAAGGACACAGTTAAGTTTACCTAGTGCAAGTGGGGAGTACTGCTTTTGAAGCATTGCTAAATTTGGTAGAACATGCTTTTCAAGAATCTACAAGCAGCTCCTATAAACAAAATACCTCTAAATCTGATTGTGCAGTGATACATAGTTATATAAGCCTTTTCTAATGTCTTTTCTGCCCAAGTCACCCCAATGTGCTTATCTTTCCCTTACCTAGTCCATAGCAGCTTTGAATCTTTACCTCTTGGCGAAGATTTAAAAAAAATGCATTCTCATTCTGCATGTGACAATCCAGAAAACTTCATATCCAATCATGAACTTCCTTACTGCATCACAGTAGGGGCAGGGTGAAACATATTGGGGGCATGACTTGGATAATTTGATCTGAGGCTGGTTTTACTTGCTAACCATTCGGGTCGGGTGAGGTGTGCGGCAACTAGGGTATCTCTTCCTACTTCTACAGCATTTTTGTGGGTCTGGACAAACCTTTCCCCAGCCTGCACCCTCACTAGTCAGCAGCATCCAATTTATTGAACCTTATTAGCCTGAGTGGTGGCTACTAAGCATTTATCATGGGTCACAAAATAGAGCATGTTTCACTACTGTACAACACCTCACTCATTAAAATATAATCTTTTTTTTTTGTTCCACCCACTTACCTACTTCTTCTTTTAAGATTGCCATACACTGTACAATCTGATTTTACAATCCCCTTTAGATCTGCTATCGACTATGTAGTGTAAGTGCCTGCATGATTTTATACAAATTGAATGGATTGTTCAGGTAGGTTCTCCTATTACATAGGCTTGGTAAATCTAAAGGACATTGTACAAAAATTAGACAATCAGATTGCCTACACAAAAGGTGAAATAATCAAAAAATATTGAACTCAATACTATTCCACAGTAGCGTATCAAAAAAGTGAAAATAAATTAGAAATAAAGCATAATAATAATAAGTTCTCCACGTGAAAGTCCATATCAGTGTATCACACCAATGAAAAATCTTGCTGTCAGTAAAATACCTTGGATTCACCATCACTGTGATAAATGTGCTCTCCTCCCTAAGGCATAAAACTTATCAGGGCATGAGCACGCGGCTACCAAGGCAACCCTGCACAGCGTTTGCAGGTCCTACGTCACGCCGTCGAGACTGCCGCGAACCGGGAAGTCGGCTTCTGAGTCACCCGGACTTTTGCGATACAGTGGAGACAGCTTTGTCAGCGGGAGGAGCAGGGGATTTCCTTTGGTACACGATTCTGCCTACAAATGTTTTATCCCATGTGAGTGTGATTCCTTTTTTGATCAATAAAAGTGTTGGTGTGTACATGTTACGCTATGGGTCCCAATCATTCTCTTTGCATGTGAGAGGAGATGAGGAGGCGCTGATTTCCATTCAACCAGCTGATACCGAGAATAAAAGGTGGATCGCCATTGGATAGTGGAGGATCACTGGTTTTGTTCAAAGCGCTTGACCTAATCATTAAGGGGACGTGTTTACTGCCTAGGGGGGAGCACAGTGGTGTGGTGAAGGCTCTTGGTGGCTGTTGTAGTGAAAGTGAAGGAGAATATCCTGTGTCTATTCTACACCATTTCCACCTGTTCCATCGGGAAAAGAGACTTTGGTTTCACAATTTTTGCATGACCAGCTGTTTATGAACATTATTGATTAAGATCATACTTGCTATCAATTTAGCTATATATTCATCGCCCTCGGTTTAAGGGCTGATTAGCGCTGCTAGTGCATATATGGGCTTTTGTTTATGTACGCACCTTTTTTAAATACTATACAATAATATAGCAGCAGCTTGGTATAAATATTGGCTTTTTGGATCCATTTTCTTGCTTTGCTTACAGGTGGCATTTGCCATTATATTTTGGGATTGCATATCACATAAAGCGCTGAGTGGGTTGGACAGGACCTCGGTTCTTGTTTTACTCCTTTTTTGTTTATAAAACTTACCAGATCACATTGTTGCCCATTCTCAGGAGTAGGCAATACTGCTTAACATAGTAGTCGTGACTCCACTTGCAAGACTCCACGTCACTTCTCCACCTTTCTTATATCATAAAATTTTAAAAGACATTAACAAGCAGTGTACAAAAAAGATGGTAGCCTGGTAGCATTCCCGCAACTGTCTCACCCTCTCCGTGCTGGTTCCGGCCACTGTTAGGAACTCGCCACTCGTTCTTCTGATTCCACTGCATCAGACACGTAACCACTCCCCGGTGCATAAATGCACACCGTCTGAGTTATTAACAATTTGGAACCCACTTCCAAACACAGTAATACAAATGGATTTACCAATATATATGTTGAATTACATTATACATTGGAATAGGGGAGAATCAATTTCCAACATTTGTGAGTGAAGCATTGACCAAGCCATATACCTTTGAGCATAAAACCCTATTAAACATATGACTGTGAAGAGTCACCTCCTCTCCCCCATTAACCCCTCCCCCTACAGCCGCAGACAGCCTTGGGTTCAATGATCTAAAGTGTTATTTCTCACAGACATACCCCCTGTCTTTGGGTATCCGTATTCTGAATCTGTCACACTGCAGGTACCCAAAGGCTTTATTTGTTATAATGTTCTATACAATTTATGTATGCTGCCACAGTATATCTGTTTTTACCTAAACATTATCGCCTTCATGATTTCATAAAGACTGATGAATAGCTACGTCTCTAAGCTACCTGTCGAGTCACTACACCTGTGTATGTACTCCTTTAATTATCATAAATACGCCTGAAGCACTTTTTAAATTAAAATTCTACTATCAAAACTAAAACCCTTACTAAGGCGTGCAATAACATTTACCCCTGGGGAAATACTCCTTATTCCAAGCTCCCTCAATATGCTTGCATATAAACACACATTTATCTGTAAATTTACAAATCTATCTGTCATTAACATCATAAAGCTTCAGGCCTATTCACTTCACAATTAAGGTGGGAGGGGGAAATGTGTGACCAAAATGCCACCTTAAGTATTATGTTTCTTGACACCCTCTAAGTTTGCGGTGTTGACAACCATAGGCTGTCATATCAGCTCTCCACTCTATGTTCCAAACATATACTCAAATGGGACATGAACAAACAGATGAGTCGCTCATGTTCTAAGCCCAACTAAAGATGTGTGAACTGGGGGGCGTGGCCTGAGGACTCATGTGACCGGACGTGTGTTAGAGAGGCTCTCCCGGCTGATATCCGTTACACTGATCCTGTGAATACTTTCTCGAGCGATAAACTCACCTCCGGTTACCGGACTTCAGCGCCATCCAGCTCTGGTCATGTCCCCGCCGAAACGGCCCTCAGAAGCGGCGGCAAAGCTGGAGAAATTCCGGCGCCAGGAAGGGAGCATGGAGGCCCAAAATGGCGGACCGTCACACTCTGCTCCCGTTGCAGCAAAGCAGGCTACAGACCAAGCGGTCATTCTGGCTGCCATCACGGACTGCAAGGCGTCCCTGACCACGAAGATAGAGGAGATTAAGATCAATATCTCCTTGCTCAGGCAGGATTTTCAGAAGCTACGTGACAGGACGACCGAGGCAGAAGGACGCATATCCAGAGTGGAGGAAGATTTACCCCCCCATTCAAAACGCTGCGGAGCAGGCTGCACGGGATATACAATATTTGCTACATATACAGGACGATTTGGAGAACAGAGCCAGACATAACAACGTTCGCTTTATTGGATTACCGGAGGCTGCAGGGGGGTCCTCCCCTCCCACCTTTTTGGAAGATCTGCTGGTAAAATCGTATGGCAGAGAGGCATTCTCACAGGCGTTTGTTGTGGAAAGGGCGCACCGCATGCCAGCGAAGAAGCCACCCCCAGGTGCCCCACCCCGGGTCTTTATTGCCCGGTTTATGAACTTTAGGGACACAGATGCGGTCCTACGGCTCTCCAGGGAGCGTGGGAATATCCCTTTGGACAACCATCATATTATGGCGTTCCCAGACTTCTCGGCGGAAGTCCAGAAACAGCAAAGTCAGTTTGGGGAGGTCAAGCGCCGTCTCAGGACCCGCAACCTTAAATACGCAATGCTGTATCCTGCAAGGCTGCGGGTGGTTGGTGAGGACAGAGTGCACTTTTTTGAAGACCCGGACGCGGCAATAGCCTGGTTGGATCGTCTGCCGTGAGTGTTGCCTTTGCTGACCCTTCCCTGCCCCAGTGTCCCCAGGATGACTGTACGTGCTTCAGCCTGATGTGTCCCCCTGTGGCCTATCTCCTGGCTCCCCCCTTCCATATCCTTTGTGCCTTGGACGATTGGGCTGGGGCCTCCCCCGGTCCACTGCCTGCTTCATGCCTTTGGATTGTACCCCTTCTGGGGGTACCCCCGGTCTGTTTTCTATCTATTGACTCATCAGGCTCCAGTTTTTCCCCCTCTCCCCCCTTTTTTCTTTTTCTTGTCTGCCTAGCCGACACGGACTTATTTGGATTTTAGTTTTTTATTCCCACTTCTTTTCTTTGCCTTCTAGCCGGGAGGCCTCTACGCCCACCACGGGTGCTATGAGATTGTGCTATATTGACTTGTGCTCACTGTTGTGTCCCAGGAATGGGACCCCTCTTCGGAGATTGTTCGCCCTCATGGGCATGCGGGGATCTGGCTGGTTCCGGGGGGCCTCGCCTTTTAGTGGGGCCGCTCGGGCCTGTCGGTCACCGCTGCCTGTGGACTTTGTTGTTTCGGGATTGATGCCCACACTGGTTGGGGTGTGTGTTGGGCTGGGTGGGGGGTGGGGGTTTATGTTTTTGTTTATTGAGATATGCTATGTACAATGTCTACAATCGTTTATTTGCACTGCCTTGTTTAATCATGCTGCTAACTTGGATTGCTGTGTCCTGAGCCATGGGCGGCGGGCGAGGTTTATGTTTGCCGTGGAGTCCAGTTGCCATCCTGTGCCACAATCTACCCTCTCTTCCTTGATGATATGGCAGGGTTGACTTTCCTCACGTGGAACGTGCGAGGCATCCGAGACAAAATCAAGCGAACAGTCATCCTGTCTTACCTGGAGGAACAGAGGGCGGATGTTATTGCACTGGTGGAGACGCACGCGGAGGGCACCCTGCTTGGGGCCCTCCGCAGACCGTGGGTGGGCTGGTCCTTCCACGCCTCCCACTCGTCTCATTCTAGGGGTGTGTCGTTGCTCATCTCTCGGTCTGTGGCTTTTGCGGTGAGAGAGGTGGTAACGGACCCCCTGGGCAGATTTGTATTTGTCGCTGGGGCTATAGGGGGGCATGATGTGCTTTTACTAGCTTGGTACTTTCCTCCCCCTTTCAGCATTACCCTTCTGAATGAAGGCCTGACATTTTTAGCGAGATACCCCTCAGTCCCTGCAATATGGATGGGGGACTTTAACACAGTCTCCAATCCGTTTCTGGATAGGGTGGGTGCGCCTGGCTCCCCGCCATACCCGGATAGACCTACGCGCTTTCATAGAACATTGACCAGTTGTCATCTCCTTGACTCGTGGAGATGCTTACATCCCAATGCATGGGCCTACTCGTGCTTCTCAGCATCCCACTCCACCATGTCTAGGATAGATAGCATTTGGATCTCTCAGGCCCTCCTGCCCAGACTCATGACTGCCCGTTTCGGACCAAGACTGTTTTCAGATCACACCCCGTACATGGTGATTCTGTCTCCATTCACTGCCCCCCCTCAGAGACATTGGCGCCTGAACCTCTTTTGGCTCAAGACTGTTCCAGATATTGATTCATTGACGAAGGAATGGGACTTCTTCTTCAGTTCTAACATTGATACTGCCCCCACTCTGACTGTGTGGGAAACCTTTAAGGGCCACGCTCGCATGTTGTTGTCGTCGCGCATAGCTCGGCATCGCAGGGCGTCGCGGACTGACCTGTGCACGGCCGAATGACAATTGGCCGAACTGGAGGCCGAATATGCTAACTCTCCTACACCTGACGGGCTTGCCCAACTTAAACTGAGGACTAGGGCTCTGGACCAAATGTTCCAGGAACGTGCCAATCATAAATTGTTTTTTAGCAGACAGCGTATTTTTGAGCACGGTGAGCGGTCGGGTAAATTGCTGGCCTATCTGGCGCACATGGACACCAGACCACCTGTGGTGATCACGCTTCATCCTTCGGTACTGGGGGACTCCTCGGACCCCGCGGCTGTGGCAGAGTTGTTTGCCTTGTATTTTAGTGAGGTTTACTCCTCCAGAGTGGACTATGACCCCCTGGAACTGGCCACTCTGCTGGATACCCTGGATTTCCCCACACTCACCCATGAACATGTCACGGTGCTCGAGGCCCCGATTTCTCAGGATGAAATAGTCTCTGCCATTTCCTGTTTTGCCAGGGCTAAGGCCCCGGGATCCGACGGTCTCCCTATCTAATTTTACGCGCAGTATTCTGAGACATTGGCCCCCCGTCTGCTCGCGGTGTTCGAGGCGGCCTTTAAGTCGGGCTCCCTCCCTGCTTCGATGTGTGAATCTTTGATCATTCTGCTTCCTAAACCTGGTAAGGACCCCCAGTATCCAGAATCCTATAGGCCCATCTCGCTGTTACAGTGTGACGTGAAAATAATGGCTAAAGTACTTGCCCTCAGACTCAACAAGGTAATTCTATCCCTTGTGCACCCCGATCAGACGGGATTTATGCCGGCCAAAAATACGGCCTTTAACACCAGGCATTTGTTTATGAACCTACAAGCCCCTCACGACTGTATAGGTACCAGGGTTGTCGTGACCTTAGATGCTGCTAAGGCCTTCGACTCTGTCGAGTGGTCGTACCTGTGGCAGTGCCTACGTAAGTTTGGGTTTGGCCCGAGGCTCATTAAATGGCTTACCGTATTGTACAGTCAACCCCAAGCTCGGGTAGTGCAAATGGCTGGACATCTAGGTCGTTTCCTCTTTCCCGTGGTACACGACAGGGCTGCCCCATTTCCCCACTGTTGTATGCCCTGGCAGTCGAGCCTCTTGCCATGGCTCTTCGAGCGGACCCCGGCATTCAAGGACTCCGCCGTGGTGACCTGGAGGAGCGCGTTGGATTGTACGCGGATGACATGCTCTTATACCTGGCGGACTCTGGGTCCTCGTTGCGGTGTGCCCTGCAGATCATACAGCAGTTTGGGAAATTCTCTGGTTTGACGGTTAATTGGGACAAATCCCTCATCCTTCCTTTGGACAGTTTCCCCCCAGGGGCTGATCAAGCGTCGCTTCCCCTGTCGCAAGTGGCGGGATTTAAACATCTAGGGGTCCGGGTGACAAGTTCCCTTACCGACTTCATACCTTTAAACATTGAACCACTTTTTGACTTCGTTAAGGACAAGACGCAAGTTTGGGCTCGACTACCACTGGGGGTTATGGGCAGGGTTGGCCTGGTGAAGATGATCCTGCTTCCCAAGATTCTATACCTGTTGTGGCACTCCCCAGTATACATTCCGTACAAGTACTTTATGACTCTGGAGAGCTTGTTGAGGTCATTCATTTGGGGCTCCTCTAGACACAAGCTGTCTTGGAAACACACTCAGAAACCCACTAAGTTGGGGGGTATGGCAGTTCCGGAGCTGGCGAGATACTATCTAGCAGCCCAATTGTCGCACTTCTTTCACTTGGACAAACAGGATTCGGGCAGGTATATGGCAATGGTCTGCAGGGGTCTGGAGTCCCGACTCCCCCTCCCGTTCTGTGATATACTTCGAAGTATCGCGGGTTCTGTATCCGCGGCTCCTCGGGGCAGTCTTTCATTTCATCACAGGCGGGTCTGGGATTTGGCGATGTCTAGAAACGGGGATGCGACTTTGCATTCCATGACGCCGTTGTGGTATAACCGTCAGCTCCCGGAGCTTCTTCATATCCCTAACCCTGAGGTATGGATACGTAAAGATATTTACCTATTATCACATGTTGTGTCTGAAGGGTCTATCAAGTCCTTCCACCTGCTCCGGGAGGAATTCCAACTCCCGGACTCCATGCATTTCTATTATTTACAGCTATCCCACGCCCTGAGAGGACAATTCACCCCTGTGATCCCTGCCCTACCATCGGTTAACATCTTGGATTTCATTAGGGGCCAGGAGCACCGTAAACTCATCTCGTTGCTGTATGAAATGCTGGGCACTAAACGGGTGACTGAGCTGGCATACGGGTTGCGGGGGCCGTGGGTGGGCGATGTTGGGGAGCTGGAGGATGAGGAGTGGGATGAGGCTCTGGAGGCCTGCACTTTGGTCTCTCCCAAGTTGTCGGATCGGCTCACTCAAATTTATATTACCCACAGATCGTATCTCACCCCTGTGAGGCTTGCTCACTTTGATTCCTCCCGCTCCTCGGCATGCCCGAGGTGCTCCCACTCCCCGGGCACCTTTGGTCACATGATCTGGTCCTGCCCGGCCGTGCAAGGGTTCTGGACACAGGTTGTCCAGTTCCTGCATGACCGCATGGGATGCCCGACCACACTGGACCCCAAATTGTACCTCCTCTGGATATTTCCTGAGGTTGACGCAGACAAACACATGATTCAATTCCTCCGGGAAACCTTATTCACCACTAGAAAAATGATAGCCCTGAAGTGGATGCAGTCTACACCCCCTTCCCTATCAGCTTGGAAGGCGGCAGTTGGTGCCACCCTGCCCTTTAAGAAGGTCATGTATGTTAATAGGGGATGCCCCAAGAGATACAACAAGATATGGGATAGATGGCTGGAGGCCCCCGACACGTGTGAGTCGTAGGAGAGGTTGGGTGTCTTGTACCTTTGTTATTATTATGCAACTGTTCTGCAGGCCCGAGCCCATGGCCTATGCTGGAGTTTCTAATCCTGTTCTGACACGGCGGTGCTATATTATTTCCCTATTTTTTTTTTCTCTTGTTGCAACCATGCTCTTTGCACAGTATGTATTTTTGAAATATTTGACTTTGTGATATTGTACTTATGCAACTTTCTGACGATGCCTTTTATTGTATGTTTATATGCAGTGCTTAACTCAATAAACGTTTGTTTGGTTTAAAAAAAAAAAAGATGTGTGAACTAGGTGAAGGCGTCTAGTACCCAACTCCAAAAAATCCTTGGTAAAAAACTGCTGCCCTTTTAAATGTGAAAAACACATAAAACGTGAAAAAAAAATAATATTAAAAGTAAGGGGCTGTTTGCTTATATGTGCATCCGTAAATGTACAAAAATTCCAACAGGAATAATAATGATATGTTCCAATCTCCTATGGACTGACTATCCATAGAAGTGCATATAAAATATATGTGACACTGCCTAAAAGTGTAGCTATAAAGTGTCAACATGCATATATTTCATAAATGATCATAACACAATATAATTAATATACATAAATAACAATATGCAAAACAATGTGCATACTAAAAGTGCTTATGTGCATACATTAATTCAAAATGGTGAATACAAAAGGTAAAGAATATAATGTGAATAAAACAATTCCATATATAGATAAATTTAAGATAATTAATATAGTCCATGAGTTGTAAAAATACAGGTAAAAGGTCTGCCCAACACCGTGACTGAAGAGTTAAAGCGGAGTTCCACCCTCAAAAACATTTTTTCAATAAAAATACCCCCGGGACAGTCAGGGCTATTGCATTTCAGAATGGATAGCCTCTGAACTGTCCCAGGTTGCACTTACATTTTAGATGAAATACTTACCTTGAAAATGTCTTGTCCAGCGCTGCCATCTCAGGTGTGGGCAGCTGAAGCCAGGGCATCCTCTTCGGTCCCAGAATGCCCTGCACCGGCCCCGCTCATCAGTTCCGGGGCAGGCGCGTCATCCCTGCACAGCTTCTGGGCATGCCCAGAAGCTGTTTTGCAGGGAATGGCGTGCCTGCCCCGGAACTGACGAGCGGGGCCGGTGCAGGCGCATTGACTCCTGGGAGTGATGACGTTCAGCTCCCAGGAGTCAATGCAAGCAGGAAGTGACAGCGGCGGCCGTGTCCGCAGAGGGAGGAAGAGGAAGTAAGGTAAGTATATTTTCTTCAAAATCACGGTAAGTAACCTAAAAAAAAAATCGTGATTATCCAATTGTTTTTCTGGTTAAAGAAAGCAAGCGGATGGGTCAAAGTCATTTTGGAGGGTGGAACTCAGCTTTAAACCCTTATCCACCTCGTGAGCCAATCCACACTTCAATGCACACCAGATGGTCACAGGCAATTTGGACCTAAATCCCCTTTCCAGATCACTGGATATAAAATCTTTTTGGATAATGTTCTCTCCCCTCTCCAACAACCGAGATATATAAGTTACCTTTCCAGATCACTAGATATCAGATCTCATAGATAGCGTTCTCTCTCCTCTCAGGATTTCCAATAAAACTGAGTATCAAAGTAAAACAATTGAAAGTGGCTTTGGCTCGTAGTGTGCTTGCGTCACCCATCAAGTCCTACCAACTGCAATCAACAGGTGGCCTAGGACTTGGAATGGTTACAGCAGAATGAATATAAATAAATAAATGTAGCTATGCATTTTTGCAAATACATGCACTATACTATGTATATGTAAATTAATTGATTATGTTGTCTATATACTTTTTTTATTTATTGTAGTTGGTTGACTAGTGGTGGATCCCAAATCCCCTGAAGAAGCCATCATCACCGAAACACGTCGGGATAATATAATACACCATAGCTATTTATGTAATATGCAACTGTGACTACTTATTTGGCATGTATGAACATATATTCTCTCAACCAATGGGATTTGTTTTTAACCATGGATCAAATAAAAATATATACATTTTAACTGCTCCCATCTATAACCCTGTCTGTATTTTTATGGCACCACTATAATCCCATCATCTATCCATGTTTTTGTAAACCATCCACCTTACTTGCACCCATTACTATGAAATGCTAGCCTGACATGATCTGTCCAGATATTTTTAGAAAAGCAATCTACTGACCTACAAACAGTGACCTTTTTTTTTTCTTGTTGTGTCTCCAAGTACCTAGCTAATATTGCTTTTGGTAGTTACAATCCTCCCCAGGTTACCATCTCATGGCCTATGATTCTCCAAAGGTGAAATTATAATGCTCCAAGTTTACATGTTCTATACCTCTGGACCCCCTACCTAACTGTTAGTTCAATTATTTGTCATTTACTACATTTCTAAACTCCCCATCCCATCGCATCTCATTAGATGATTTAAAATTATATCCCTCCTACATCAGCCCCTGACCTCAGATATACCATGAGCCTTGTAAATATCTAAAACCATTTCTAACTACTCCCTCAAACAGCAAATTCTCAGTGAAGACGCTGAACTCCTCCAGATGACACCCCCTCTGTGTAAAAAATAAAACAATTTAAATAAATAGAAATAGTATGATAAAAAATAAGTAAAAAAATTATAAAATAAAGAAAAATTTTAAAACAAAAATAAAAATAAAGATACAAAAATTTAAAAATTAAAAAAAAAGGAAAGAAAAAAGAGGGAAAAATAAAATTTTACATTGAAAAAATGAATATGAAAAACTACAAAGGAATGAGGGAAGAACAAAGAAGGAAAACCAGAAAAAAGGAGGAGGAAAGATAAAAGGAGAGAATGATTGGAAAAAATGAGAGAACTCAAATGGTCAGCAAAAATACAAAGAAACGTGTGTTACCCTACACTCTATCATGATGTTGCTAAAGCCACTAAAGAAGAGAGCTGTAATAATGCTCAAAATGTAAAGAAGCTTAGGTCGAGAATCATGAAGGTCCAACTGCACATGCTATGGACCCTCATGTCAGTCTTATAACCATCATCTCGGGAAAGCCCTTGTGTGCATACATACTAAACGCTCATGTTTTGGCAAGGAGCAAAGAACAAAGAACAAAGAAACCCATAGGGGGTCATGGTACAACCTAAGATGAATCGTGTTCATACCTAGGCATTAAATCATCTGTCGTTGAGAAAACATGTGAATGACAGATTGGTATTAAGCCCACTCGATTGTACTGTGCTTAGAGTGTAGATCCAGTAAAGTGAAGTAGGTGATTACTATCACCCCTTCTAGTGGGTCGTTTAATGTGTTTGATAACCATCCCTTGCAATTCATAGGTCTGTTGTTTGGATGTCCCGCAATGTACCACTACCAGTTTATTCAAACTAATCTATTTACCCCTCTTAGTTTTTGCTAGGGCTGTTTGGATGTTGCTCTTATGTTTCTGAAATCATCTTTTAAAGGGGGCAGTCATTTTTCTGACATAGGTTAAAGCACATGGGATTTTAAAGATATAAACACACAAATCTGTGTTGCAGTTCAGATAATTGTGTATTTGGTAGAGGTTGCCCCTATGTGGGTGGGAAAAGTGTTCCCCACAAATAAGGGAGTTACAAACATTACAACTGAAGCACCCAAAGCCGCCGGTCTTTTGAAATATCCTGGACTGAATTGGTGTATTTATTTCTGGGGTCAGCCTGTACAAGGTAAGCACATAGGGTTCCATTGCATCTGTGTTCCATTGCATCTGTGTTTAAACAAGAAAAAACGCAATATTTCCCATGTATACATCCAAGAAAACCGGTTGTTAGGTAATCTTGGGTGCTGTAATGACCAAAGACTGAAAACAATTGATAATCCAATTGAAGAAATGTCATCAGCACACCAAGGATTCCTCGAAAGGGTCCAAAGCTTTATTACGTGGTCACATGATAAAAAAACAGCAACCTTTCGGAGCCATGCAGGGCCCATTCGTCAGGCAAGTGACCAATTCACCATGTGCAATCAAGGGTCTTACCCTAGGGTAAGGTGCTAAAAAGCTGTAATATGTTTGTAGCAGGTTTTCCAGGCATTGGGCCTGATGTGGGTCTGCCATTGTTACCGGTGATACCTTCAGCCCATTTAAAATAAATACCCAAGCGTGTGATTGGAGACAATGACCATTCCGGCATCTTTGGTTTGTTCTGTTTATTTGATAATGGGGATGGGAGAAGGGAATGAGTGGGGTACTCCTCTGGCTCAACTAGGTATAAATGGGACACTTTGCAGAAAAAATGCCTTTCAGAGCTGTCTTGACGCCAGCTGGATGCCGACCAACGCTTGTTGGCGCTTGAAAAATGCTGACATGCTAAAGTGTATTGAACTTGACTTTGACTTTGACACTCTGGTTAGCTCAACAAGTCCTGGACTATACTGCAAACTGACTCTTGACACTCTGGTTAGCTCAAAGGTTCTATATACAGCTCTCTCCAGTCCTTCCTGACTGAGGTAGCTCTCTGTACCTGCTTGTGCTGCTGCAACTCTCAACACTGTACACTGCACACTGCACACTGTACACCTTAGCTCTTCAGGGCCCAACCGCTGGCGCCCCCTTTACACTTCAGGGTCCTCTCACTAGGCATCCCCTCTATAATTCAGGGTCCTCTCACTAGGCACCCCCTCTACCCAGGGGTAGTTTGCAGTACTCACGAACTGGGAATGCTTTCCTGAAACTGGACCCCCTGTACTCCGCTGGTCCTTGGCACACCGGATCCTCTCTGCAGTTCAGCTCAGCTCTCTGTCCCCTCAGGCAAGCCACCTGGGACACCCGATCCTTCTGACAGGAGGAGAGACAGTCATACTCTCCCTCCTGGGACTCTGCTTCCTGCCAAAGACACTGCGTCATGCACTCCCCTAAAACTTATACCCACCCCCAGAATCCTGTGCAGCAGAATCTGCCTTTATGGGGTAGATACAGGTCTGAATGTGCCATTGATTGGGTTTCCTCCACTGCCCAATGAGAGCCCTCTCAGGAGCACAGTGGGCAGACTCCCCAGTCTCAACAGCCACACCTGGGAGACATGACAGCCCAGCTGAAAATCATGGCCCTGCTGTTAGGCCGCCAAGACCCACTATACTTTGCCGAGCACCTATCTTGTAGGGTGCTACATGTTCAAATGGCGTTCCACTGCATGTCTGATGACACTGGACTCGTGGTTAAATGTATGCACAAATAATGGAAAATGGATCAAATGGGCAGTTTTAGATGATCGATTAAAACTTTGGCCGAAGCTTGGTCAGGCACCTTAGCTGGGTATTGCTGTTCAAGAAACTTGTGATACATTTTTTTGAGTTGCTGTTGTTTATCGTCTGTGTCAGAACAGATACGTTAATGTAATTTTTAAACTGTGAGATGGGCAAATTCCTAAGGAGATGAGAGGGAAATGCATTATGATAATGGATTAGTGTGTTCCTATTGGTTGGTTTAGCAAAGAGTGAAGTATTGATGGTTCCCCGTGTGTTGGTTGGTAACTAATACATTGAGGAAGGTAATCTTGTTCGATGACATCTCAGGACTGAATACTATCCCAAGAAACACATCCTTCAGAAAATTGAGAAATAAGAACTCATCTTCCCAACTGGCCCAAATAGGAAAAATGTAATCTATGGGGGTAAATTGAGTATTGAACACATCACTTTTCTAGGTAAATATATTTCTAAAGTTGCTATTGACATGAAATTATTACCACATGTCGGTAAGAACCCATGTAATCCATACACTTTGAAACAAAATCAAATACGTTCATAAATTAAGTTATGTGTTATCAAATGGAATGACACAGGGAAAAAATATTGAACACATTAAGAAAGGGAGGTTCACATTCTGAAATGTACAAGTGAAATGTATTTATGTATGATGTCAGGGGGGGGGGGCATTTTCTGTGTTTCTGCTTGGGGTATTGCACTTTAAATAATTCTGTAACACAGTATGCACCTTATCACATGCCTGACAAAGGGGTGCATGGGTCTGAAGCATTGCACTTGGTTCTTTGGGATGTGATCTTTCTGCAATAAAGGTTTTGGACAATATCTGGTGATCCACAGTGTGACGGTGAATATGTGCATTGCTGTTTGGATGGTTCCCCACAGTGACACTGAGGGCTGCATGGGGAGCACCTGCACTATATTCAGCCTTTTGGACAACTATATTCTTAATGTTTTTTATTTGGCCAGTGATACATTATTTTCTTGTGAGTCCTGCTTTTCCTGCACACATCTTGCTTTTCATTATTGTGCAAAACAATGTAATCTGTTGTACTGTATTTCTCTGATTTTTCTCTCAACTCCTAATAAAAGTTTTATGCAAAACTTGTTGAGTAGGAGGTGACTTTTCATCAAATTACCAGTTTGATATTATAGATATTGGCTCATATAGAACTCTAATGTATTTACGGTTCATCTGTGTCTACTTGTCTTTGATGTAGCCTCTTTAGAATGTTTATTAATGGTATCATTCATAACAATGTATGGTGTCTTTTAGCTTGGATTTTAATGTAAAAATAAAGAAAATTATTTCATACTGATATACTGTATGTATGATTAGTATGCTGAGAGGTCGTACCTTAAAAATACCATTCTTTACTCTTTTTATTTTTGTTTCATACAATGCATTATAAAAAAAAAAAAAAAGACAGCTTTATCTCTCCCTCTCAACATCAACTAATCAACCTGCTTTCATACTCTCCAGTGTACAATATTTATAGATAATATTTCTAAAATAATGCACTAGCCAAGGTTGCTAATCAATTTCTACCAAACACATTCCTTTTTTTTTAACACATTCCTATATGTGGTACTTGAAATAGTTTGTAAATATTTTTGGATATAGGGATGTGAGGCGGTTCTTCGAATTTTGGGTTGTGGCTTTGAAGTGTTTTTGTGCACTCGGTTTTGATATTTTATAAAATGTTTTATACAATACAATGGGGTACTACAAAAAAGGAATTCAAAAACTGTACTATGAAACTATTTTGACACTGGCCAATTGGTAAAAAATTTAGGGTTATAGCTTTTTTTTAATTTTAAAATACACTTTCCTACATCCTGTAGATCTGTTGTGGCTGCTACTTCCACTGTTCAATCCAGGCCTATTACTGCTGGATAAAAAAATCAGCTGACACAGCCAAGCCTAACTAAAAAAAGTATTTGTTTTTTAAGTTGTAATAAACCAGATTGGTGTGCTGTTGCTACTCTGTTTGAGCCAAACAATAATGTAAAAATAATAAAACCTATTACAGATGCAAAATATATGTTGGCAGAATTTGGTGTTGCTGTGAGAATTGTGCTGTTCTGTAACACATACACATACAACTTACGTGTTTAGCTACTACTAATGAAAGCATTGGATTGGTATGTAAAAAGACTCTTGGCTGCTACACCAGCTGAGAGTTTGTTTATTATTTTATTTATTGTAGCTCCTGGCTATATGGTAGAAAGTATTTGGGTGGCTGTAAAGCCACCTGATCACATCTACATGCTGCGGACGATGCCACCCCCACTATGTGTCCTGGGCTCACCTGTCCCTTCTGGGTGTCTGGTATCTCTGTGGAAATTGTGAGGATGGAGAGGGGTGAGGGATCAGTAAACATCCATCTGCTGATCTCTCCTGTGAATAATGAACCTGGTAGTACTCAGTTCTGAGCACATACATGTTCAGAGCTGTAAATCATTTGCCTCTCTGTCCAGGAAAAAAAAAAAAAACTGATCAAGCAGTTTGCGCTGCTTAGCCAGCTTCAAAATAGTGCGGCGGTCCTCCTAATATTATCAGCAAAAAAGGGTTAGAGGGCTATTCCAAGGATGTAATATAGAAGATTGGTATTTTTCCCATGTCACCCTCAACCTCTCATAAAAAGGAAGACCTTATCTCTGCTGTACAAAAAATAAAGGTCTGAAATTTACTTGGATAACTTTCCTAGTTATGACACTGTTACTGACAGTGCTGGTCCCACACCTATGATTGGTTGATTTCCGACCGTGTAGTTTTTATAAGAGCAAATCTTGGTGATAGCATAAGTTTACAACTCCACTGCTCCTAGATTACCGTAGAAAGCATTCCAGCTGCAAATACCAGTCCCAGGAGCAATTCCTTCAAAGATCCATCTAACAGTGCTGTATCTCTGAAATAGAAAAAAGTATACTGGGCTACCAATGTCAGCAAAAGTTATAAAACATTAAAGGGCTAAGCAATGGTTTTTACCACCAGCTTCAGCTCTTCATTTGACATTTTGTTCCTGGAAACTGGCTTAGTTATTGGTTTATTTGCAAAACAAATCTGCTGGCTCAGCTGTCACTGTGCCTCATGAAGACAGAGAGGCACAACATGTTGACAGCTTTAGCTGGCACCCTGCAACTGACAAGGTAAAATTAAGTCAGTAAACAAATAATTAACTAAAAGTGTGAAGTGTAAAAATGTTCCCATATGCTAGCTTTTAATTTAAAAAACAAAAACATAAGCAAGGAATTTATTAAAACAATATATCTTTAAAATATATGTAAAATCCCTATATGTCATTAAATACCATCAAACATATTGGTTAGGTAGACAAATTAGTTGTAGAGTTATTGTCAAATGAAATGATTCATACTGATGCTGCTAAATTTGATCTGTACATCTAGATTTCAACAAACTCTTGTCATGGAGTTGAATCAATAGGGTTGATTTACAAAAGCTACAAAAATCTGGTGCAGCTTCCAGTTTTTTTTCTTTTTTGAAGAACATTGAACATGCTGAAGTTAGAAGCTGATTGCCTTCCACGTACAGCTGCACCAGATTCTGCTCAAATCTTATTAAATCAACCCCAATGAACCTTCAGTCTGCTCCCTCCCACCTGCCTCCTATCCATCCATTAGCAGCAATGTGCTCCCATTGTGGAGACACTCAAATTAAAAGTGTTAGGACTGCAGGTAAAACAGGGTGCCGTGTATTGGCCCTGCAGCTTACACATGCGTTTGCAAATGCGTGTCAACTAAACCCATGTTCTTTATTTATAGCATGAGAAAGGTCTACTTGGTTGGTGGCAGACTGGAGGGTGAATACATCAGACTGGGTGCTGGCTGGCTTCCATGCACCTCTTTTAATCCTTTTCAACCTTTGTTTTTTTCTGATACAGGGATGGAGACGCTGGGCATTACCTGCTGGCATCTCTCCTAAAGTCCCACATAGCCTACATTGTTTTTGTCTGCTCCAAAGTTAGCCTTCATCAACCAGCTCTGAACCTAAGGGTGCACTCACAGTAGCACTTTTAACTGGTACTCAGTGCGATTCAGCCCCTTGGGCTGGTTCATTTGTGTGGTGTGAGGCTCCAAACTGTGCCCAGGGCTGGTTAATCCAAACTGGCCTGGGAACCACTTGAAACAGGAGGCACTGGGCGTGGTTCATTTGCGATCTGGTATGGTTTGCTGCAGCGTGAGTGCAAACTGTGCCAGAGTACAGTTCTCTCCATAGAGAACTGTGTAGTAAAACAGGGATTGCTGGTCTGGTTAGCAGGAGAGTGTGCCTAAAAGCACTTGTAAGTATTCCAGGAAACACTTCCTTACAAACCAATGTGAGTACAAACCAGCGGGGACTGAGGAAGGGTGGGGGGGGTGAAATCAAATTAGGGCATGGTTCACTTACACTAAGAGATCAAAATAATGCAGTGAAAATTGCCATGGTGGTAGAATATCTATTAAATAAAAACAAATACATCACAACATATCCAATATGACTGGGTATGACAAAGTTGTCCCATTTCTTTCCAAGTTTAATTATAACTCTGCACTTTCTTTTTTTTTTTTTTTAATGACAGATAGCTCTGTTATTTTTAATTGTAAATGTGATTCACATATCACATTACTTCTCAGTGTTTAATCAGCTGCTACTAAGAAGCATTTTGCATCAATACTGGTTATTAATTAGTGATCTCGTTTATGCCATTTCCATTTAAATACAATTACAATAAATCACAAGTGCTTCAGTAGATGAATGAGAGAGAAGCAATAGTATGGGCTGTCAGTGTGGTAAAAAAAAAAAGTTGTATTTGCATTTGATATGAAATCCTGGAGTGAAAACATTTTTTGGCAGTAGTTATTTGTACTTCAATACATTCATCTCAGTATGTGGGCAGTACATGGATGCATACAGTATTTAATCTGGAACATAGCTTATCAAGTTTTATAATACAATTCTGGAATACACTGAGCTGGTTTATTTTCAATTTTGCTTATGGATCTTCCAGTTCTTCCTTGATTCTAATGATGGCTGAAAGAGTTATATGCTATTTGCTATATGATTTAGATTTCTATCACATACAGTTAAAGAACATGTATAGGTTTTTTTTTTGTTTTTTTTTTTTAATATACAAACTTTATTTTTTATTTATTATGATAAAAAAAATACATTTAAATGCAACAGTTACCAACATTATGATGTATAGTCTTGTAAATATGAAATATAGGAAACACAGCAAAAAATGAAAATCTAACTGCTTTATTAGATTATTACAAGGCTATGCCTAGTAAATTAGAAGAAGTGTCGAGAGCAAGATGCATTGATTAAAAAAGTATTTTTTTTTTGCACATATAAGCATAAAATAACATACATCTGGCTTGAATATTGAATCTGTGGATTCATGTGTCTTCTCACATCCAATGGGTATCACTGTATCTTTGTATTTTCAACTTGTAAAATTTCAAAATTTTACACAAATTGTAAAATTGGGGTTGAAAAATCAGGTATTTTGCCCTGCAAGATTTACACAGATAAGTAGCACTGACATGTGTATTTGATCTGTACATTTAGTTTTGTTTGAAGTGCAGCTTTAATCATAATCTAACTAAAATCTATACATAATTATACTAATTTTCTCATAAAGTTTTTAGATGAAGTAAGCCATTCAGAAAACAGTGACATTATTGTATCAGCTTGACAGCAAAGCATCCAGAATTAAAAGTATAGTTGGGCAATGACTTCCAAATTTCTTCAACTATTACCCATGCAACCTATCAGATTCTAGAACTCTGAAATAAACAATGATTTTAGTCTTCAGGTTTCTTAATTATGCAGTTGAGAAACTAATTTAGGAAAGAAAACAAACATATTCAGAACATTTTGTCTGATTAAAATGTGGCTTTTTAATCTCAGTTTTAGCTGATGCCTTATCCAGATAGAAATAAATTATCTGTGATAATATTCTTCAAGAGTCCATTATTTTCCATCTCCTGCTGATCTGCTATTAGCTTACTAATGCTGGCAGTCAAGGAATATTTTTTCATTGATTGTCAATCAATTAAAAGGTAATGTTGAACAAGCTTTCACAAAATTGTCGACGACAATGGGGAAAAAGTTACAGTTTTATGAAAAACATATTTATAATAACAACATAAACATTTTAAATGTATCTATATATTATTTTTGTGTGTAAAAAAAAAAAAAACAAAGGTCCATCTTTTTCAGTAATTAAATGCCAACTGGCAAGGGGGGAGAGTAGGGTTTTACAAACCACTATATCAGTAACAGTATGCTTCTTGCTATTTTTTCTAGAAAGAAATCAAAGCAGAAAATATAAGTCAAATTCCATAGAGGTAAAATAGACCATTAAACATGCAAACTGTGACTGAGTGAGATGAGTGAAGAAGCTGGGCTATAGATTGTTGACCTTATTCTCAGAAGAAAGCCAAGAAAAATAATTTCTGTAAAATAATAACGCTTTAAAAATAACAGAAAGTGATTACTTAAGGCCCTATGTATTATAAATAATTGCCCTTCTCTGCATATTAGTGTACCATACTTTTATGTTACATTTTAAAATCTGAGTAAGGATCAGGATTAGAGATGAGGTTCAGGTTCACAAATTCCATGAATAAAGTTTTTTTTTTTTTTCCTCCAAAAACATTCTAGGATCCTAATGAGAAATAAAGATAATACAGTCCAAGGCCCTTTCTCTAGTCACTTAGTCAATTCAGTTAATAATTCGATTGAATGCATAACCCACTATCCTTTTTTAAAAGGGGGAACTCACACTTATACACATTTTCATGGCTAACAACCTTGACCTTGTATTCTCTCACTTCTGCATTCCTTTTAACCTCTCCAACATCTCTTTTCTCCCAGACCCAGTCCTAAACCCCCATATCCCTCCAATCAGCAAACAGTTACCCTTAGAAACATTCACCATTTAACCCTTCTTATTTCTATTCTGTTACAGACTGTTACCTCTATGAAAAACAAATCTTGGCCCTGTTCTGCCCTGACTTGTCAACTTCTCCCTACAACAGCTCATTCTCATCTGCCCTAGGCACACTTGTTCCCTTCACTACACACAGAATAGAGCCCTTAATCTAAAAGATAACAAAAAGAGGGGTGCACTGACCTAGTGCATTATCACTAAAAACATTTATTAAAATAGTAAAATGCATAAAATATACTCACAAACAAAGTGTGATAATACACACATATCAACAATTCAATGTATAAGTAAAGAAGTCTCCAAGGAGGCCAGGCACTGCGTAGTGCTGGATGGCATGTGACAGAACTGCACAGAGCTGCTGTAGCTTAGGCTGATGCGTTTTGAGGGCGAACCCCCTTCCTCAAAGCCAAGAAATGCTGCTGCCGCACACTGTGCAGGTGGGAGGCTAAATGGAGGCTTGCTCCACCCACTCCATACCCACCCCATAGGGGGCAAGGGTCAACCGGTTCTACCATCCCCCGCCTGTTGACCCTTGCCCCCTATGGGGCGGGTCCGGAGTGGGTGGAGCCAACCTCCATTTAGCCCTTTCTCCTTTTTTCTGGACAGTCCATCCCCATTCCCACTGTCCTGTCCATCTCCCATTTTTCTCCTTTCTATGCTGTCAATTTCATCACCTTCGAAAACAATAAAAAACTATAAAAAAAATGTAGCACTGATGTCAATTGGAGCCAAATGTTGTAATTTTGTTCTGCCCTTTTTCAATGGCAGTTCAAGCTTTTGCTAAAAAAAAAAAAAAAAAAAAAAAAAAAAGAGAATGGCTAGCTGGACACGGCCTGGGGGATATGAACCAGTAAAAAAGATTGAAAAATACCATTCGGTGGGGAGCAGGTCTTAAAAATACACAATTCCTTTAAATAACATACTTGCGGGATGGTTAATGATGTCAACCAGGCTCCCCAGCACTGCTGTTTATATTATAGCAGTGCTAGATAACTCTTTTTTTGTAGCGGGAATTCAGTGGGAGAAGATTGTCGTGGAAGGGCCATTGAGTTTGTGTCCATGCGGTGTGACTCATTGTGATTGATGATGAATCTACATGGCTGGACAATATGTTTAACGTTAGATTTAGATTATGGGACTGTTTGTTTACATAAAGGACTTTTTTTAACCACTTCAGCCCCGAAGGTTTTACCCCCTTAATGACCAGGCTATTTTTTGTGATTCGGCGCTGCGTTACTTTAACAGAAAATTGCGCAGATGTGCAACGCTGTACCCAAATAGAATTGATGTCCTTTTTTCCCCACAAATAGAGCTTTCTTTTGGTGGTATTCGATCACCTCTGTAGTTTTTAGATTTTGCCCTATAAACAAAAAAAGAGCGACAATTTTGAAAAAAAATGCCATATTTTTTACTTTCTGCTATAAAACATTCCCAATAAAAATTTTAAAAATTAATATTTTTTATCAGTTTAGGCCAATTTGTATTCTGCTTCATATTTTTGGTAAAATAAAATCCCAAAAAGTGTATTTTAATTGGTTTGTGCAAAAGTTATAGCATTTACAAACTACGGGATAGATTTTTGGACTTTTTATTTATTTTATTTTTTTTATTAGTATTGGTGATGATCAGCGATTTTTAGTGGGACTGCAACATTGCGGCCTACAGATCGGACCCCTAACTGACATTTTTGACACTTTTTGGGGACCAGTGAAACTAATAATATGCACTGTTACTGTATAAATGACACTGACACTGGCAGGTAAGGGGTTAATACTGCGGGTGATCAAAGGGATCAAAGGGGTTAAATGTATGCCTAAAGTGCTTTCTCACTGTGTGGGGGATGGTTCTGTGACAGGCATAGAGAGATCGCAGTTTCAGCTTAGCTGAAACTGCTGATCTCTCCCTGCCTGCCTGTCTGACAGAAGATCCGACTGCTTTGTTTACATACGCAGGCGGGTCTTCTCTCGGTTTCTCCGACGATCGCGGGAGGGCAGCGAAAATCGCCACCGCTCCTACCGCGGCCTGCCTCCTGCTGTGTCTAAAAAACCGCCGCCGAAACCATGTGCACGTAATCACGTAGTACTACGTGACTGAGTGCAGCCGAGCCGCCCTCCCTTAGTAATATTACGGCGGGCGGTCAGCAAGTGGTTAAAATGTGCTTATGTTTTTATTCACTGTTTAATGAATATTAACGGGTACTATGCACCCTATGTTCATTCACATTGGGGGAGGGATGGATATCTTTGGGCCTCCAAAGACTCACACACCAGGCCAAGGATGTGGTGGTGAGTAGGGTTGAGCGAACACGGACTGTATTATTCGTGTTCGTACCGAATAATTGTTTTTTTGTTACCCGAACACGGACCCGAAAACTTTACTGTATATTCGGGTAAAAATCCGTGTTCGTCGTTTTATTTCCGGGTTTTGCATGCATTTGCGCGCTTTTCATGGCGGGCTTTCAACAGCCAATCAACAAGCGTTTAACTGGTGTGCCTTAAGCCATCCCAGCCATGCCTACAAATGTATTAGTAGCTGTGATTGGCCATATGAAGCATGTGACCAAGTCTTTATAAGTCCGAGGCAGCGCCGCTGCGTCATTCTGCTGTGTTAGTTCAGGGACAGAGCACACATCATACGTGCTGGCTGCTGATTAGGGACAGACAGGCAAAAAAAAACATTTGTGTCCGGATAGAATTGAGGGACAGGTCGGAGTGTGTTAGGCAGGGCGAGTTGTGGGTATTTTAGGGCGAGGCTGCTGCTGATTTTTAGGGTCAGTTTTCTACGATCAATTTTGCTGTGTGGGAGGGGTTTTCAGTGACCGATCTACGATCTTATCAATCCTTTTAGGGAGAGGCTGCTGCTGATTTTTAGGGTCAGTTTTCTACGATCGATTTTGCTGTGTGGGAGGGGTTTTCAGTGACCGATCTACGATCTTATCAATCTATTTAGGGAGAGGCTGGAGATAGGCAGGTGTCAGTGGTCCACATCGATTTTGCTGTGTGTGGGGTGCAGTGAACACAATTTTTTTTGCCCACTGAGGAGGAGGGAGAAAAATATTTTTCTATCAGTCACTGTGTGCAGCGTTTTTCCTTCAGCTGTGCTGTGCTGACTGATCATACACTGCTGTGTTCAGTTCACATGTGCTATTATTGAGTGGTTTCAAAAATCGTACACTTTTTTCTATTCCACTATTCAATATACAGCCTTGGGTTAAAAAAAATTAAATTGTGGCCTGCAGCAGAGCTGAATGATATTTGGGGTTTTTGGGGTTCATCTCATACTTCTGAAGATTTGAGGGTGCTGCCTGTTCCAAACTCCTCCTACTCCTCATCCAGCCTTTTAGGGGTACAAACAATAGTAATTGGGGCCTAGTGTGGTTTTGTACGTGTGAGATACATACACTTTTTTTGATCATATTTTCTATTCCGCTATTCAATAAAAACCTTTGGGGAACAGTTAAATTGCGGGATAGTCTGTGTTGGTACATGTGAGATCCACCTTTTCAATTTTTTGGGGTTCATCTCATACTTCTGAAGATTTGAGGGTGCTGCCTGTTCCAAACTCCTCCTACTCCTCATCCAGCCTTTTAGGGGTACAAACAATAGTAATTGGGGCCTAGTGTGGTTTTGTACGTGTGAGATACATACACTTTTTTTGATCATATTTACTATTCCGCTATTCAATAAAAACCTTTGGGGAACAGTTAAATTGTGGGATAGTCTGTGTTGGTATGTGTGAGATCCACCTTTTCAAGTTTTTGGGGTTCATCTCATACTTCTGAAGATTTGAGGGTGCTGCCTGTTCCAAACTCCTTCTACTCCTTATCCAGCCTTTTAGGGGTACAAACAATAGTAATTGGGGCCTAGTGTGGTTTTGTATGTGAGATACATACACTTTTTTTGATCATATTTTCTATTCCGCTATTCAATAAAAACCTTTGGGGAACAGTTAAATTTTGGGATAGTCTGTGTTGGTACGTGTGAGATCCACCTTTTCAAGTTTTTGGAGTTCATCTCATACTTCTGAAGATTTGAGGGTGCTGCCTGTTCCAAACTCCACCTACTCCTCATCCAGCCTTTTAGGGGTACAAACAATAGTAATTGGGGCCTAGTGTGGTTTTGTATGTGTGAGATACATACACTTTTTTGATCATATTTTCTATTCCGCTATTAAATAAAAACCTTTGGGGATCAATTAAATTGCGGGATAGTCTGTGTTGGTACGTGTGAGATCCACCTTTCCAATTTTTTGGGGTTCATCTCATACTTCTGAAGATTTGAGGGTGCTGCCTGTTCCAAACTCCTCCTACTCCTCATCCAGCCTTTTAGGGGTACAAACAATAGTAATTGGGGCCTAGTGTGGTTTTGTACGTGTGAGATACATACACTTTTTTTGATCATATTTTCTATTCCGCTATTCAATAAAAACCTTTGGGGAACAGTTAAATTGTGGGATAGTCTGTGTTGGTACGTGTGAGATCCACCTTTTTAAGTTTTTGGGGTTCATCTCATACTTCTGAAGATTTGAGGGTGCTGCCTGTTCCAAACTCCTCCTACTCCTCATCCAGCCTTTTAGGGGTACAAACAATAGTAATTGGGGCCTAGTGTGGTTTTGTACGTGTGAGATACATACACTTTTTTTGATCATATTTTCTATTCCGCTATTCAATAAAAACCTTTGGGGAACAGTTAAATTGTGGGATAGTCTGTGTTGGTATGTGTGAGATCCACCTTTTCAAGTTTTTGGGGTTCATCTCATACTTCTGAAGATTTGAGGGTGCTGCCTGTTCCAAACTCCTCCTACTCCTCATCCAGCCTTTTAGGGGTACAAACAATAGTAATTGGGGCCTAGTGTGGTTTTGTATGTGAGATACATACACTTTTTTTGATCATATTTTCTATTCCGCTATTCAATAAAAACCTTTGGGGAACAGTTAAATTGCGGGATAGTCTGTGTTGGTACGTGTGAGATCCACCTTTTCAAGTTTTTGGGGTTCATCTCATACTTCTGAAGATTTGAAGGTGCTGCCTGTTCCAAACTCCACCTACTCCTCATCCAGCCTTTTAGGGGTACAAACAATAGTAATTGGGGCCTAGTGTGGTTTTGTATGTGTGAGATACATACACTTTTTTGATCATATTTTCTATTCCGCTATTAAATAAAAACCTTTGGGTATCAATTAAATTGCGGGATAGTCTGTGTTGGTACGTGTGAGATCCACCTTTCCAAGTTTTTGGGGTTCATCTCATACTTCTGAAGATTTGAGGGTGCTGCCTGTTCCAAACTCCTCCTACTCCTCATCCAGCCTTTTAGGGGTACAAACAATAGTAATTGGGGGCCTAGTGTGAATTTGTACGTGTGAGATACATACACTTTTTTTAATCATATTTTCTATTCCGCTATTCAATAAAAACCTTTGGGGAACAGTTAAATTGCGGGATAGTCTGTGTTGGTACGTGTGAGATCCACCTTTCCAAGTTTTTGGCGTTCATCTCATACTTCTGAAGATTTGAGGGTGCTGCCTGTTCCAAACTCCTCCTACTCCTCATCCAGCCTTTTAGGGGTACAAACAATAGTAATTGGGGCCTAGTGTGGTTTTGTACGTGTGAGATACATACACTTTTTTTGATCATATTTTCTATTCCGCTATTCAACAAAAACCTTTGGGGATCAATTAAATTGCGGGATAGTCTGTGTTGGTACGTGTGAGATCCACCTTTCCAAGTTTTTGGAGTTCATCTCATACTTCTGAAGATTTGAGGGTGCTGCCTGTTCCAAACTCCTCCTACTCCTCATCCAGCCTTTTAGGGGTACAAACAATAGTAATTGGGGCCTAGTGTGGTTTTGTACGTGTGAGATACATCCACTTTTTTTGATCATATTTTCTATTCCGCTATTCAATAAAAACCTTTGGGGATCAATTAAATTGCAGGATAGTCTGTGTTGGTACATGTGAGATCCACCTTTCCAAGTTTTTGGGGTACATCTCATACTTCTGAAGATTTGAGGGTGCTGCCTGTTCCAAACTCCTCCTACTCCTCATCCAGCCTTTTAGGGGTACAAACAATAGTAATTGGGGCCTAGTGTGGTTTTGTACGTGTGAGATACATACACTTTTTTTGATCATATTTTCTATTCCGCTATTCAATAAAAACCTTTGGGGAACAGTTAAATTGCGGGATAGTCTGTGTTGGTACGTGTGAGATCCACCTTTCCAAGTTTTTGGCATTCATCTCATACTTCTGAAGATCTGAGGGTGCTGCCTGTTCCAAACTCCTCCTACTCCTCATCCAGCCTTTTAGGGGTACAAACAATAGTAATTGGGGCCTAGTGTGGTTTTGTACGTGTGAGATACATACACTTTTTTTGATCATATTTTCTATTCCGCTATTCAATAAAAACCTTTGGGGAACAGTTAAATTGTGGGATAGTCTGTATTGGTACGTGTGAGATCCACCTTTCCAAGTTTTTGGGGTTCATCTCATACTTCTGAAGATCTGAGGGTGCTGCCTGTTCCAAACACCTCCTACTCCTCATCCATCCTTTTAGGGGTACAAACAATAGTAATTGGGGCCTACTGTGGTTTTGTACGTGTGAGATACATACACTTTTTTTGATCATATTTTCTATTCCACTATTCAATAAAAACCTTTGGGGAACAGTTAAATTGTGGTATAGTCTGTGTTGGTACGTGTGAGATCCACCTTTCCAAGTTTTTGGGGTTCATCTCATACTTCTGAAGATTTGAGGGTGCTGCCTGTTCCAAACTCCTCCTACTCCTCTTCCAGCCTTTTAGGGGTACAAACAATAGTAATTGGGGCCTAGTGTGGTTTTGTACGTGTGGTTTTGTACGTGTGAGATACATACACTTTTTTTGATCATACTTTCTATTCCGCTATTCAATAAAAACCTTTGGGGAACAGTTAAATTGGGGGATAGTCTGTGTTGGTACGTGTGAGATCCACCTTTTGAAGTTTTTGGGGTTCATCTCATACTTCTGAAGATTTGAGGGTGCTGCTTGTTCCAAACTCCTCCTACTCCTCATCCAGCCTTTTAGGGGTACAAACAATAGTAATTGGGGCCTATGTGTGGTTTTGTATGTGAGATACATACACTTTTTTTGATCATATTTTCTATTCCGCTATTCAATAAAAAACCTTTGGGGAACAGTTAAATTGCGGGATAGTCTGTGTTGGTATGTGTGAGATCCACCTTTTCAAGTTTTTGGGGTTCATCTCATACTTCTGAAGATTTGAGGGTGCTGCCTGTTCCAAACTCCTCCTACTCCTCATCCAGCCTTTTAGGGGTACAAACAATAGTAATTGGGGCCTAGTGTGGTTTTTTATGTGTGAGATACATACACTTTTTTTGATCATATTTTCTATTCCGCTATTCAATAAAAACCTTTGGGGAACAGTTAAATTGTGGGATAGTCTGTGTTGGTACGTGTGAGATCCACCTTTTCAAGTTTTTGGGGTTCATCTCATACTTCTGAAAATTTGAGGGTGCTGCCTGTTCCAAACTGCACCTACTCCTCATCCAGCCTTTTAGGGGTACAAACAATAGTAATTGGGGCCTAGTGTGGTTTTGTACGTGTGAGATACATACACTTTTTTTGAACATATTTTCTATTCCGCTATTCAATAAAAACCTTTGGGGATCAATTAAATTGCGGGATAGTCCGTGTTGGTACGTGTGAGATCCACCTTTCCAAGTTTTTGGGGTTCATCTCATACTTCTAAAGATTTGAGGATGCCGCCTGTTCCAAACTCCTCCTACTCCTCATCCAGCCTTTTAGGGGTACAAACAATAGTAATTGGGGACTAGTTTGGTTTTGTACGTGTGAGATACATACACTTTTTTGATCATATTTTCTATTCCGCTATTCAATAAAAACCTTTGGGGAACAGTTAAATTGCGGGATAATCTGTGTTGGTACGTGTGAGATCCACCTTTCCAAGTTTTTGGGGTTCATCTCATACTTCTGAAGATTTGAGGGTGCTGCCTGTTCCAAACTCCTTCTACTTCTCATCCAGCCTTTTAGGGGTACAAACAATAGCAATTGGGGCCTAGTGTGGTTTTGTATGTGTGAGATACATACACTTTTTTTGATCATATTTTCTATTCCGCTATTATATAAAAACCTTTGGGGAACAGTTAAATTGTGGGATAGTCTGTGTTGGTACGTGTGAGATCCACCTTTCCAAGTGTTTGGGGTTCATCTCATACTTCTGAAGATTTGAGGGTGCTGCCTTTTCCAAACTCCTCCTACTCCTCATCCAGCCTTTTAGGGGTACAAACAATAGTAATTGGGGCCTAGTGTGGTTTTGTACGTGTGAGATACATACACTTTTTTTGATCATATTTTCTATTCCGCTATTCAATAAAAACCTTTGGGGAACAGTTAAATTGCGGGATAGTCTGTGTTGGTACGTGTGAGATCCACCTTTCCAAGTTTTTGGGGTTCATCTCATACTTCTGAAGATTTGAGGGTGCTGCCTTTTCCAAACTCCTCCTACTCCTCATCCAGCCTTTTCGGGGTACAAACAATAGTAATTGGGGCCTAGTGTGGTTTTGTACGTGTGAGATACATACACTATTTTTGATCATATTTTCTATTCCGCTTTTAAATAAAAACCTTTGGGGAACAGTTAAATTGCGGGATAGTCTGTGTTGGTACGTGTCAGATTCACCTTTCCAAGTCTTTGGGGTTCATCTCATACTTCTAAAGATTTGAGGGTGCCGCCTGTTCCAAAACTCCTCCTACTCCTCATCCAGCCTTTTAGGGGTACAAACAATAGTAATTGGGGCCTAGTGTGGTTTTGTACGTGTGAGATACATACACTTTTTTTGATCATATTTTCTATTCCGCTATTCAATAAAAACTTTTGGGGAACAGTTAAATTGCGGGATAATCTGTGTTGGTACGTGTGAGATCCACCTTTCCAAGTTTTTGGGGTTCATCTCATACTTCTGAAGATTTGAGGGTGCTGCCTGTTCCAAACTCCTCCTACTCCTCATCCAGCCTTTTAGGGGTACAAACAATAGTAATTGGGGCCTAGTGTGGTTTTTTACGTGTGAGATACATACACTTTTTTTGATCATATTTTCTATTCCGTTATTAAATAAAAACCTTTGGGGAACAGTTAAATTGCGGGATAGTCTGTGTTGGTACGTGTGAGATTCACCTTTCCAAGTTTTTGGGGTTCATCTCATACTTCTAAAGATTTGAGGATGCCGCCTGTTCCAAACTCCTCCTACTCCTCATCCAGCCTTTTAGGGGTACAAACAATAGTAATTGGGGCCTAGTTTGGTTTTGTACGTGTGAGATACATACACTTTTTTGATCATATTTTCTATTCCGCTATTCAATAAAAACCTTTGGGGAACAGTTAAATTGCGGGATAATCTGTGTTGGTACGTGTGAGATCCACCTTTCCAAGTTTTTGGGGTTCATCTCATACTTCTGAAGATTTGAGGGTGCTGCCTGTTCCAAACTCCTTCTACTTCTCATCCAGCCTTTTAGGGGTACAAACAATAGCAATTGGGGCCTAGTGTGGTTTTGTACGTGTGAGATACATACACTTTTTTTGATCATATTTTCTATTCCGCTATTTAATCAAAACCTTTGGGTATAAACAGTTAAATTGCGTGATAGTCTGTGTCGGTACGTGTGAGATACACCTTTCCAATTTTTTGGGCGCATCTCATACTGACGAGTATTTGAGGGTGCTTCAGTCTGCCTCCTGCCTGTTCTGAACTCCTCCTACTCCTCTTCCTGCCTTTAGGGTAGAAAAAATTGTAATCGGGGCCTAGTTTGGGTTTGTACGTGTGAGATACACCGTTTTGTAAAATTTGTCCTATTCCGCTATTCAATATACACCCTGTTTGAGTGTAAAAAATTAAATTGCAGGATAGTCTGTATCGGTACGTGTAAGATACACCTTTTTAAATTTGTTTGGCGCATCTCTTTCTACCGCCGAGGATTGCAGGGCGCTTCAGTTTGGCTCCTGTTCCCAACTCCTCCTACTCCTCCTCCTCATCCTGCCTTTAGGGTACAAGAAATTGTAATCTGGGCCCAGTTTGTGTTTGTACGTGTGAGATACACCATTTTGTAAAATTTGTCCTATTCCGCTATTCAATATACACCCTGTTTGTCATGGTCTTACCTTCTTGCTGTTCTCCTTCTTTTGACATGTGCTGGCGGCCATCTTGGTTTCTGGGTTTCTTGTAGCCTCCCACCCTGCGGCTCCTCCTTCCCACTGGGAGGAGCTGGATGCCTAGCTCATATATATAGGAGGTCTGTGGCTTCAGTTCCCTGCTTGGTTCTCCTGTGTTCACATGCTTCTAAGACTGCTGCTGCTTCTGGTTCCTGATCCTGGCTTCGTCTGACTACCCTGCTGGTTCCTGATCCTGGCTTCGTCTGACTACTCTGCTGGTTCCTGATCCTTGCTTCGTCTGACTACCCTGCTGGTTCCTGACCTCTGGCTTCGCAAGGACTCTGCTTCGGTTTCACCATCCGTTTGGACTTTTGCTTTACTGCTTGATTTTCAATAAAGCCTTCTTATTTTCACTTATCTGTTGTTGTACGTCTGGTTCATGGTTCCGTGAAATTAGGACCAAGCCATGAATTCTGACGGTACAGGGCCATCCTCGCTACCCACGCTGGTTGCCAGACTTGATCAGCAGGATCACCTGTTGGGTCGGTTCGCCGTGGCGTTGCAAACCCTGCTTGAACGCACGGTCCCGCAGGCCATGAATTCTGACGGTACAGGGCCATCCTCACTACCCACGCTGGTTGCCAGACTTGATCAGCAGGATCACCTGTTGGGTCAGTTCGCCGTGGCGTTGCAAACCCTGCTTGAACGCATGGCTCATTTCGCTCCCGTTGCCGATGGGTCGGTTGTCGCTCCTGGGCCCGCTCCTACTGCCGCTCCGGTTGTTGCGCCAGAGTCTACCCCGACACCTGTTGTTGCGCCTGTGGTGTTTCGGGGTATGTCCGGTTCTGCCCCCCTTCCACAGCGCTTTGGGGGAGAGCCAACTCAGTGCCGAGGTTTCCTTAACCAGGTGGACATTTATTTCGAGTTGCTGCCACATGCCTTTCCTACTGAGAGATCAAAGGTGGGCTTCTTAATCTCGCTGCTCTCGGACAAGGCCTTGGCCTGGGCCAGCCCTTTATGGGAGAACAACAATCCGGTGGTTGCCGAGTTTTCCGGTTTTGTTGCTTCTCTTCGGAAGGTATTCGATGTGCCGGCTCGTGCTGTCTCTGCTGCGAGCTCCTTATGTCCATCAGACAGGGTTCACGATCCGTAGCTGAATACGCCATTGAGTTTCGTACCCTGGCAGCAGAGGTGGGCTGGAATAATGAGGCTCTGGTCGCTGCTTTCTCTCATGGTCTCTCGGATGCCTTGAAGGATGAGGTTGCAGCTAAGGACCTACCAGTGGAGCTCGAGTCTCTTATTTCTTTCCTGATTTTGATTGACACCAGACTCAGGGAGAGACCTTCCTTTAAGGAGAGTCTGCGGAGGCCTCCTAACAGATTGGCGCCTACCTTTGCTGTCCCACCCGTGCCTCCCTCTCCTCCCACGCCTCCTGGGGATGACTTGTCTGGGGGTGAACCCATGCAGCTGGGGTTTGCTCGCCTGTCCGAGGGGGAGAGGGTACTCCGGAGACGAGAGGGCCGATGCATGTACTGTGGTCTCGGTGGGCATTTTCGGTTGGCATGTCCGAACCGTCCGGGAAACGCTCGCACCTGAGATCCTGTCGGGGGCAGATCTTGGGTGGAGTCTCCTCGTCCCCGGTTTCCCGTGTTGACAAACCACTGATCACTGTTGTCCTCTCCTGGGTCGGGGGCTCGGTGACGACCCAGGCGTTGGTGGACTCTGGTGCTGGTGGTTTGTTCATTGATAGTGTGTTCGCTGCCACCAGTTCCATTCCTCTGCAGGCTCGAGGTTCTCCTCTGGCTCTTGAGGCGATAGACGGCAGACCCCTTCTGCCGCCACACGTGACTCATGAGACCCTTCCAGTGGGGTTAGCCATTGGTGCCGTTCACAGAGAGTCGGTCTGCTTCCAGGTTATTTCGTCTCCACACTACTCGGTGGTCTTGGGGTACCCCTGGCTCCAGAAGCATAATCCGATTTTCGATTGGAGATCGGCCGAGATACTCTCGTGGTCACCGCAGTGTGGGGCTAGTTGCATCCATGGGCCTGTCAAGTTGCTGTGTACTTCCTCGGACTCTCTGTTGCCTCCTGAATACGAGGAGTACCGGGATGTATTCGATAAGGTGCGCGCAGTTGCCCTACCTCCGCACCGCCCATACGATTGTGCCATCGAGTTACAATCTGGTGCCGCTCCTCCTCGTGGCAAAGTCTATCCACTGTCGGTAGCGGAGAATGAGGCCATGGAGGAGTACGTGAGGGAGGCGCTTTCACGCGGACACATTCGCAAATCCTCGTCCCCGGCAGGGGCTGGATTTTTCTTTGTGAAAAAGAAGGGCGGTGAGTTGAGGCCTTGCATCGATTACAGGGGTCTCAATCGCATCACGATCAAGAACGCTTACCCGATACCCTTGATTTCCGAGCTGTTCGATCGCCTTAAAGGGGCCACGGTCTTTACCAAACTCGACCTGAGGGCGGCATATAACCTCGTAAGGATCAAGGCGGGCGATGAGTGGAAGACCGCGTTTAACACCAGGACCGGTCATTATGAATCCTTGGTTATGCCCTTTGGGCTGTGCAATGCGCCCGCAGTCTTTCAGGAATTCATCAACAATGTTTTCCGTGACCTGTTGCAGCAGTGTGTGGTGGTCTATTTGGATGACATCTTGGTATATTCTGAGTCCACGGAGACCCACATTCTGGATGTCAGACGAGTGTTGCAATGGTTACGAGAGAACAAGCTGTTCGGTAAGCTTGAGAAATGCGAGTTTCACCGATCCCAGGTAACCTTCTTAGGTTACATCATTTCCGCTGAGGGGTTCTCCATGGATCCTGAGAAGGTTTCGGCTGTCTTACAGTGGCCCCAGCCCAGTGGTCTTCGCTCCCTGCAGCGCTTCTTGGGCTTCGCCAATTATTATCGGAAGTTCATCAGGGACTTTTCCATGCTAGCCAAGCCTCTCACGGATCTGACCAGGAAGGGCAGTAATTCCCAGGTCTGGCCCTCCGAGGCCATCCGAGCTTTTGAGGCTCTAAAGTCCGCCTTTGTGTCGGCTCCGATTCTGTCGCATCCCAACCCTGGGTTGCCCTTTGTCCTCGAGGTGGACGCGTCTGAGACGGGAGTAGGCGCCCTTCTGTCTCAGCGTAGAACACCAGAGGGTCCTCTGCTTCCTTGTGGGTTTTACTCCCGGAAACTGTCTTCCGCGGAGTGCAACTACCAGATTGGTGACAGGGAGTTATTGGCCATCGTGCAGGCTCTTAAAGAATGGAGGCACTTGCTCGAGGGTTCGGTGGTTCCGGTCCTCATCCTGACGGACCACAAGAATCTGACCTACCTTTCTGAGGCCAAGAGATTGACACCACGCCAGGCCAGATGGGCTCTGTTCTTGTCACGTTTTAATTACGTGGTCTCCTACCTACCCGGTTCCAAGAACATCAGGGCGGATGCCTTATCACGGCAGTACTCCGACCTGTCCAGGGAGGAGTCGATTCCGACTTCGGTCATACCTCCGAATCAGATCCTGGCCACCATTCGCACCAGCCTGACCTCTCCCCTGGGTGAGCAGATTTTGGCGGCTCAATCTGGTGCTCCCTCTGGGAGACCCAACGGCAGATGTTTTGTGCCTGAGGAGTTGCACACTCGGTTGTTGCGAACCTACCATAACTCCAAGACCGCGGGGCATCCTGGAAAGAATCAGCTGTCCTGGGCTGTTTCACGTCTGTTCTGGTGGCCTTCCCTACGTTCCGACATCGCCGCATATGTAGCGGCATGCTCCGTTTGTGCCCAGAGTAAGTCCCCTCGGAACCTTCCGTTGGGCCTTCTGCAGCCCTTAGCCACCGGGGAGCGCCCATGGTCACACCTGGGGATGGATTTCATTGTGGACCTCCCTGCATCCCGAGGCCATACGGTCATTCTCATGATTGTGGATCGATTTTCCAAAATGTGCCACTGTGTTCCTCTCAAGAAGTTACCCTCTGCACAGGAGTTGGCCACGATTTTTGCCAGGGAGGTCTTCCGGTTGCACGGTTTGCCCAAGGATATTGTGTCAGATCGGGGGAGTCAGTTTGTGTACAGGTTCTGGCGCGCCTTTTGCTCCCAGTTGGGGATTCATCTCTCCTTCTCCTCGGCCTACCACCCTCAGTCCAATGGGGCCGCAGAACGATCCAATCAGGCCTTGGAGCAATTCCTTCGTTGCTATGTCTCCGATCACCAAGACAATTGGGTTGACCTCCTGCCTTGGGCTGAGTTTGCCAGGAACACGGCGGTGAACTCTTCCTCTGGGACGTCTCCCTTCATGGCCAACTATGGGTTCCAACCTGCCGTGTTACCGGAGGTATTCTCTCCCCAGGATATTCCGGCTGTGGAGGATCACCTTTCCGTCCTACGTGCTTCTTGGGTACAGATCCAGAAGTCTCTTGAGGTCTCTGCGCAGCACCAGAGACTCCAGGCTGATCGCAGACGAGCGCCTGCTCCTTCCTACCAGGTCGGAGACCGTGTATGGTTGTCCACCCGCAACCTCAACCTTCGAGTGCCCACTCCCAAGCTGGCGCCTTGCTTTGTTGGTCCCTTCCGAGTGCTTCGCAGGGTAAACCCGGTAGCCTATGCCCTTGCGCTTCCTCCTGGCATGCGGATCTCCAACGTGTTTCATGTCTCCCTGTTGAAGCCACTGGTGTGTAATCATTTCACTTCCTCGGTTCCTCGGCCTCGTCAGGTCCAAGTGGGCAATCGTGAGGAGTATGAGGTGAGCAATATCCTGGACTCACGCCTGGTCCGCGGTCGGGTGCAGTTTTTGGTTCATTGGCGTGGTTATGGTCCAGAGGAGCATTCCTGGGTTCCCTCCGCAGATGTCCATGCTCCTGCCTTGCTCCGAGCCTTCCACGCACGCTTCCCTCAGAAACCGTTCTTTACTCCGCGGAGGAGGGGCCCTTGAGGGGGAGGTACTGTCATGGTCTTACCTTCTTGCTGTTCTCCTTCGTTTGACATGTGCTGGCGGCCATCTTGGTTTCTGGGTTTCTTGTAGCCTCCCACCCTGCGGCTCCTCCTTCCCACTGGGAGGAGCTGGATGCCTAGCTCATATATATAGGAGGTCTGTGGCTTCAGTTCCCTGCTTGGTCCTCCTGTGTTCACATGCTTCTAAGACTGCTGCTGCTTCTGGTTCCTGATCCTGGCTTCGTCTGACTACCCTGCTGGTTCCTGATCCTGGCTTCGTCTGACTACTCTGCTGGTTCCTGATCCTGGCTTCGTCTGACTACCCTGCTGGTTCCTGACCTCTGGTTTCGCAAGGACTCTGCTTCGGTTTCACCATCCGTTTGGACTTTTGCTTTACTGCTTGATTTTCAATAAAGCCTTCTTATTTTCACTTATCTGTTGTTGTACGTCTGGTTCATGGTTCCGTGACACTGTTTGAGTGTAAAAAATGAAATTGCAGGATAGTCTGTATCGGTACATATGAGATACACCTTTATAAATTTGTTTGGCGCATCTCCTTCTACCGCCGAGGATTGCAGGGCGCTTCAGTTTGCCTCCTGTTCCCAACTCCTCCTACTCCTCTTCCTCATCCTCCCTTTAGGGTACAAAAAATTTTAATCGGGGCCTAGTCTGTGTTTGTACGTGTGAGATACACCGTTTTTTATCCTATTCCGCTATTCAATATACACCCTTTTGGGGTAAAAAACATTAAATTGCGGCATAGTTTGCATATTTGACTGTGAGATACACCCGTGCGATACTGTTGTTGTTTTGTTCTGCTATTCAATAAACACCTTTCTAGGGCAAGATCTTAAATTACAGAAATATGAGGAGACCGTCAAATAGGGGCCGTGGCCTGGGTCGTGGTGCTGCTGGTAGAGCTCCTGTTGCAAGGAGAGGACGTGGTCGATCAGTGCCAGCTACACGCACAAGTGAAACACCTTCCTCAAGTGTTAGTAGGCGACAAAACCTGCATCAGTATTTGGTAGGGCATCATACGCCTCTAGAAGTGATGAGGCCAGAACACAGAGAGGCGATAGTAGATTGGTTTGCTGCTGACAGTGCCTCCAGTTCCTTCACATTGTCTCCCACCCAGTCTACTGCAGAAAGGTCAGAGTTGGCACCTGCAGCCGATGTTCAACCGTCTTTCATCTCACCCCCTTGCAAATCAGGCAAGCAGTCTGAGCCCCAAGCCATACAGCAGTCTCTTCTCTTCTTTTTGAGGACTCTGTCATCAGGGTTTCCCAGGGCCATCCACCTAGCCCTGCCCCAGAAGTGGAAGAGATTGAGTGCAGCGATGCCCAACCACTTATTTCTCAAGATGAGTACATGCAAGGACCATCGCAGCACGTCTCCGATGATGACGAAACGCAGGTGCCAACTGCTGCTGCGTTCAGAATTGTGGAGACCGACAAGGAGGGCAGGGGTGAAGACTCGGTGGAAGATGATGTGGAGGACGATGAGGTCCTCGACCCCACATGGAATGAACGTCATGCAGGTGACCTGAGTAGTTTGGAGGAAGAGGCGGTGGTCGCACAGAGCCACCAGCACAGCAGAAGAGGGAGCAGGGTGCAGAAGCGGAGCGGCTGTGCCCTAGACACTACGCCTGCTACTGCCCAAAGCAGCAAGGGAACGAGCGCACCAAAGTCAGCTCAAAGGAGTTCTCTAGCGTTGAAGTTCTTTAGAAAATGTGCTGATGACAGGACACGAGTGGTTTGCACCCTGTGCAATCAGAGCCTGAAGCGAGGCATAAACCTTCTCACCCTGAGCACAACCTGCATGATCAGGCATCTAAGTGCAAAGCACGAGCTGCAGTGGAGTAGACACCTTCAAAACCAAGAAATGTCTCTGGCTCATCCTGCTTCCTCTTCTGCTGCAGTCTCGGCCGCTCCAGCCACATCTGTAGTGATACCGTCACCTGCCACCCCGCAAACAGAGGATCTGTCAGCAACACCACCACCTGGGTCACCAACCATCTCCACAATGTCCCGTGGAAGCGTTCAGCTTTCCATCTCCCAAACACTTGAGAGGAAGAGGAAGTACCCCCCTACCCACCCACGATCCCTGGCCCTGAATGCCAGCATTTCAAAATTCTTGGCCTTTGAAATGCTGTCATTCCGTCTGGTGGAGACGCACAGTTTTAAAAACCTTATGTCGGTGGCTGTCCCCCAGTACGTCGTGCCCAGCCGCCACTACTTTTCCAGGCAAGCCATCCCTTCCCTGCACAACCAAGTGGGTGAAAAAATCAGGTGTGCACTGCGCAACGCCATCTGTGCCAAGGTCCACCTAACTACCGATACGTGGACCAGTAAGCACGGTCAGGGGCGTTATATCTCCCTAATGGCACACTGGGTAAATGCAGTGGTGGATGGGCCTGAGGCGGATAGCAATTTGGCGCATGTCCTTCCACCACCGAGGATTGCAGGGTGCTTCAGTTTGCCTCCTGTTCCTAACTCCTCCTACTCCGCTTCCTCATCCTCTACCGCCTCCTCATCCGGACAGCGTAACACCTTCACCACCAACTTCAGCACGGCCAGGGGTAAACAACAGCAGGCAGTTTTAAAACTTTCCTGTTTGGGGGAAAAACCACACACCGCGCAGGAGTTGTGGAGGAGCATGGAACAGCAGACAAATGAGTGGTTGCTGCCAGCGAGCCTCAAGCCCGGCCTGGTGGTGTGCGATAACGGGTGAAATCTCATAGCAGCGCTGGGCTTAGCCGGTTTGACGCACCTCACTTGCCTGGCGCGTGTGCTGAATTTGGTGGTGCAGAGGTTCCTTAAAAACTACTCCGATATGTCAGAGCTGCTGCAGAAAGTGCGGGCCGTCTGTGCGCACTTTCGGCGTTCTCACCCTGCTGCTGCTTGCCTGTCAGCGCTGCAGCGTAACTTCGGCCTTCCCGCTCACCGCCTCATATGTGACGTGCTCACAAGGTGGAACTCCACCTTGCACATGCTGCAAAGACTGTGCGAGCAGCAGCAGGCCATAGTGGAGTTTCAGCTGCAGCACGCACGTTTGAGTCGCTCTGCGGAACAGCACCACTTCACCACCAATAACTGGGCCTCTATGCGAGACCTGTGTGCCTTGTTGCGCTGTTTTGAGTACTCCACCAACATGGCCAGTGCCGATGACGCCGTTGTCAGCTTAACTATCCCACTTCTATGCCTCCTTGAAAAAACAATTCGGGCGATGATGGAAGAGGATGTGGCACAGTATGAGGAAGAGGAGGAGGATGAAGAGGTAACATTTCCAAGGCTTTCAGGGCAGTCATTCACAAGGGGCTCCGAGGGTGGGTTCCTGCACACACAAACGCCAGGGACACAATTGTCCAGCAGGGGCACAGTTCTGGAGGATGAGGAGGATGAGGAGGAGGAGCTGGAGGAGGAGATGGAACCATGTTCACAGCAGGGTGGCACCCAGGCTAGCTCATGGCCATCACTGGTGCGTAGCTGGGGGGATACAGAGGACACGGACGATACACCTCCCACAGAGGACAGCCTTTCGTTGCCTCTGGGCAGCCTGGCACACATGAGCGATTACATGCTGCAGTGTCTCCACAACGACCGCCGAGTTACCCACATTCTAACTTGTGCTGATTACTGGGTGGCCACGCTGCTGGATCCCCGTTACAAGGACAACGTACCGTCCTTAATTGACTCACTGGAGCGTGATCGCAAGATGCGCGAGTACAAGCGAACGCTGGTAGACACGATGCTGCTGGCATTCCCACCTGACAGCGGGGCCACAGTGGAAGCACAAGGCAGAGGAGGAGGAGGAGGAGGAGGAGGAAGAGGTCGCCAACGCAACCAGGGCACCACCAGCACCTCAGAAGGCAGGGTTAGCATGGCCAAAATGTGGAAAAGCTTTGTCAGCACACCACAACAAACAGCAGCACCAGCAGCTCATATGGAACGTCTTAGCAGGAGACAGCATTTCACGAACATGGTGGAGCAGTATGTGTGCACACGCCTAGACGTACTGAATGAGGGGTCTGCCCCCTTCAACTTCTGGATCTCCAAGTTGGGCACATGGCCTGAGCTTGCCCTTTACGCCTTGGAGGTGCTGGCGTGCCCTGCAGCCAGTGTATTATCTGAACGGGTATTTAGCACGGCTGGGGGCGTTATCACAGACAAGCGCAGCCGCCTGTCCAGAGACAATGTGGACAAGCTCACGTTCATTAAAATGAACCAGGCATGGATCCCACGGGACTTTTCCGTACCTTGTGCAGAATAGTGATGGATACCGACCTTACCCAGCCATTGTTCTATTTTTGCTCTTTCTCACTCTTTTGGGGTGTACCCTCATTTAAAATTTCTGAAAAGAAGCAGTGTTGGCTACCTCGTCCTCCTCAGGGCCAGATTAACATAGAGGGGCTATTGGAGCTGCAGCTCCAGGCCCCTACCTTTATATAGGCCCCGGGTTGGCCATGTTCACTGTTACCGCTCTTCTGTCACTTGTAAACACAGAAGTCTGGCTTCTATGCTCGCTTCCCCAGGCAGCTCCCTCAGAACCTCCCCACACAGCACGAAGGCCGGACAAGGAGGGACAGTTGCCGATGCATGGATGTGTTTATGGGCTTCAGAGACAGCATCCCATGTTGAATTAGGCATGCATGGCTGCACCCTTCCTCCTCTGGGTGCATGCCAAGGCACGGCCCTTAAGGCCCTTCAAAATCCTCAGCACCAAGCCCATGATGCTCTTTATCCGGCCCTGGTCCTCTTCCACCGCCGCTTCCACCTACACCGCCCATAGGTGTGCGCAGCCTATTGCATTAGGGTGTGCACCCCAAAGTTTAAATACACATGCATGTGTTTGCCTACATGTACATGGCCCCGATACATTACTCTCCCTGCTGGCAAAGAGAAATAGAGCAGAGCAGGTCCGAGGGAGATCTTTCCCATCTCCTCACTGGCAAACAGAGCGATAATGCTATGTGCCCTAAGTGATTAGGGTGTGCCCAGGCACATCCGGCACACCCTGTGCGCACGCCTATGAGACCGCCACATCCACCACCACCTCAACCTCCCTCCTACTCCATATGGGCCTCGTCCTTCAGAGATGAAGAACATTGTTTTATTTTTCTGGGTTTTTTTTGTTGTTTTAAGTTATTTCCCTATCCACATTTGTTTGCAGAGCACTTGCCATGCTCTTAACTACGTTTTGCTGCCATTTGCAGCACTCTAGCCCTTTCCATTGGTGTTTTAGAGCCATTTTAGTGCCTGAAAGTTTGGGTCCCCATTGACTTCAATGAGATTCGGTGTCCGGGAAAAGTTCGGCAAAAGTCCAGGACACGGACCCGGACTTTTTTTGAAAGTTCGGCCGAACCCGCCGAACACGGACATCCAGGTGTCCGCTCAACTCTAGTGGTGAGACCTTTGTCCTTGTCAACACGGGGATTTGGTGTCTTGCCAGTAGAGATGGCCTTGCAGTTCGCCCGGTGGTCGGTTCACGGCAAATTTTGCTTGTTCGCTACCCGCCAAATTTGCGAACACATGGCGTTGTTCGCGGCAGCCATATTAGTTTACATTGGGGAGAACTTTGACCCATGACACAGCCATCAGGTGGAGCGGGACAGCCAATTGAAACATTTCAGCACATGCCCCCTACCCTATAAATAGACCAGAGCAGGCGGCCATTTCACATTCTGCTTTTTGTCAGCATAGGGAGAGGTCTACTGTATGCATCAGGGAGAGATTGCCAGGCACAAATAGCTCTGTTAAGATCCACAAAAGTCCTTTTCAGGTCTGGTATTTCGGTATAGGTCTTTTCAGGTTAGGGGCAGGTATCCAGTCTGTGCTTTAGGGGCAGTTAGAGATCAGCAGCAGTCACACAAATCGCTCTGTTAACCACTTTAGGACCGGAGGATTTTCCTGCTTTACATCCAGGCCACTTTTTGCGATTCGTCACTGTGCGACTTTAACTGACAATTGCGCGGTCATGCAACGCCGTGCCCAAACGGAATTTACGTCCTTTTTTCCCACAAACAGAGCTTTCTTTTGGTGGTATTTGATCACCTCTGCGCTTTTCATTTTTTTGCGATATTAATAAAAAAAAGCAACAATTTTGAAAAAATAACAATATTTTTCTACTTTGACAGTTAAAAAATATCCAATATATTCAATTTTTGTCATATATTTAGGCCAAAATGTATTTAGCTACATGTCTTTGACAAAAAAAATCTCAATGATTGTATTTTTAACTGCTTTAAGACCGGAAGATTTTACCCCATTCCTGACCAGGCCATATTCTGCGATTCAGCACTGTGTTACTTTAACGGACAATTGCGTGGTCATGCAACACTGTACCCATATTGAATTTATGTCTTTTTTTCCCCACAAATAGAGCTTTCTTTTAGTGGTATTTGATCACCTGTGTGATTTTTACTTTTTGCGCTATAAGCAAAGAAATAGCGACAGTTTTGAAAAAATAACAATATTTTTCACATTTTTTTCATGAAATTCCCCCCAAAAAAAATGTAAAAATCAAAATTTTTTAACATTTTAGGCCAATTTGTTTTCTGCTACATATGTTTCATAAAAAAATTGCAATAAGCGTATTTTGATTGGTTTACGCAAAAGTTATCGCAGCTACTAACTACAGGAAATTTAAGTCATCCTTATTGTTTTTTCTTTAACTAGCAATAGCGGCGATCTGGCGGCGATCTGTGTTTTTTTTTGCGGGACTGCGACATTGCGGCGGACAGATTGGACCCCTAACTTACATTTTTGACACTTTTGGGGGTACCAGTGACATTACTACAGTAATCAGTGCTATAAATATGCAATGTTACTGTAAAAATGACACCGGCAGGAAAGGGGTTAACTTTTATTAGTGATCAAGGGGTTAATGTATGCCTGGTGCTTACTGATGTGTGTGGGGGGAGGGGACTGTGTGACACAGGCACAGATCGCAGGTTCAGCTATGCTGAATCATGTAATCTGTCCCTGCCTGTCACATAGGAGTTCCGCCTGCTTTGTTTACACAAGCGGGCGGATCTCCTCACTCGATCCCCGGCGATCAGGAAAGAGCGGCGGTGATCACCGCCTCTCCTCCCCTGGCCCGACTCCCGCTGTGTCTGAATACAGCGGGAGCGAGCCTCCGGCGGCGCCCACAGCGCCCACAAGGGGAGGAATCCAGCGACGTAGACCTATGTCTCTGGACGATAATGAGCCACTTTGCCGCAGTACGTTCCATGTGAGCGGTCGGCAAGTGGTTAATGTCCACAAAAATTATTTTCAGGGCTGGTATTTCGGTATAGGTCCAGTCTATTTTCAGGTTAGGGACAGGTATCCAGTCTGTGCTTTAGGGGCAGTTAGAGATCGGCAGCAGTCACACAAATCGCTCTGTTAATGTCCACAAAAGTCATTTAACCACTTAACGACCAGCCACGTAGATCTACGTCAGCTGACTTTGAGTGGTTATACCGGGATGATGCCTCTAGCTAGAGGCATCATCCCGGTACCGTTGTTTGAAGCCGACGGTCGGCTTTCCGTCGGTAACCCGAGGGGGCACCTTCCGCGGCTTTGCTCGGGGCTCCCGTCCCACCGGGAGCCCCGAGCACCCAGTCGGCGCGTCCCCTGGCTGGATGGAGTCCCAATGAATGCCGGAAACGGCATCGATCGGGTCTCCGATGACGTAACCCGGAGGCGGCGTCCATGACGTCACATCCGGGTTACTGTGCTGCAAAAGGCGGCAGATTTGAAAAACGGCTGTATGCAAAAATGCAGTTTTCGGCGTTTTGCATACAGGGAAGTGTAGCGGAGGGGTCTAGGGTCTTTTAGACCCTCGATCCCTCCATAAAGTGTACCTGTCACACATATTGGTGTCACAAGGGATGTTTACATTGCTTGTGACAGCAATAAAAGTGATCAGATTTTTTTTTTTTTAAAACTGCAATAAAGTTAAAAAAAAGAAAAAATAAATAGGAAAAAAAAAAAATGTAGCCGCCCCCGTCACCGTTAGCTCGCGCACAAAAAAAAACGTATACGCAAGTCGAGCCGCAAATGAAATCGCTGTTCAAACCACACATGTGAGGTATCGCCGCGATCGCCAGAGCGTGGGCAATAATTTAAAAAAAGAGCTACAATCTAACTCTAAACTGGTAACCGTTAAATAAATTTAAAGCGTCGCAGATTGAGATCTCTATTGACCGTAGTTTGTCGCCATCCCACGGGGGGGCGCAATTTTAAACCGTAACATGTTTGGTATCTATTTACTCGGCGTGACATTATCTTTCACAATATACAAAAAAATGGGCTAACTTTACTGTTTAGTATTTTTTAAATGCAGTGAAATGTGATTTTTCAAATTTTTTCCAAAAAAATGGCGTTTTAAAGACCGCTGCGGAAATACCGCGTGACAAAAATTTTTGCAATGACCGACATTTTATTCTCCAGAGTCTTTGCTAAAAAAATATATATAATGTTTGGGGGTTCTAAGTAGTTTTCTAGGAAAAAATGTCCGAAATAGGGCTGGGGGTAAAGTGGTTAAAGGGCTGCAATTTTTTTGGTATTGCTGTGCAGTGCACTATATGGGGGGGGGGGGGGTAATCCACGGCATAATATGCTTTGTAGAAAGCATATTATAGTGGATTAGTAGTATTATTGTGCACTGTGCAGCATTGTGACAGGTGTGGTGACTGAGCGTTGCTGCAGCAATACTACAAACAGTGACAAAAGCACTTTTAATGTATTATAACTGGTGTGATAGACCAGTGGCCCCCCCAATGCCACATATTGAAGTGGGGTGTTATCTGAGTATACTTTTACAAGTGTATTTGTGTCCTGCAACAATATTGCCTCTTTTGCTGTGTTAACTGTGCTACACACAGTGACAACAGTTACTGGCCAATTATTTGTAGAACTGGTGTGATAAAACTGTGGCCCCCCAATACCACAGATTGAAGTGAGGTGTTCTGATACACACAGTGCCAAACTCACTGGCCAATTTTTTGAACAACTGGTGTGATAAACCAGTGGCCAACCAATACCACATAATGAAGTGGGGTGTTATTTAACATTATACTTTTCGAAGAGTGTATTTTAGTCCTGCAAAAATTTGGCCTCTTTTGCTGTGTTAACTGTGTTACACACAGTGACAACAGTTACTGGCCAATTATTTGTAGAACTGGTGTGATAAAACTGTGGCCCCCCAATACCACAGATTGAAGTGAGGTGTTATATACCTTTTTCCAGATATACTGCGATTCTCTAGAGACTTTTGTCACAGGGTAATTAAAAAACATGACCGGCAGAGGAAGAGGCAGGCACTTACGCAGGGGTGGTAGGGGTAGGGCAGGAGCAGTAGGCTGGAGCCAAAGTTTGACGTTTCAGAAGGCGCGTTCGATTACGTCAAAGGATGCACCAGACTTGGTTGAGTGGCTCACTCAGCCTTCCTCAGCCTTCCTCTTCTGCACACTCCTCATCCTCTCTATCTGCACCCTCTTTACTCTCTGCTGTGTGCACCCCCAAAGACACCACCACAAACACCACCACATACCCTCCGCTTGAGTCTCTGGAATTATTTTCCGATCCATCACAAGACATTTGTGATGTGCAGCCATTGTTGGCATCAGATCAGGAAGAGGAGGTAGCAGCAGCCGTCACTCAGCAGTCTGACGACAGTACCCAGATCAGCCCAAGGAGGTTGGTCCCCGCTGTTGCTGCCTACTCTGAGATCTTGATTGTTAGTGGTGGGGAAGGTGACGTGGATGAGGATGAGGAGGGGAGTTCAGAGGGAGAGACGGACCGGCAGATAGGGAGGAGAGGCAGGCAGAACTTGCATTGCACAAGAGGTACAAAGCAGACTGCAAATATATCAGGAGCGAGCCATCAACCATGCACAGTCATATCTGGTGCTCCCAGGACACCGGCACATGGCTCCGCAGTGTGGGCTTTTTTAACCACTTAAGCCCCGGAAGATTTTATTCCCCTCCTGACCGGGCCCTATTTTGCAATTCGGCACTGCGTGAATTTAATGGACAATTGCGCGGTAGTGCGATGCTGTATCCAAATTAAATTGACGTCCTTTTTTTCCCACAAACAGAGCATTCTTTTGGTGGTATTTGATCACCTGTGCGATTTTAACCTTTTTGTGCTATAAACAAAAAAAGAGCGTAAATTTGGAAAAAATAACAATATTAAGTTATCGCAGCTACTAACTACGGTAAATTTATGTCATTTTTATTGTTTTTTTTTTTTAAACTAGTAATGGCGATGATCTGGTGGCGATCTGCATTTTTTTTGCGGGACTGCGACATTGTGGCAGACAGATCGGACCCCTAACTGATATTTTTGACAATTTTGGGGGTACCAGTGACATTAATACAGTAATCAGTGCTATACATATGCACTGTTACTGTAATAATGACGCTGGCAGGGAAGGGGTTAACTTTATTGGTGATCAAGGGGTTAAATGTATGCCTGGTGCTTACTGACGTGTGTGGGGGGAGGGGATTGAGTGCTGAAACAGGGCAAAATAACACATGCGCCATGCATGGCACACGTCCTGAACTTGGTGGTGCAGCGATTCATTGCCAAATACCCTGGGGTCCAAGACGTCTTGCGGCAGGCCAGGAAAATCTCGGGCCATTTCAGAAGATCTTACGCAGCCATGGCTCGCCTTGCTGACATTCAGCGGGTACGGTGATCACTACCCAGGAGTGGATATCAAGGGAGCCCCTAGGGAGGAAGGAGGAACCCACCACCCCAACTTTGAGCGGTTACCATATAAAAACACCTTTATTTGTGTAATGTGAGGTGAGCGGCCATTGCACCTGTATTTGGATTCGTAGCTCACTTGGCGTGGCACCATCTGGACTTCACAGAATAGTCACTCAGGAGTTGGAACACCGAATTGAATCACAGAATAGTCACTCAGGAGTTGGAACACTTATTGCACAAGATTGCATATATCTTATATATTTTTTTTTCACCAATTTTATATTTATTGCATTTACTCTGCGTTTATTGAATATTTATATTTGTGTATTTATATATTCATTATTTATCCACTGGGCACTTTACTTCATTAGTTGGATTACAATCATCTCACCATCCTTCCACCTATTGGTGTGATTTCTGCACGTTGTCATTATATATATATATATATATATATATATATATATATACTTCATTCCATTAATTTTCACCTTATTGTGACTGTGTCATTTATATATATATATTTCTCCAGTCTTACTCAGACACTGACCTTTCTTCTTTCCTATATCTTTGATTGATTGTGCTCATTCTTCACCACATGTTATTTGATGCATTTTTACTCATCTCTATATATATATATATAATATATATATAATTGATGCATTTTTTTTCTCCAAATAATTTTTTATGTGATCTTATGAAATTAGCGCCGATTCATCTTACCTACCATAATCTTGATTAGTATTCGTGATAATACAAGAATTGACTGTTTGTTTCTTATAAGACAGAGGCCCATTACCTGTTTTTTTTTTTTTAATATATATATTCACCAATATCTTATACCTGATTAGCAGCGCATAGGCATTTTGTCGAACTTTATTATTTATCTTTGCACTTAGCTCTTTATTTTATATATTGCACATTTATGAATTAAATATATTTAGGATGTTGTATTAGCATGTTACATGCATTGTATATGATTTAAGGTAATTATTCACACTGAGATTGAGCATATTTAGGTAGGCATGGCCCACTAAAATATTCCTTTTTCTTTTTAACCACTTTAGCCCCGGAGGATTTGGCTGCTCAATGACCAGGCCCTATTTTGCGATTCGGCACTGCGTTATTTTAACTGACAATTGCACGGCCATGCAACGCTGTACCCAAATGAAATTGACGTCCTTTTTTTTTTCATAAACAGAGCTTTCTTTTGGTGGTATTTGATCACCTGTGTGATTTTTATTTTTTTGCGCTATAAACAGAAAAATAGCAACAATTTTGAAAAAAATAACAATATTTTCACATTTTTTTATATGAAATTCTCAGAAAAAAATGTAAAAATCTAAATTTTTTAACATTTTAGGCCAATTTGTTTTCTGGTACATATTTTTGGTAAAAAAAATCACAATAAGCGTATTTTGATTGGTTTTCACAAAAGTTATTGCGTTTACTAACTACGGGAAAGATTTATGTCATTTTTATTGTTTTTTTTTTAAACTAGTTATGGCGGCGATCTGCGATTTGTTTTGCGGGACTGCAACATTGCGGCGGACAGATCTGACCCCTGACTGACATTTTTGACACTTTTGGGGGTACCAGTGACATTACTACAGTAATCAGTGCTATAAATATGCAATGTTACAGTAAAAACGACACTGGCAGGGAAGAGATTGACTTTACTGGTGATCAAGGGGTTAAATGTGTCCCTAGGGGCATGATTCTAACTGTCAAGGGGCGTGGCTAGTGAAGTAACCACAGAGACATGCGATCCTATATAGCAGGATTGCATAGCTTCTGTGTTTACTTCAGGGAGAATGAGAGACGGCTGTGTTTACATCAGGCTCCCCAGGGAACGAGCGGGGGCAGATGCGCAATGGCGGCGGTGTGTGCTCGCCCCCTACAGTCTCATGGGCTACGTCGCTTTGCCTGTAAGCGGTAGAGTGCCTCAGTAAATGTACGGTGGGCGGGGCAGAAGTGGTTAATTGGTCCCAATTAATTAGGGCAGCAGCGGTTCATTATATTAATAGTAAGATTCTTTATCTGTGGTGCTGTTACCCTAATAAATAGCATATTCCAAATGAGATCTTACTAATGGTTTGTACAGGGGCAAAATCCTCTCTCTCTCTCTTTCTCTCTCTGCAGTCTATACTTCTCTTAATACAAGAAAGGATTTTGCTCACTTTGGAAACCGCAGCTTGACAATGCATGCTATTATAAAGCTTATGATCTACCAGGACACCCAGATCCTTTTTATCATTGATTCCACCAGTTGTACTCCCCCTAGTAATTATGATGCATGCATATTCTTAGCCCCCCAAGTGCATAACTTTCCATTTATCAACATTAAACCTCATTTGCCACGTAGTTGCCAAATTGAACAGTGCATTTATAAATATATTAAAAAGTAAGGGTCCTAACACTGAACCTAGGGTCTACTAAAGGTAAATAGGCTGTTCACTTTGCAAGGACATTTTCACTTTACTTAGTGAATGAGGTGAAACTGTGCTGAAGCATCCAATTATGTGCAAGCAAAAATACATTTTTTAAATATTTTCTTTGCAAAAGATTGGGTATTCTTTGCAAATGTAGCTTTTACAACATTCACAAGCTGAAAGAAACTTTACTTTTGTAAATTATCTCAATGTATTGTTTCCCATTTCTCAGCTACCTTAACCACTTCAGCTCCAAAAGGTTTTACCGCCTTCCTGACAAAAGCACTGTTTTCAATTTGGCACTGTGCGGATTTACCTGATAATTGTACAGTCATGCAATGCTGTACCCAAACAAAATTTGTGTCCTTTTTTTCCCCCACAAATAGAACTTTCTTTTGGTGGTATTTAATCACCACTGGGATTTTTATTTTTTGTGATATAAACTAAAAAGAACGAAAAAGTTTAAAAAAACCCCAATATTTTCTACTTGTTGTTATTAAAAAGATCCAATAAACTCAAATTTTGTCATACATTTAGGCCAAAATTTATTCGGCCACATGTCTTGGGTAAAAAAAAATCAATAAGCATACATTTATTAGTTTGCACAAAAGTTATAGCGTCTACAAACTATGGTACATTTACTTGAATTTATGCAGCTTTCAGTTTATGACTGCCTATCTCATTTCTTGAGGTGCTAAAATGGCAGGGCAGTACAAAACCCCTCAAATTACCCTTTTTTTGTCATGCGATTGAAAAAATGACAACAAATAAAAATGAAATTATATATTGCTCACACTTGCCATGAGTATATGTGGAATTAAACCCCAAAATACATTCTGTTGCTTCTCCTGAGTATGGGGATACCAAATGTGTGAGACTTTTTGCTCATTTCACTTCATCACTACCAATCACAGTTTCAGAGGCCCTGCAATGTCAAGAAAGCCCCCAAATTACTCCAAGATATTTGCTGAGAGGCATGTTGAGTGGGCAATATATAATTTATATATATATCATGCATACATATATACAGTGCATTGCGAAAGTATTCAGCTCCCTTGAACTTTTAGACCTTTTGCCACATTTCAGGCTTCAAACATAAAGATATAAAACTGTAATTTTTTGTGAAGAATCAACAACAAGTGGGACACAATCATGAAGTGGAACAAAATTTATTGGATATTTCAAACTTTTTTAATAAAAAAAACCTGAAAAATTGGAGCGTGAAAAATTATTCAGCCCCCTTACGTTAATACTTTTTAGCGCCACCTTTTGCTACGATTACAGCTGTAAGTCGCTTGGGCTATGTCTCTATCAGTTTTGCACATCGAGAGACTGAAATTTTTGCCCATTCCTCCTTGCAAAACAGCTCGAGCTCAGTAAAGGTTGGATGGAGAGCGTTTGTGAACAGCAGTTTTCAGTTCTTTCCACAGATTCTTGATTAGATTCAGGTCTGGACTTTGACTTGGCCATTCTAACACCTGGATATGTGTAACGCTGAGCGCTCCGGTCCCTGCTTCTGGACCGGAGCGCTCGCGGTGTTCGTTCCAGATCCACTCACCTGTGCCCGCTCCGGCTCCCTCCTCCGCTCCCCACTCACGTGGTTCCCGGCGCACGCGCCCCTGCACCATAGGGCACGTGCACGCCGGCTGTTTGAAATTTAAGGGGCCAGTGCACCAGTAATGGTGCCTGGTCCAAACCTCCCTTCCTGTTTCCTGTGTCCTGTTTCCTGTGTCCTGTTTCCTGTTTCTTATATAAGTGACCTGCCCCTTCCTGCCCTTGCCGGATCTTTGTTGCCTTGTTGCCTTAGTGAAAGTGTTATTTGTGTTATCCCTTGCCTGTTGCCGAATCCTTTGCTAACGACTACCGCCTCTGAACCTGTGCTGCCTGCCCTGACCTTTGCTACGTCTGACTACGCCTCTGCCTGTCCCTTTTGTACTACGCCTATATCAGCAGTCGGTGAGGTTGAGCCGCTACCAGAGGACACGACCTGGTAGTTACCGCCGCAGCAAGCCCATCCCACCTTGCGGCGGGCTCTGGTGAAAACCAGTAACTACTTAGAACCGATCCTCCGGTACGGTCCACGCCAATCCCTCACTGACACAGCGGATCCACTCCCTGCACTGCTCCTGCTACCAGTTCGGACCCTGACAATATGTTTATTTGTGAACCATTCCATTGTAGATTTTGTTTGGCTCATTGTCTTGTTAGAAGACAAATCTCCGTCCCAGTCTCAGGTCTTTTGCAGACTCCATCAGGTTTTCTTCCAGAATGGTCCTGTATTTGGCTCCATCCATCTTCCCATCAATTTTAACCATCTTGCCTGTCCCTGCTGAAGAAAAGCAGGCCCAAACCATGATGCTGCCACCACCATGTTTGACAGTGGGGATGGTGTGTTCAGGGTGGTGAGCTGTGTTGCTTTTACGCCAAACATAACGTTTTGCATTGTTGCCAAAATGTTCGATTTTGGTTTCATCTGACCAGAGCACCTTCTTCCACATGTTTGGTGTGTCTCCCAGGTGGCTTGTGTCAAACTTTAAAGGACAGTTTTTATGGATATCTTTAAGAAATGGCTTTCTTCTTGCCACTCTTCCATAAAGGCCAGATTTGTGCAGTATACGACGGATTGTTGTCCTATGGACAGAGTCTCCCACCTCAGCTGTAGATCTCTGCAGTTCATCCAGAGTGATCATGGGCCTCTTGGCTGCATCTCTGATCAGTCTTCTCCTTGTATGAGCTGAAAGTTTAGAGGGACGGCCAGGTCTTCGTAGATTTGCAATGGTCTGATACTCCTTCCATTTCAATATTATCGCTTGCACAGTGCTCCTTGGGATGTTTAAAGCTTGGGAAATCTTTTTGTATCCAAATCCGGCTTTAAACTTCTCCACCTGCCTGGTGTGTTCCTTGTTCTTCATGATGCTCTCTGCGCTTTAAACGGACCTCTGAGACTATCGTAGTGCAGGTGCATTTATGCGGAGACTTGATTACACACAGGTGGATTCTATTTATCATCATTAGTCATTTAGGTCAACATTGGATCATTCAGAGATCCTCACTGAACTTCTGGAGAGAGTTTGCTGTACTGAAAGTAAAGGGGCTGAATAATTTTGCACGCCCAATTTTTCAGTTTTTTATTTGTTAACAAAGTTTGAAATATCCAATAAATTTCGTTCCACTTCATGATTGTGTCCCACTTGTTGTTGATTCTTCACAAAAAATTACAGTTTTTTATCTTTATGTTTGAAGCCTGAAATGTGGCAAAAGTTTGAAAAGTTCAAGGGGGCCGAATACTTTCGCAATGCACTGTAATTTAGTGACAACTTTGTATAAAAAATTTTTTTCCCGAAACTTGTGGCAAAATATAAAATATTCCATGGACTCAATATGCCTCCCAGAAAATAGTTGGGGTGTCTATTTTCCAAAAAGGGGTAATTTGGGGGGGGGGGGGGGGGTTTGAACTGTCCTGGCATTTTTTGCTTTAAAATTGCGCACACCAATGCAGCGATGACAAACTAAATACATTTTTAAAAGCCTTTAAAAGCCTTTACAGGTTACACAATCGATTTACAGAGGAGGGATACTGCTAGAATTACTGCCCTCCATCTGACGTTCATGGTGATACCTCACATGCATGGTGCAATTGCTGTTGACATATGACACGAGACCGATGCTTGCGCTTGCCTTTGCGCATGAGTACGGGGGGACAGGAGTGCTTTATTTTATTTTTTTTTTTCAATTATTTATTTTGCTTTTTTATTTCATTTTTACAATGTCCCTTTCATTTTTTATATAATTTTTATTGTTATCACAGGGAATGTAAACATCCCTGAAAAACAAACACAAAAAAGGGCGCACCAGCCTAGCGCATTATCCTCAGCAAGCTTTTAATAATGATAGTATAAAATCAACTCTGAGGAAGAGGCAAGGCCTCGAAACGCGTTAGCCTTCCGTTCATATGGGATATTGGATTCTTCTATTTTGATGCCGTTCTGTTGGAATCTATATGCTGACCTACCACGCATGTTTGTGAGTAGTTGATTTTATACTGCGCTAGGCTGTTGCGCCCTTTTTTGTGTTTGTTTTTCAGTGTTTTTGACCACCCCGGTCGTTAAGGGCAGCAAGGCGTAGCCATACGGGATGCCAAGTGTAGGTTCCCAGATTGAAACAGCTTGAGGACCTGGTTTGGAGCGCAGGAGCAGGGTGCTTAGTATCACTCTTTTCTTTTTTTGGCTCAATGTAAACATCCGTCATGATCACAAAAGGTGGTAACAGGTACTCTTTTTTGAAAAATGTGGGGTCTATTAGACTCTAGATCTCTCCTCTGCCTATAAAGCATCTGACCACTACCAAGATCAGTGTGATCAGATGCTTTCCCAATTTCCCAATGGCGTGGTTTATATCCAACAAAACGGAAGTCATGAAATGCTCGATGCTTATGGTTTCTTAGGCCATAGAGATGATTGGAGCCATTCTGATCTCTGATCAGCTCTGTGATCAGCTGGTGGAACCAACCCCCAGCTGCATTGGCAGGTTCCCCAGTGGGACAGGAGAGCCTGAGAAAACCATGGAAGGGGTGGGAGTCTCCTCCCACTGTTTGTAAAAGGAGTCTAGCACCTAATTTACCTCTAGGATTGCTTTTACATAAAAGCCGACTGCCAAGTGAAAAAAACGATAACAAGATGATGTCTAAATCTACAGGCATCACTCCGGTATAACCACTCAAAGTCCAGCAACCGTCTGTTGCTGGTCCTTGTTGGGCATATATTGTAATGTCCTTTTTTTTAATGCAGCCTGTGGGCTAAATGAAAAAAGAGAACCTAACAAATTCCTCCATTCACACCGAATGATCAGTGGTATGCCCACCATTAGAATACCACCCTGCATCCACCAACTTCTAATGATGGGCATACATGCACTGCTCTTTTTTTCGTTCAGTCCATGGGCTGAACAAAAAAAGAATCTAACATATTCCTCCATTCACATCGATCGATGTGTATGAAGAAATCCCTAACAAGAAAAGTGAATAAAAATATATGTCAAAGTATAGGGGAGATCCACCCTCTGTGTCCACCTCATCCCCTATGCTTTGGCATATATGCTTTTTTTTTAACTGCAGTGGTGAAATCACCTCCTACAGTGTTGGAGTCATGGATTTATGTATCGTGAGAGCAAACCCTGTTGCTGTCAAAATAAACAAATCAGTGCTGCAGCTGAATGGCATACCTACAAAGCAAACGATGGTTAATGATAAAACACAGTATTGATAAAACATTAACTCAATAAAATAAATTTTTTTATTGCAATCTGTGCCAAAAAAGAGTAAAAAAATATGGTGAAGCCCCTATGCTTTGCCATATATGCTCTTTTTTTAACTGTGGTGTTGAAATCACCTTCTACAGCTCAGTAACAGTACGGTAAAACAGTAGCAAACAATGGTTAACAATAAAACTCAGAAACTGTACAGTAAAACAGTAGAATAACATACCTGCAAAGTAAAAAATGGTTAACAATAAAATACAGTAACAATAAAACGTTACAGTATAGAATAAAATACAGTGAAACAGTAAGAACAAAAAAAAAGACAACTATTTTTGGCTTTTTAATTTTTTTTAAGTTTTATGTTTTTTTCTTTTTACACTTTTATTATAACTATACATGTTCGTGGTTAGGGTCTCTCAAAATGTGATATCCATCTAGCATCTTTCCAGACCCTGTGTGAAAATGTGCCCTAGACTGTGCCATGCTGTACCCTATACTAGAACTCCACTAGTATGTTGTAGCAATGGAAACAGTCACTGATGCAGAGACCAGGTTCACTCAGGACAGGGGGGACAAAAATAACAAGTGTCACGCCTATATCCGCGCTTGTTACAGACATGGTATCTTTTTCGGGGTGCTCTTTGGGTAGGGGGTACCAGGGAGGACATCCGGAAAATGCCTCTTATGCAGCTGGCTCACTGCATCTTGATTGGTAAATTGGGCCACAGCACCTTCTGGATACAGAAGGGCTGTGATGATCTCTTCCTGGAATTTTAGGAAGGATCCAGTTCTTCCTGACACTTTGTATAGTACATAAGCGTTGAAAAGAGCCAATTGGAATAAGTATACAGACACTTTTTTGTACCAGCATCTGGCCTTACGGGCAACTAAGTATGGCCCAATCATCAGGTCATTGAAGTCCACCTTTCCCATTTTACGATTGTGGTCATGGACACAGAGGGGCTTCTCAACAACACCCATCGCCGCTGTAATTTGGGCTGCCCTATCTGCGTGAATGGAACACAGAATGAAAATGTTTTGTTTGTTCTTCAATTGATTGCACCTCAAGCAGGCTCTGTCCCCCTGACTAAGTGGGGCATTAACAAGCAGTTGGGGGAAGCCCCAGTGATTAGATCGCACTGTGCCACATGCGCCAATTCCTAAATGAAAAAGGTGTCTCAAAAGTGGCACACTTGTGTAGAAATTGTCCACGTATAAATGGTACTCCTTTCCAAATAAGGGTGACACCAAGTCCCAAACAATCTTGCTGCTGCTCCCTATGTAGTCTGGGCAGTAGGGGGCTCCATGATGCTATCTTTTCCCTCGTAAACCAAGAAACTACATGTACTGTATAGCATGATGCCCTGTCACAGAGCTCTTGATAGGGCATACATCTTGACCCCATATCTGGCACACTTGCTGGGGAGAAACTGAAAGCAAGGCAGCTAGAAAACTTAATCAGGGACTCATCAACGTAGACACCTTGTTGGGGGATAAACAAGACTGCCAATTTTTGGTTGAAGTGGTTTACGAGGGGCCAAATTTTGTGGAGTGGATCATGTTCAGGGTCACCCCGGGATGACAGAGTTCATTGTCGTTGAAGTGCATGAACCGCAATATTTGCTCATGTCTAGCCCTAGCCATGGCAGCAGAGAACATGGGCATATGATGAATTGGGTGAGTGGACCAATATGACCGCCACTCACTCTTTTTAGTAGTGCCCTTTTTGAGGGATAGGCCAAGAAATGTCTTAAATTTGGGAACCATCATGGGTTTCCAGCTAAATTATCTGGCAAGAGTCAAATTTGGGTTTGCAATGATAAATTAATTAGCATACAAATTGCTTTGGTCCACAACAGATTTGTACAGATCTCCCGTGAAAAACAGCTACAAAAATCAAGGGGAGTAAAATCGGCTGTTTCCACCTGAATTCTGGGTTGGCCAGTGAATGGGGGAAGTACAGGCACTGCAGAATCTGTGGACTTCCATTCAGGGTTTTCAAGCCCATTAGGAGGGGCACTATGGGCTCTACGGGCCTGCGTTCAAATTCTTGGTAGTTGCGGGCCACTACTTGTGCTAGCCATCACACCAGCTTGAACTGCATGTATGGGACTCGCCACATCACCAAGTGATACTGCAGTGCTGGTTTGTCTATGACCAGGGTGTACTAGGCCGCTGGTGCTCACCAGTTTACCGGAAGGTAGAGTGGCACTAGTACCGACACTCTGCTGAATACGAGAATCCTGCGGTTGTTGCACCTCAGCAACAGAAGAACTGGGTCGGGTACACCTGACCTTAGCAGGGACCTCTACTCCATCATCAGAGCTTTCTGTTAGGGTGCCACCGCTTTCTCTAGGTTCGTATACTGAGCCTGAGTCTGACAGTGAGGACTCCCCATCATTCTCATCTGTCATGCTCGGTATCCTGTAGACCTCTACACTAGTGTACCTTTCGTTTTACAATTTGGCCACTACATTTACAGGTACCTAGTGTGACTCACAGATGAAAAAGCACCTGGTTGTTGAGGACTGTTACCGCTACAAAAAAATTAACTGCTAGCGCTAGCAGAGATTAGGCCTGACTTGGCTAATGCTGTGGTTTTGTGTGCTGTGCATTGGAATTGACAGTTATCTATTGATACTGCACTTGTTTGGGTGGGCTGGGCGGAGAGGCTAAATGCAGGTGCTGGCAGGTGTCTCAGGGCTGAACCTGCTAACACTGTGTTTTTTGGAACACTATACTATTGGGGACGCTAGTATAGTTCTGATCAGATCAAAGATATTGATCTGTTCAGACACTATACTAGTAATGGAGGTATACAGTGTGTGTGTGTGTGTGTTAGTGTTATTGGCAATCAAAGGGTTAAAATCTAACGCTGTCTGGGATTGACGCTAACTGATGCTGATGCTAACCTGTGACACTAATACAGTGATTAGAAAGATATCTGTACACTTTACTAATGACACTGTGACAGAGAGTGAAAGGGTTAACTGCTATAATAAGACTGACACTGATGCTAACTAGCTAACCAGCGTCACCTGTGACACTAATACAGTAATCAGAAACAAAAAAATCTGTACACTGTGCTAATGAAACTGTGACAGGAAGTTAAAGGGTTAACTGGGAGTGATCAAGGGTTAAACCTTTATGAGGGAATATATGATGGGTACCCTAAACCTACCTGGAACTGGCGCTAACTACTGCTAACTTCAGCTGACGTTAACTTGCGTCATCAGTGACACCAACACAGTGATAAGTAAAATATCTGTACACTGTCTATAGTGACACTGTGACAGGGAGTGAAAGGGTTAACCGGGGAGAGATCAGGGGGTGAAATATGTTCCTATGTGTACTGGTCTCAGTGTGGTGCTTGTGTACTCACTGTGATGCTCTCTCCTCACTGGCTGGAACCGAAAAGGGCTCCAGGAGGGGAGATTGCATCATTTGTTGTGCCTGTGTTTACATTACACAGGCACACGAGGTTCTTCCATTGCTCAGAACCGATCAGCATGTCCAGGCCATAAATCCTGGGCCTGGACCTGATGACTGATCAGTTCTGAACCAAATCAAATTGCAGCAGAGTAGGCAGGCGCGGGTGAGAATCACGTCTATGAGTGTATTTGTTAAAGCACTAACCCAAAGCCTATAATTATTTTTTCACATTAAACTGGGATTTTATTTAGAGTAACTCTAACCAGTAGAAACAAAGAAACAAAGTTTCCTGCGAGCAACCTCCCTAACTAAGATTTTTAAAAATGCTGCAAACACTTCACTTCTCATAAAAAGTGCACAGTGCCAATAAATAATAGTGTCGCACAAAATAAAAAATCTTTAAATATGTGTAAAAAATAAATAAATGAATGTATGGTGAAATATGTGTGAATCTCAGCCCTTAATCCACGAATATTATACCTAAAACATAGGGCACACATTATAAATATAATCCAATGCTGAGAGGTGTAAACATATACAGTATATTGTTAGAGTGCAAATCACAAGTGTATGCTGTACCATAAAAAAAATGTTTTCAATGCTGAAAGTGCAAGGTGCAATCCACAAGCAAAAATACTACAGTGTATCCCAGTGCTAAAATTAAATATAATAAAACCATGCGATGTAAAATCCAATTAATGATTAGTTCTAAAAGTGATATGATAAAAAAATAAGTCCATGCAGCATATAAAAATCAAATATCAAAAAAGTCCATAATGGTAATTAGTGCAAAGTGATGTTGAACAAATCCTCTATAGGTGCTGAAGCCACCTGAATTGTGGCAGTGTTCCCAGGTAAAGCCTGTGACCAGAGTGTCACGGATCAATCCTAGTCGTGCACCCCCTTGTGATTGGGCGCTCACCTCAAAATAGATACAACCAGGCTCAAATGCAGGATGTCCTATGGATGGTGCTGCCAGACAATCACATCCCAAATATCAGCAGATCTCTCCATATTAGCCAGCGTATCATGCAAGTAAAAAGGCTCACAATAGTGCTTATACCCTTCAAGACTCTTTATTATAGTAAAATGTAATATAATTCACTCACATGCTATGGTGCATCCATGCACCTTTAGACAGCCGTTTGGGTTTTAGGTTAAACAACCTGTAGAATACCGTGGTGGTATAGTGGGAGACGCCGCAGCTGTGTTCTCTGCCTCTCCTGATAGCCTGACAGTCTCACCAATCACTCGGCGAAGCGCTCTAACAACATATATTTTTACACCTCTCAGCATTGGATTATATTTATAATGTAGTGCTCTATGTTTTAGGTATAATATTCGTGGATTAAGGGCTGAGATTCACACATATTTATATTTCACCATACATTCATTTATTTATTTTTTACACATATTTAAAGATTTTTTATTTTACGCGACATTATTATTATATTTATTAACTCTAACCAATAGGGTACTAATGTCAAAGATTCTTACTAATTTTAAACTATAAATGGTGTAACCGATCCAGAATATGTTTTACGTTACCTAAACTGCTAAGCGATAGGTCTTGCAGTTTTTAGACAAATTAATCATTATAACTTTATAAATATTTATTTTAACTTGCTTAGAACACATTCACTTGTGTTACTTGATCTGTCTTCTACTCTCAGTACATTATTATTGTTGTAAAAAATGTAAATGAAGCTGTAAACATATGGTAGTGGAACTGATGAAAAATAACCATAAAAACTACAAAAGGTTTGCTGACAATTGTGTCTGTTGTATTCAACAAGTCTTAAAATATTTTTAAAAAGTATAACTACACAAAAAATGGTCTCATACTAAAAGGTATGCAGTGAATTATAGATGTATTGTGTGCACTATTAAATTAATTATGCAGCATACTCATTACATATTTATGCAATTCAAATTTATCTTTGTCTAGCTACTAAAGGTATTTTTTTTATTCCTAAGACATGGATATATAGTAAGAGTTACCTCTTTTTCAGCGAAATACATATTTTGCTTTTACAGCTGTCTGTCATAAATAAAACATTTTTATTTTAATTTTTGGACTTTATTTAAATTTTGGACACATATATTACATATAGTAGGTGAGGCTGAATAAAGACAATAGTCCATCCAGTTCAACCTGTATAGGTGTGTGTGGCCGTAATCATCTCACATACCCCTGAATGTTCTGATCCTTGAGATGTACGTCTAAGAGTCTTTTGAAAGCCACCATACTGCCCGCAGAAACCACCTTTTGTGGTAGAGAATTCCACAATCTTGTAGCCCTAACAGTAAAGAACCCCCCCCCCCCCACGTTGCCTGAGGTTAAAACACTTCTCCTCTAATCGCATTGTATGCCCTCGAGTCCTCATGCAATCCTTTCGACTGAATAGCTTTTTTTCTATGCTGAGATCACCATTGAGGTATTTATAAATTGCTATCATGTCCCCTCTCAGGCGTCTCTTCTCCAAGGAGAATAAATCAAGCGATTGCAGACGCTCTTCATAATTGAGGTCCTCCAATCCCTTAATTAGTTTAGTTGCCCTTCTCTAGACTCTCTCCAGCTCCAACACATCCCTCCTAAAGACTGGCGACCAGAACTAGACAGAATACTCCAGATGTGGTCAGACCAGAGTTTTATAAAATGGAAGGATTATGGACACAATTTCCACTGTCAGAACTCCCTGATCTTTTTGCCTCTCACTGACATATAAGTTTTCTGGTCAATTCCTAATGGGTATCTATGGTCAAAAAGTAAAATCATACATTCATTTTCACGTGGCATTTGTACTCTTATTGATCTAAATGATCTTGATCTAATATAAAACAGTTTTTTTTTTTTTTGTGAAGACTCTCACACAAATTACTTTTTTGAATTTTGTGACACACCTGTGAACGTCTGTGATATTCACTGTGCCCCATAAATATACATTGCTGTGTCACACATTTCTCAGAGTCTGCTGGCTGAGCTGCAGGGGTGCTGAGAGAGGAAGTTTCAGGAGAAACAGTCAGTACAGGAATCATGGCTGACAGACAGTAAGATAGCACAAGATACAATATGTATCCTTAGCAATTGAAGGTAAACCAAAATAATGAGCAGAGGAGAAACTGCAAAGCATGCAGGAAATCCAGAAAGTGTCCGAAAAAGGATAGGCAGAATATAAGAAGCAATCACAACATGAAAGGAGATTTTTTAAGATTATATTGTCTTAACCACTTCAGCCCCAGAAGGTTTTATCCCCTTAATGACCAGGCCATTTTTTGCAATTTGACACTGCGTTACTTTAACTGACAATTGCGCGGCCGTGTGACACTGTACCCAAATAAAATGTATGTCCTTTTTTTCTTACAAACAGAGCTTTCTTTTGATGGTATTTGATCACCTCTGTAGTTTTTAATTTTTGCGCTATAAACAAAAAAGAGCAACAATTTTGAAAAAAAACATACATTTTTTCTTTCTGCTATAAAACACATCCAATAAAGAAATGTAAAAAATCGAATTTCTTCATCAATTTAGGTCAATATTTATTCTGCTACATATTTTTTTGGTAAAAAAATCCCAATAACCATAAATTGATTGGTTTGTGTAAAAGTTATCACGTCTACAAAACTATGGGATTTTTTTGGGCATTTTTCTTTCTTTTTTTTTAACTAGTAATGGTAACAAACAGTGATTTTTAGTGGGGCTGACAAATCAGACCCCTAACTGGCACTTTTGACACTTTTTTGGGAACCAGTGACATTATTACAGTGATCATTGCTACAAATATGCATTTTCACTGTACTAATGACACTGGAAGGGAAGGGGTTAACATCAGTGGCGATCAAAGGGTTAACTGTGTGCCTATCTGGTGCTTGCTATCTGTGTGGGTGTTCTGACTGGATGAAGATAGGTTAGTGTTCCTGCTTAGCATCTAATCTCTATCTGCTCCCCTGTCAGAACAGTAATCTGCCTTGTTTAGATAGGCAGATCACCTTTCTGCCTCTCTGGGGAACAATCACAGGTAGCCGGCAGACTTTGGATCTGCCAGACCCGCTGATTGGCATCCCCTGTGTCTCCAATCAGCATGCGATCATGCCTCCAGAGGATCTCGCCCCCCCCCCCCAGTATCTATTACACAAAATGACATTCAGGTACGTCATGTTGAGCATTAGAGCTGACCTGCTGCAGTTTAAGTGTGGTAGGCAGTTGGCAAGTGGTTAAGAAAAAAACCTAAAATGTATGTTGCTATTATAATGCTGATGTTAAAAAATTAATTGTATGCTAGTGCTATATAGCAGGCACGTCAAATTCAGTTTTACTGCAGGCCGCATCAGCATTATAGTTGCCCTCAAAGGGCTGGTTGTATGTGTAAAGCCCCGTACACACGTACCGATGGTCGGCTTACAAATGTTCCTCTTTTCTCCCCGGGATGTCGGTGTCTGCTGAAAAGTGCAAAGACAGCACAAGGACAGCACAAGAATTTTGTCCGCCGACTGCAGAAGTGATGTCATGTAATGGTTAACTTTCCCTGTGTTTTCTATTTTCTGAGCATGCCCAGTCTTGCAAATCTGCGGTCTGTCGGCCGAATTGTGTACTGACAGGCGAACAATCGTCCGTTCTGGTGTCGGCATACAAATATTTTCATGTTTGCAAGAAAGACTTTTGTCCGCGGATTGTGCGCAGACATCTGTCGGAGGCACCATACTAACACGCGTACAATCGGCAGATCCTTCGTCCACCGACGTTTGTATGCCGACGATCGGTACGTGTGTACGGGCCTTAAGACTATATCGATTTATACAGGGCTTTTTTTCTCACAGAATAGGGCTTTTCTTCTCACAGAATAGGTGCAGGAACTCATCCATTCCACTCAACTCAACCACTCTCCATTCCCAGATGTAGCCGTTTATGGGAAAATGCATCGGAAGGAGATAGAAGCTGACACATCACCGTGTTCCATGCTGAGCAGTGTAGCCCACATCAGACCCCTCTCTCTACTGCCTATATTTGTTTGTTTTGCTGTAAGTGCATATATTTTTATTAAAATAATATTTTTTGGAACATGCTGCACAATTAGTTTTTTGTCTATCTATGTATATGACATGGCCCAAGATTAAAGACAGCTGGTCCGAGGCTCCTAAAGAGATCATGGAGTTTTGGTAAGAAGCATATTTTTCTATTTTTGAGCCCTGGCGGAACATAGAAGTACTTTGTTTGCTTCAAGTATCAAGAAACACTGGAAACAGAGGAGCACCTTGATTCACTTTGTTTGTTTTAAAAATAATTTGGACACTTTATAAACATTTTTATGTTTAAAATATGTATAATATAAGTATGATTTAATATAGTAAACTTTTTTGCCTGATTTGTTTTGACAATATATCACATTGTTTCACATATGAGTACCAGAGGCATCTTTAAATTTATGCAGGTGCTGGATGTTCATTGCACTTGATTTCACATTTCTGATGTTAATTTGTAAATTTTAAGTCTCAATTTGTTTGGTTGTATTATCACTATAGTTTGAGTATATTTTTTTGTCACCCAACAGCGCACTTGTATATTATATATCTTTTGTCTATTTTCCAGTGTTCAGGGAATTTTTAAGTGCAGCAGTTGGTTCTAAAAATCTGTCTTAACGCGAGGTTGATCCTTTCTATATAGGAACTCAACCACGGTAGAAGATGGTGTCGCGCTAATCCAAATACACAAACAATGCTGACAAAAAAGAGAAAAAACAAGTCCCAAGTGCAATAATGGAGTCCACATAAACCGTAGAGATGGAGGGGTGCAAACAGGACAGTCCACCACTGAGCAGAATCATAAGGTACTCTTACCGACTTGATAGACTGATAAGCTGCTCTCCTTTTATTTCTCATAAAATATTTGAAATACTACACCATGAGGGGATCATCTTTTTATGTTTCCTGAGTGCTTGAAGGAGTTTTTTGGGGGAGCCCAATCCAGTCGCTATTGGGAGGAAGTGTATGGATGTGATCAGTCCTTCCCTGCCACTGACTTCACTACACTCTGGGCGTGTTTTAACCCTGTGGGGTCTATCAAGTCGGTAAGAGTACCTTATGATTCTGCTCAGTGGTGGACTGTCCTGTTTGCACCCCTCCACCTCTACGGTTTATGTGGACTCCATTATTGCACTTGGGACTTTTTCTCTTTTTTGTCAGCATTGTTTGTGTATTTGGATTAGCACGACACCATCTCCTACCATTTCATTGAAGATACAGTTTTCTTGTCTTTTTGTGCCAGCTGCTTTCCTTTAAAGGATTAGACTGGTTTTTACACATTTTTTATGCCATTAGTATGATCATAGCGCAGCATATTTACCATATTTATTACAGGAACTCAACCATGCCCCCCACCGAACCGCCGAGTGTGGCCAAATTGCACAGGGGAAGGATATTAAAGGGACAATAAATACTAGGAGTGAGTTATGTGCAGAGTTCAGGGATGCACTGTGTACAGATTGTAGTTTCAGGGGTGTCGTACACACAGAGTGAAAAGATCAGGGGTGCGCTACATACTGGGTGCAGGGTTAAGGGGAGCGCTATTTACAGAGTGCAGTTTCAGGAGTGCCTATGCACAGGGTACAGAGTTCAGGGGTGTACTGTGTACATAGTTCAAGGTTGAGGAGTGTGCTACATACAAAGTGCAGGGTTTATTGCGATATTATGTACAGTGTGCAGGGTTCGGCTCTCTTTCACAGGCTGTCCACATCTCACTTTCCACCCCTCCTTGGCTCTGACCTCTGCACCACTCCATCCCCCACCTCTGTTCACATCTCCCTCCACATCTCCCATCTTTCCCCCCTCCCCAGAAGCCTTCTATGTTTACAAGTGGTGAGCAGGGAGGGCAAGAGCCAGAGGTGGCGAAACTCAGTTCTGCCATGTTCTAGCTGTAAAGAATGCCTGGGTGCGAGGGCCATATGAAATGGCATGGCGGGCCAGATTCGGTCTACCAGCCCTGTGTTTGACCCATGTGCAATATAGTATCTCCTTGAATTATTACATACAGTAAATTTTCCTTCATCATATTGATGCATAGAGCATTGTACGGAAGAGAGGATTGCAGGTTGAACATACCCCCGAACCATGGGGACTGGAGGATGCATCAATTTCGAACACTTGAAGAATAGTGGTAGATTTGGAGGAGACATGCAGGAGGAGTGATGGAGGGGGGGGGAGGGCGAGGGAAGGGGGGGGTGGGAAGGGGGAGGGAAGGGAAGGGGGAAAGGAGGGAGGGGGGGAGGGGACATAAGACACTTTAAAATAATATGAGTCAATCCGATATTCATGGATTATAAAACCAGTCAAGTAGTACATGGAAGGGGGGGTCTCCCATCTATGGCAATAGCATTGATGACATTCGGGCTATGAGGAAGATGGGTATAGAAGAGTTCCGCGTAGGCATTCCATTTCCTCCAGAAGTGGGCTGCATTAGCTTTGTGTATGGACAGGTCCAATCGTTCCTTCTGTAATAGACGTCAAGGTCTGATCTGACTTCCCCAACCTTGGGCGGTGTGGAGGACACCCAATGGCGAAGGATGACTCTTATTGCATCCATAAAACAAGTGACAAGCCAGGGTTTGTGGTTTTGTAAAGCCATAGATCTACGTTTGGAGTCGAACCCTGGGGCCGGATTGGGCGCCCCAGCCAAATGTCCAAATAAAAGGGGAAAAGGATCCTTGGTGGGTTGAAGAGTGGTGACCCGAAGGGCCGATAGTTCTACTTGGTCCCAGAACTTCGATATAAGAGGGCAGGACCACAACTTGTGTAGAAAAGTAGGGTGAGCAGATAGGCACCAGGAACAGGCTTGATAGGGGGAGTCCAGCCGTGAGGAAGAGAAAGGGGCATATGCGTGGTGCAATATCTTAAGTTGCTGCTCTCTCCAAAAGGCATTACAAATGTACTTACAGGTGGCGTTGACGCCTGCCAACAGGAGAGGCTGTGTGTCTGAGGTCGAGAGTGCCTTATCCCAGGAGGAGGTGTTAAAGTCTTTAGATCTAGATTCCAATTCAAGTTGAAGTGGGCGGTAGAGCTGTGAGAGTTTCAAGGGGGGTTGCAGATTCAGAGATTCCAGTGGGTCAGGGGTGAAGCGTGCGGTTGGCTTAGAACACAACAAGTTTACAAAGGCATGTAGCTGGTGCACATAGAGGAAGTGAATTGAGGGTATTCCATATGTGGATTGAAGAGTGCTCAAGGAGAGTGGGGATCCAGAGACGGGGTCATATAGTTGAGATAGATATTGTAATCCACTGGATGCCCATAGGGAGTAGATCCGTTCCAGATTGAGATGGAAGAGAGCAGGATGTCCACCAATGTGTAGATAGCGGGATAAGTGTTTAGGGAGGCCCAGTTTTTAGCGTAGTGCTTTCCATGCAGCTCCCGTGTCTCTGAGTAGGATATGTTGACGTAGGTGCAGGGGTAATTCACCTAGCTTGCAGTGTAGAATAGCACCAAGACTGTAGGGGTATGCCACTTGTGATACCAATAGGAAATTGGAGACAGTAGAGGTGCCATGTATCCAGTTAAGACCTACCCTTACCAGGCTACACAGGTTGTACAGTCTAAGATCAGGAAGATTCATGCCACCTCTGAGTCGTGGAGGGTACAATTTTCTGCAATGGGTGGTTTCTTTGAGGACCACAGGAAGACTAAGAGCCTTTTGAAACATGAGCAAATCTTTGTGTTTGATCAGTAGGGGCAGGGTCTTGGTGACATATAGCAATTTTGGGAAGGAAACCATTTTATAGAGGTGACACCTCCCAATAAGGGAGAGTGGAAGTTTGGACCACCCTGCCAACTCTTTGGTGAGTTTCAGAAAAAGTGGGGAGTAGTTCAAGTTGTACAAGGAGGAAGGGGTCTTGCCAATTTGGATCCCCAGGTATTTGATGTGTGTTTTGGCTAGTGGGAAAGGGGAGAACTGTGACCAAGGGGGGGATTGTGAGGATTTCAGCGACAAGCTTTCACTCTTGGCATAGTTTATGCAAAGCCTGGAACATAATCTAAATCTGTCAAAGATGGATTTGACCATCCCGATGTCTTGCGCAGGGTCAGAGGTAAATAGTAATATGTCATCGGCGAACAAAACAGAGCACAATTCCATATTACTAATTTGAACTCCGGAGAGAAGCGCATAGTTCGCAAGGTAGCGTGACAGGGGTTCCAGTGCCAAATTGAAAAGGAGGGGGGAGAGGGGGCACCCTTGGCGAGTGCCTTTATGTAATGGAATATCATGGGACAAGAGGTTTGAGGTGACTACTTTCGCGGTTGGAGACTTATACATGGCGGTTATAAGGTGAAGGAAGGGGCCGAAAAAAACAAATTTGCGGAGTACTAAGTGTAACTATTGGAAGCTAACATTATCAAATGCTTTTTCGGCATCTAATGTGAGTATGGCTATATCTGATTGAGGCTGAGTTTGTTGTTGGAACAGCACCACCAGGACTTTACGAATATTAGCAGTGGCAGAACGGCCTTTGGTGAAACCTTATTGAGATGGGTGAAGAATAGTGGGCATTATGTGCGCAAGTCTGCGGGCTATAATTTTCGATAATACCTTGGCGTCGAGGTTGATAAAGGAGATGGGGCCTTTCCCGGCTTGGGGATAAGTTTTATGTATGCTTGGGAACCTGTGGGAATGTAGGGACCGCCCTCCAGTATAGACTGAAAAGAGGATAACAGAGAGGGGGACAGGGCCTCCTTGAGTAGCTTATAGAATTCCGATGAGAATCCGTCTGGACCCGGGGCCTTTCCACGGGATAGGGAGGAGATGGAATCTAAGACTTCCGAGATGTCAATAGGGGCATTGAGTTGAGAAAGTTGGGAATCCGTGACCACGGGTAGGGTGACGTCTTGGAGGAAGGTGGTAGCTTCAACCTCATCTATGGGGTCTTTGCCATAGAGAGTAGCATAGAATTTTTCCATGACTAAATTTATGCCTTCTGGGGAAGAGATTAGAGAACCCGTATGGTCCTTTAAAGACTTAATCGGCGTGGTAGTGTGTTGCCCCTTGCAGAGACGAGCTAAAAGTTTACCCGATTTGTTCTCAAATTTATGGAATTGTAGATCAAGAACCGATTTATGGAATTGTTCCCGTGACAAAGCCCATCTATCAAAGTCCTGTTTGGCCTCCTTCCATTGCGCGAGATGCAGGGGTGAGTGCTGCTGTTGGAGACGGGCGTGAGCCGTTTGCAGAGTCGCACTAGCTTTGAGATAGCTAGCTGCCGCTCTCCTTTTGTAAGCAGAGGCTAAGGCAATGATAAGCCCTCTTGGCACCGCCTTACCCATCTCCCAGAGAAGAACTGGGTCATTGGTGTGTTGGACATTATGCGTGAGATATTCCTGCCATGTGTCCTCCAGTGTTGCACGCAAGCCGACGTTGTCGTCTAAATATGAGGGGAAGCGCCATGGTTTGTAGGTGGAAGCCGGGGTAGAGAGCGAAATGGTGACCGAAAGAGGGGAGTGGTCAGAGATGACCATGTCAGTAATCTCAGGCGTGTGTAGTGATTGGAGGATGGAGTGATTACCAAGAAAATAATCTATCCGGGAGAAGGAATCATGAGGTGGCGAATAGAAGGAGTAGGATCGGTCAACGGGGTTAGCCAGGCACCAAATATCAGTGAGCTGAAGGCTGTTAGCAAAGTTGGAAAGAGGGGAGGAGGAGGCACTTGGCATGCGTGGCATCGCAGGGGTAGGAGCAGATCTATCCATAAGTGGGTTCATTACTGCATTTAGGTCCCCTCCCAGGAGAAGAGGTAGGTGAAGATGAGGGGCCAGAAGGCCAGTGAGGTGCTGGAAAAAGGGCACTGAGGTGGGGGTGGGAGCGCATACATTGGCCAGTACCAGGGATTCCGAGTTCAACGTCAGGAGGAGGATCAATAGCCTGCCTTCAGTGTCTGAGTGCAAGGTGGATATGTTGGCGGAGACCCGCTTGTGAATCAGTATTAACACACCTGCTTTACCCTTGGGAGTGGCTGAACTGTAGCCATACTAAGGCATCAAATAATGGCGAGAGTAAAAAGTTCAACGGCGTCTGTCCCTGTAAGAGGAGTGAGAAGAGAAGCAGCCCCTCTTAGGAGACTCTTTGCGGGGGCTGCGGATATCTCTAAGAGCCGGCGAGGTAGACGGTACCGCAGAGGGCTGCGTATCCATAGAAAGATGTAGGTGGTTTTGGATGTAGTCCGTGGCTTCCTCCGGAAGGGTGAAGGCTTTTGACTCGCCAAATTGATCAGTGAATTTTAGATTAGCAGGATAGGCAAGAGTGAATTTAAGGCCTTTTTGGAACAGGGCATTACAAGCTGGTTGGAAAGCTTTTCGTCGGCTAGCCACCTCTTGGGAGTAGTCCGCGAACAAGAGCAGTTTATTGCCGTCCAGGATTAGTGACTTGGCATTCTTGAAAGATCGTAAGATGGACAGCCGGTCAGCATAGTTCAAGTAACGGACTATGACCGATCGGGGGGTCTTGCAATCGTTGGAAGGCGCTACCAGGCGATGAGCATGTTCAACTGTACATGGAACCGTGAGACCAAGTGCCTGGGGGATGCGGGTGGAGCAAATATCAGAAAGATGACCCGTGTTGAAGGATTCAGGCAGACCAATGATTCTTAAATTGTTCCTACGAGACCTGTTTTCAAGGTCATCAATTTTATCCAATAGATATTGCTGTGTTTGTGCTGTTTTGGCTTCATTAGTGAACGAAGATTGCAGTTCCTCCTCCAGATCAGAGACTCTGGATTCCACCTCCGCTATGCGTTTTGCTTGGTCACCCAGCTCTTTGCATAGCTGGGTGATCCCTGCGGACACCGCCCACTCCACTGCCGCAGTTATGGTGGGTGCGATGATGGAAGCCACCGCCTGCGCCATAAGCAGGTACTGGGGGTCTGTGGCAGTGATGGAAGTGAGCTCTGTGTGCTGCGGGGCCGTGCCATCCACAGCAGGCGCGGCGGCCATATTGCCCAGGGGGAGGGGGGCGGCCTGGAGCGGTGGATCCTGAGGCAGCCCAGCCGAGTTACCGGCAGCTCCGTGGACTACGAAGCGGTCCATCGATGCGGAATAGTGCGGGGAGACTCACCGGCACTGGTGGATCAAGAGAAGGCAGTCGATGAGCGGTATGGGAAGGTTTTATATTAAGGCTGTGTCGGAGCCGCTGCGCTCACTCCCTCTCCATACGGCGCCGGAACCAGAAGTCGAAAATTATTTATTAATAGTACATGTATTTGTTGCTTATTAAAAGGAAATGTGGATTGATACAACAGATAATTAGACAAATCAATTCCAAAAGTAATGAGTACAGATTTGGCTCACTTCAGGTCACGGCCTCAGTCAGTAGTTAATTCTCATACATATAGGGAACACTGAAAGTAATACAAACATAGAATTAGGCCACCATTTATCTTGTAGCATTAAAGCTGTACATTATTGCAACTAGCGTTGAGCGAACACGGACTGTATTGTTCGGGTCCATACCGGATAATTGGATTTTTGCTACACGGACCCGAAAACTTTACTGTATGTTCGGGTTTAAAATCCGTGTTCGGTAATTTTATTTCCTGTTTTGTATGTAATGGCGCGCTTTTAATGGCGGGCTTTCAATAGCCAATCAACAAGCGTTTAACTGGTGTGCCTTAAGCCATCCCAGCCATGCCTACTAATGTATTAGTAGCTGTGATTGGCCATCTGAAGCATGTGACCCATGTCTTTATAAGCTCAAGAGACACAGCGCGGTGCGTCATTCTGCTGTAGTGTAGGGAGAGAGCACACATCATACGTGCTGGTTGCTGCTGATTAGGGACAGAAAGGGAAAAATTGTGCCCGAAAACAAACAATGCAGGGACAGGTCGGAGTGTAGGCAGGGAAAGATATTTGAGAATTTTAGGGACAGGCTGGAGAGATTAGGCAGGGACAGATAGGAGACACAGGACAGAACAATCGTCCGTTAGCGATCTACATCGATTTTGCTGTGTGGGGGGTGGTGCAGTGAACGATCTTTTTGCCCTCACTTGAGCCCACTGAGGAGGAGGAGGAGGAGGAGGGAGAAAAAAATATATTTTTATCAGTCTGTTGTGTGCAGCGTTCAGCTATATTTTACTACAGATTGCTGTTCTAATCTGCTATTTAAAAATTACAAAGTTAAAGGGGATTTTTTTTTTTCCCTTCATAGCCTGCTGCTGAGCTGACCGTGGCATAAAACATAAGACACTGCTGTGTTCACATGTGCTATTGAAAAATCACCAATTTTATATCATATTTTCTATTCCGCTATTCAATCTACACCCTTTTGGGGTAAAAAAAATTAAATTGCGGCATAGTCTGTATCGGTACATGTGAGATACACCTTCCAAATTGTCGGGGCGCATCTTCCACCGCCAAGGATTGCAGGGTGCTTCAGTTTGCCTCCTGTTTCGATCTCCTCCTCATCCTGCCTTTAGGGTACAAAAAATTGTAATTGGGGCCTAGTCTGGGTTTGTACGTGTGAGATACAACTTTTTATATCATATTTTCTATTCCGCTATTCAATCTACACCCTTTTGGGGTAAAAAAAATTAAATTGCCGCATAGTCTGTATCGGTACGTGTGAGATACACCTTCCAAATTTTTGGGGCGCATCTTCCACCGCCGAGGATTGCAGGGTGCTTCAGTTTGTCTCCTGTTCCGAACTCCTCCTACTCCTCATCCTGCCTTTAGGGTACAAAAAATTGTAATCGGGGCCTAGTCTGGGTTTGTACATGTGAGATACACCTTTTTATATCATATTTTCTATTCCGCTATTCAATCTACACCCTTTTGGGGTAAAAAAAAAATAAATTGCGGCATAGTCTGTATCGGTACGTGTGAGATACGCCTTTCAAATTTTTTGGGCGCATCTTATACCGCTGAGGATTGCAGGGTGCTTCAGTTTGCCTCCTGTTCCGAACACCTCCTACTCCTCATCCTCATCCTGCCTTTAGGGTACAAAAAATTGTAATCAGGGCCTAGTCTGGGTTTGTACATGTGAGATACACCTTTTTATATCATATTTTCTATTCCGCTATTCAATCTACACCCTTTTGGGGTAAAAAAAATTAAATTGCGGCATAGTCTGTGTTTGTACGTCTGAGATACACCTTTTTATATCATATTTTCTATTCCGCTATTCAATCTACACCCTTTTGGGGTGCAAAAAATTAAATTGCGGCATAGTCTGTACTAATCTGCTATTTAAAAATTACAAATTTAAAGGGAATTTTTTTTTTCCCTTCATAGCCTGTTGCTGACCGTGACATAAAACATAAGACACTGCTGTGTTCACATGTACTATTAAGAAATCCCCAATTTAATATACTATTTTCTATTCCGCTATTCAATATACACCCTTTTGGGGTGAAAAAAATTAAATTGCGGCATAGTCTGTATCGGTACGTGTGAGATACACCTTTTAAATTTGTTTGGCGCATCTCCTTCCACCGCCGAGGATTGCAGGGCGCTTCAGTTTGCCTCCTGTTCTGAAATCCTCCTACTCCTCATCCTCATCCTCCCTTTAGGGTACAAAAAATTGTAATCGGGGCCTAGTCTGTGTTTGTACGTGTGGTTTTATAACATTTTTTATATTCCGCTATTCAATATACACCCTTTTGGGGTGAAAAAAAATTAAATTGCGGCATAGTCTGTATCGGTACGTGTGAGATACACCTTTTTATATACTTTTTTCTATTCCGCTATTCAGTATACACCCTTTTGGGGTGAAAAAAATTAAATTGCGGCATAATCTGTATCGGTACGTGTGAGATACACCTTTTAAATTTGTTTGGCACATCTCCTTCCACCGCCGAGGATTGCAGGGCGCTTCAGTTTGCCTCCTGTTCCGAACTCCTCCTACTCCTCTTCCTCTTCCTCATCCTCCCTTTAGGGTACAAAAAATTGTAATCGGGGCATAGTCTGTGATTGTACGTGTGAGATACACCGTTTTATATACTTTTTTCTATTCCGCTATTCAATATACACCCTTTTGGGGTGAAAAAAATTAAATTGCGGCATAATCTGTATCGGTACGTGTGAGATACACCTTTTAAATTTGTTTGGCGCATCTCCTTCCACCGCCGAGGATTGCAGGGCGCTTCAGTTTGCCTCCTGTTCCGAACTTCTCCTACTCCTCTTCCTCATCCTCCCTTTAGGGTACAAAAAATTGTAATCGGGGCCTAGTCTGTGTTTGTACGTGTGAGATACACCGTTTTAAATACTTTTTTCTATTCCGCTATTCAATATACACCCTTTTGGGGTGAAAAAAATTAAATTGCGGCATAGTTTGCATATATGACTGTGAGATACACCCGTGTGATACTGTTGTTGTTTTGTTCCGCTATTCAATAAACACCTTTCTAGGGCAAGATCATAAATTACAGAAATATGAGGAGAATGTCAAATAGGGGCCGTGGCCTGGGTCGTGGTGCTGCTGGTAGAGCTCCTGTTGCAAGGAGAGGACGTGGTCGATCTGTGCCAGCTACACGCACAAGTGAAACACCTTCCTCAAGTGTGAGTAGGCGCCAGAACCTGCAGCAGTATTTGGTAGGGCATCATGCTCCTCTATAAGTGTTGAGGCAAGAACAAGTACAGGCGATAGTAGATTGGGTTGCTGACAGTGCCTCCAGTTTCTTCACATTGTCTCCCACCCAGTCTACTGCAGAAAGGTCAGAGTTGGCACCTGCAGCCGATGTCCAACCGTCTGAGCCCCAAGTCATGCAGCAGTCTCTTCTTCTTTTTTATGACTCTGTCAGCAGGGTTTCCCAGGGCCATCCACCTAGCCCTGCCCCAGAAGTGGAAGAGATTGAGTGCAGCGATGCCCAACCACTTATTTCTCAAGATGAGTACATGGAAGGACCATCGCAGCACGTCTCCGATGATGATGAAACGCAGGTGCCAACTGCTGCTGCACTCAGAATTGTGTAGACCGACAAGGAGGGCAGGGGTGAAGACTGGGTGGAAGATGATGTGGAGGACGATGAGGTCCTCGACCCCACATGGAATGAAGGTCATGCAGGTGACCTGAGTAGTTTGGAGGAAGAGGCGGTGGTCGCACAGAGCCACCAGCACAGCAGAAGAGGGAGCAGGGTGCAGAAGCGGAGCGGCCGTGCCCTAGACACTACGCCTGCTACTGCCCAACGCAGCAAGGGACCGAGCACACCAAAGCCAGCTCAAAGGAGTTCTCTAGCATGGAAGTTCTTCAGACAATGTGCTGATGACAGGACACGAGTGGTTTGCATGCTGTGCAATCAGAGCCTGAAGCGAGGCATAAACCTTCTCAACCTGAGCACAACCTGCATGATCAGGCATCTAAGTGCAAAGCACGAGCTGCAGTGGAGTAGACACCTTCAAAACCAAGAAAGGTCTCTGGCTCATCCTGCTTCCTCTTCTGCTGCAGTCTCGGCCTCTTCATCCACCTCTGTAGTGATACCGGCACCTGCCACCCCGCAAACAGACGATCTGTCAGCAACACCTGGGTCACCAACCATCTCCACAATGTCCCGTGGAAGCGTTCAGCTTTCCATCTACCAAACACTTCAGAGGAAGAGGAAGTACCCCCCTACCCACCCGCGATCCCTGGCCCTGAATGCCAGCATTTCAAAATTCTTGGCCTTTGAAATGCTGTCATTCCGTCTGGTGGAGACGCACAGTTTTAAAAGCCTTATGTCGGTGGCTGTCCCACAGTACGTCGTGCCCAGCCGCCACTACTTTTCCAGACAAGCCATCCCTTCCCTGCACAACCAAGTGGGGGAAAAAATCAGGTGTGCACTGCGCAACGCCATCTGTGGCAAGGTCCACCTAACTACCGATATGTGGACCAGTAAGCACGGTCAGGGGCGTTATATCTCCCTAATGGCACACTGGGTAAATGCAGTGGCGGCTGGGCCTGAGGCGGATAGCAATTTGGCGCATGTCCTTCCACCACCGAGGATTGCAGGGCGCTTCAGTTTGCCTCCTGTTCCTAACTCCTCCTACTCCGCTTCCTCATCCTCTACCAACTCCTCATCTGGTCAGCTTAACACCTTCACCACCAACTTCAGCACAGCCAGGGGTAAACGACAGCAGGCAGTTTTAAAACTTGCCTGTTTGGGGGAAAAACCACACACCACGCAGGAGTTGTGGAGGAGCATGAAACAGCAGACTGATGAGTGGTTGCTGCCAGCGAGCCTCAAGCCCGGCCTGGTGGTGTGCGATAACGGGCGAAATCTCATAGCAGCTCTGGGCCTAGCTGGTTTGACGCACATCCCTTGCCTGGCGCATGTGCTGAATTTGGTGGTGCAGAGGTTCCTTAAAAATTACCCCGATATGTCAGAGCTGCTGCAGAAAGTGTGGGCCGTCTGTGCGCACTTTCGGCGTTCTTACCCTGCTGCTTGCCTGTCAGCGCTGCAGTGTAACTTCGGCCTTCCCGCTCACCACCTCATATGTGACGTGCTCACAAGGTGGAACTCCACCTTGCACATGCTGCAAAGACTGTGCGAGCAGCAGCAGGCCATAGTTGAGTATCAGCTGCAGCACGCACGCGTGAGTCACTCTGCGGAACAGCACCACTTCACCACCAATAACTCGGCCTCCATGCGAGACCTGTGTGCCTTGTTGCGCTGTTTTGAGTACTCCACCAACATGGCCAGTGCCGATGACGCCGTTGTCAGCTTAACTATCCCACTTCTATGCCTCCTTCAAAAAACGATTCGGGCGATGATGGAAGAGGATGTGGCACAGGAGGAGGGGGAAGAGGAAGAGGGATCATTTCCAAGGCTTTCAGGGCAGTCATTCACAAGTGGCTCCGAGGGTGGGTTCCTGCACCCACAAACGCCAGGTACACAATTGTCCAGCAGGGGCACAGTTTTGGAGGATGAGGAGGATGAGGAGGAGGAGATGGAGGAGGAGATGGAACCATGTTCACAGCAGGGTGGCATCCAGGCCAGCTCATGGCCATCACTGGTGCGTGGCTGGGGGAATACAGAGGACACAGACGATACACCTCCCACAGAGGACAGCCTTTCGTTGCCTCTGGGCAGCCTGGCACACATGAGCGATTACATGCTGCAGTGTCTCCACAACGACTGCCGAGTTGCCCACATTCTAACTTGTGCTGATTACTGGGTGGCCACGCTGCTGGATCCCCGTTACAAGGACAACGTACCGTCCTTGATTCACTCACTGGAGCGTGATCGCAAGATGCACGAGTACAAGCGCACCCTGGTAGACGCGATGCTGCTGGCATTCCCACCTGACAGCAGGGCCACAGTGGAAACACAAGGACAAGGCGGAGGAGGAAGAGGTCACCAATGCAACCAGGGCCCCGCCAGCACCTCAGAAGGCAGGGTTAGCATGGCCGAAATGTGGAAAAGCTTTGTCAGCACGCCACAACAAACAGCAGCACCAGCAGCTCATATGGAACGTCTTAGCAGAAGGCAGCATTTCACCAACATGGTGGAGCAGTATGTGTGCACATGCCTACATGTAGTGAATGACGGGTCTGCCCCCTTCAACTTCTGGGTCTCCAAACATGGCCTGAGCTTGCCCTTTACGCCTTGGAGGTGCTGGTGTGCCCTGCAGCCAGTGTATTATCTGAACGTGTATTTAGCACGGCTGGGGGCGTTATCACAGACAAGCGCAGCCGCCTGTCCAGAGACAATGTGGAAAAGCTCACATTCATTAAAATGAAACAGGCATGGATCCCACAGGACTTTTCCGTACCTTGTGCTGAATAGAGATGGATACCGACCTTACCCTGCCATTGTTATATTTTTGATCTTTCTCACTCTTTTGGGGTGTACCCTAATTTAAAATGACAAAAAAAGCAGTGTTGGCTACCTCGTCCCCCTCCACCGCCGCTTCCACCTACGCCGCCACATCCACCGCCACCTCAACCTCCCTCCTACTCCATATGGGCCTCGTCCTTCACAGATGAAGAAAATTGTTTTATTTTTCTGTTTGTTTTGTTGTTTTAAGTTATTTCCCTATCCACATTTGTTTGCAGAGCACTTGCCATGCTCTTATCTACATTTTGCTGCCATTTGCAGCAATCTAGCCCTTTCCATTGATTTTTTAGAGCCAATTTAGTGCCTGAAAGTTTGGGTCCCCATTGACTTCAATGGGGTTCGGTGTCCGGGTAAAGTTCGGAAAAAGTCCAGGGCACGGACCCGGACTTTTTTTTCCACGTTCGGCCGAACACGGACATCCAGGTGTCCGCTCAACTCAAAAAATGAGTTCCAGTTGTCCTTCTTCATCTGGATTAAAAGAAAGCATATCAGGAAAAAAAATTGATTGAAAAAAATGTCTCTTGTAAAAGCATATAAGGAGACTACAGTTTGAGTTCCAGTCCACATATGTGAGTGTGTCCTGATAATTTGTTAGATTTTTGCATTTAATAAAATGAGTTCCAGTAGTCCCTCTTCATCTGGATTAAAAGAAAGCATATCAGGAAAAAATACTATCAATACATCGTTGTATACTGGATATATAAGATTGACATAAAGTTCCATATCAGATAAAAGTGCTTTTAGGTTTTTTTTTCCCTTACACATATTTGTATATCAAAAGTGAGCATTGGTTCAACTTATTTACCAACATTTACTTTGCAGTTGTAAATTCCCTTTGCTAAGTTACCAGACCCAACTCCCTGAGTAAACTTAACCCATTATCCCAGAGTGTTCTGCGGTATTATGTAAGAATTAAGAATATTGAGGTTGATTTAGTATGAAAATGTTCAGTTTGCTCCATTGATGCAGAGAAGGCATTCGACCGCGTCCACTGGGGGTACATGAGAGCGGTGCTCACTAAGTTTGAGTTTTTAGGCCCCATTGCCTCAGCTATCTTGGCTTTGTACTCCTCCCCATCTGCCAAGGTTCTCTCCTCTTGTCTACTCTCTAAAATGTTCTCAATTACAAACGGCACCTGCCAAGGCTGCCCTCTATCCCCCCTTTTCTACAATTTGATTATAGAACCCCTAGCCATCTCTATACGAGAACACCCCATGATCCAAGGCTTCAGATTCTCACACTCACATCACTCTATTACCCTATTCGCCGATGATGTGATACTTAGTCTCACAAACCCCATCACCTCCCTCCCCGCGGCTCATCACCTTCTCCAAGTGTTTAGCAACATATCCTACCATAAGGTAAACTTTACCAAATTCCTTATACTGAGCATGGGGGTTCACCCATCAACTGTCTCACACCTGAAATCTACTCTTCCCTACACTTGGATGTCCGAGGACGTTTCTTACTTGGACTTGAAGCTCACTTACCCCTTGTCCAAATTGATATCGTCCAACATGCAGCCTCTTATAGCAACCATTTCAACTGACACACAATCCATAGCCCACGCTGAATTATCATGGGCAGGTAGGATTGCAGCCTTCAAAATGATTTGTTTACATAAGATATTGTATGTCTTCCGTACCCTCCTGGTCCAAATCCCCACAACCCACATAAACACACTGACCAAATTGCTTTGCATGCTAGTGTGGCAGAAAAAACGAGCCAGATGTAACTACTCCCATATGGTCCGACATAAATCTGTAGGCGGTTTAGGTCTCCCAGACTTACACGATTACTGTACAGCAGCTCAACTTGCTCCCATCAGACAGTGGGTCCCTCACTCGCCCACACCACCATGGGTGACAATAGAATCCCTCTTATCCAGATCCACTGATCTTCACCTCCTGCTCATAGCGGACCTGTGGAAACCCATACCTCTATCTCAGCTCCCCATTACCAACCAAACGTTGAAAGCATGGAGAACTCTGTTTGCAAGTCCTGACTCCGGCCCCCCCCCCCCCCCGACCACCCCAATTTAATTTCCCTTACAAAATCTTCAGGTTCTCCTTCCTTTCACCTCCATCTCCAAATTTACTACGGCTGGTATCCAAGCCATGTCCCAACTTTATTCGCATGCTGTCCTGAAGAGCTTCACTCAGCTTCAGACCGAATTTGACCTACCAGAGTCTGCCAGATTCCCGTACAATTCAATATCCAGTTTTCTTTTGAAACATCCCCCTCCTCCAACCCACCTTCCCTCCTCTATATGGCAATACCTATCTTCCCTACTCACTAAGACTAAAGGTATTTCCCTGTTCTACAATCATCTTCACAACAAATCGTCATTTCACAAAACCTCCCATATGACCAAATCAGAAGAGGATCTACGCACCTCCTTCTCCACCACCCAATGGCAAGCTTCTATACACAGCACATACAGGGCCTCTAGGTTCCCCTGTCACTCCGGGGGGGGGGGGGGCGGACGCTGCGCTCTGATATCAGATGCTCCAATTGGTCTAGTCCCGGGTAGGGTCAAAGTGCGATGCTCTATTGCGCAGGCACCGGCGTCTGCATGGACGCCTTATAGGGGGCCAATTACCTTCAATAGATGCAGTGGCTGTCTTCTCCCACTGAGGCAGGACGTAGGTGAGTACACTGCCATATTCTTCAATACCGGCACCCTTCTTGTTTCCTTATTTCATGCACTTGATTGGTTATCGGGATATTCATGCTGATGGGTGATTTACTGGCATATTTTATTCCTGAGTAAAAAAAACCCCAAGATAAATGGGATTATATAGCACTTGCTGGTAGGATCATAAAGGAATGTAAATTGTAATAAAAGAGCTATTAATAAAATTTACATAAAATCTATACCCTTAAAATAAACACACAGTGATATATATAAAACATTAGTGTCATAAAAGTGTAATGATGCCAGGTGAAGTCCAAAGTAAAAAGTTCATAAGTGACTTAGTGACAAATAATCCACTTCAGTGCAAAGAAAAGTGCTAGTGCTCGGTGTCGGATCCTCCAATGGACCAAAAAATCCAATCTTGAGGAGTGGCTTCAGGAAAGGGTAAGGTGTAAACTCACCAGATATGATGGGTCTCAATTGCCTTACGGCAGAGAGACCTATAGTGTTTGTGACCTTCCAGGTCAAAGGAATGGTGACTGCTGGGCTGTGTTCCCCGTAGACCGAAATCCCCTTCCTGAGCTGGTGAGGTCCTCTGAGTCCGATTAAGGAGAAAACACAAGGCTCCAAATGGTGCAATACCGTTTAAAAAGTTTATTGGAGTTTAGTAGTCAAACAAAGACTTAGGTGGACTTAGGTGGAACTCTCCACACTACAGACATCACAATAGAGGGCACGAAACTAGCGTGTTTTTATCTTTGTTTGACTACTAAACTCCAATAAACTTTTTAAATAACTACACTAACTACATGGTTCCTTATACTTGGATATGGCTTTGTCTCTGTCCTTAGTTTCACTAGCAAGATGCAAATATCTGGACATACCCGGCCGGTATACAAGCCTGAACTAATTACATGGCTTTTTATATTCGGACATAGCTCTATCTCTGTGGATATTACTAAAATGGCTACATCTATGTGCATCTCTCTGAGTACCTTTTTAAACAGAAAAACGAGATCACATACCTTTTCTCAGGTTCCCTTAGTGGGCTGCTAAGCTTGAATGTTTTGAACACTTGAAAAATTATTAAGCCCTGCACTATGAGACTAATGGTTGAAAGTTTGAAGCCACTATTCTGCCATATACACATATTACCCCAGAGACAATAGCCAAATGTTACCGAACATGACTTCACCCAAATAATATTTGGGCTTGTTTATCTGGCCAGTCAAGATTTCAAACACATTTATTCATCTCTAATTTTTTGTTGCATGCGGCACACCCTTCCTGGGTTTCTTTTCTTTTTTCTTTTTCTTTTTCCCCACTGAAGCACATTATATACACAATTGCTATCAATCCAAGATGGATGGGAATAATAATCACATTCCCCCCTTTTCCGTCTTTTTTGTTCCTTTTCCCCTCCCACACATCATGATATTCTTACCTGCAGGATTTACTCCATGTCCTCGGACCGATACTTCTATATACTCTGCTTACCTCTAGCCACGAGCAATACTTTCTTATAACAGGCACGACAAATACTAATCTCTTTGTCCTTCCCTATCGTTATAATTATTTAGAGGTCCATTACTGGATACAATCATATATATATATATATATATATATATATATATATATATATATATATATATATATACACATATTCTTTTATTTATTATGATCCAGTGACTACAGAGATATCACACTGGCCCACTCACCCATGGGAACTATCTAGGACCAACAGTGGATCATCGTGACGCCCACGATCTTGCCAATTATCGGCCATTGCCTTTACTATTTCTCTTCTCAGTGAACTATGTCCTAGTGAGACCAGACACTTCTTTCTCGGTTAACACCGGTTTTAATTGACAGCCAAATTACCCTTACAAAAAAGACTTCTTTTGGTAGGTACCTACATTTGAAGATTATGATATCTTGCATAAACCTGTATAATATGAATTTCACCTTGAATACTTTTTCAGTTATAGAATGTCTAATACAATTTATATAGGTATACATTGTGTATAGAACTCTGGTTGACCCTGAAGAAGGGTTCCCATACCCGAAACGCGTAGGGTCCTGTCCGGTTCTTTCCACTAATGGTGCCTAGGAGTCTTCTGTTTGGATACTGGTCTGTCCTTGCATGCAGGTTTAAAATTTCACATGTATCTAGTCATGTGCTAGATATATAATTTTCTGTTTACAACATTTTGGTTTTCTATGTAATACAATTGTCAAATTATCTATACACAGTTGTATTTTTTGTTCAGTGCTTTAGTGGCATGAAAAGTCCCAAATCATTGGGGGTACCCTTTTTGTATCTATCTATCGGGATGATGGCCACTAGCACTGGGTACTAAGTGATAGGATCCAACAAAATTTAGGTGCGTAACGCACTGGGAACAATCCCAAAAAATCCTAACTAGATGGTACTTAACACCATATCGCCTGTCCAAATTCTATAAACAATCTGATCCCTTGTGCTGGCGAGGCTGTGGCCACGTCAGTACTATCTACCACATTCTTTGGTCCTGCAAAGGTCTTATGGGCTCCTGGAGAAGGGTGTCCGAGATCCTCTCTACGGTCACAGGTATTCTACGACCCATTAATCCGGCCATGGCCCTCCTCTCTCTAGGTATAGATGAAATCCCTCTGGACATGCGCACAGTGTATACTCATATAATGATAGCAGCCAGATCCACTATAGCGAGACATTGCAAACAACCTGATCCTCCTTCCCACCTGGAAGTCATCCGCCTGGTTAACACTCAATTCTCTATGGAGAAAGCACATGCTATGTCTATGGCCCAGGGGGCCAAGTTTACCCACCGTTTGGTCCTCCTGGATAGGCAGTAAATACTATACTTCAGTCCTTTGAAAACCAGTATCGTTACCCCGCTATACTTTTGCACGTTGCTTGTACCGCCTTCCTAAGTGCACTTACTTTACCCCACCAAAGTTGTGTAATGTTAACTCTTCTACCGAGGTTACAGTATTGTTTGATCTTCTCTGCAATGTTATGTGCATTTTCTTCTGACATGAAACTGTGAATTGTTCAATGTTCCAGCTGTTATGTATCTTGACGTACTGAATGTTAAACTTTAAAAATTATTGAAACAAAAATGTTCAGTTTGCAAGGTGAATGTTAGTGAATAAGGTGAATACTCATATATGCTAGAGACTTCCCCCTTTGTTTTTTTTTGTTTTTTTGTTTTTTTGTTTTATTTTTTATTTCCATTAAAAATTACAGGTATTCAAAGAGAACATATCATAATCAGATTTCTTTTCCTCTTTGTTCTAGTATTTACATGCTTTTTCATACACAACAGCTATGTTAGTATCAAAATTTTAGGATTTACTGACCATTACTAAAGATTGAAAGACTGAGCGGGGGAGTGTAAATGTTTTATGGAATTTCTATATAACTTTATCATACCCTTAAGAGGAGACAAACTTCGCTCTCAGAGATAACATTTGATTTCAATTAAAATCATAAGGGCACATGGACTATATATCTCTTTTTAGGCTACTATTCAATGTACTAACCTTCTAAATTAGTTTGCGTTTCCATTCTTACCTCTATTCCTGTGGTTTGAAGTAAATTGAACTTGAAGTACCATGACCTTTCAAGTTATGTCCTCTGTCAGAGAAATGGCCACTAATATTATTATTATTATACAGGATTTATATAGCGCCAAAAGTTTGTGCAGCACTTTACAACATGAGGGCAGACAATACAGTTACAATACAATTCAATACTACAGGAACATAATTTTTTTTTTTAATAAATCCTCATAGTTTTTTTTCTTTTGTAGAATTTGTCTTAGTTCACTTACATAAAGAGATTGGTTCACTAAAGGAGTAGAGGATGTTCACCAAGCAAAGTATTACTTTGCAATGTGAATTTTAGCAGATAAGATGAAGATGTGTTCTCTTTGAAAACCAAATTGCATTTAAGGGAAATTAAAAAACTAAAAAAGGTTTTCCTAGCACAAGAAACAAACCCCCCAAAAAAACCCTACCCAGATTCACTTTATTCCCTAACATTCCATTTTTGGGCTCCAGCTGTGAAATGAAAGAATACAAAGCTTCCTCTGATTTACTAAAGTGAAGATTGTGATGTCATCTACCCTCCTCTATGCCTCAGCTAATCAGTGAAAGCTTTAAATTCACTCAGCAGGTCCGCATGCTAGTGTAGCAAACAGTTCTTTTGGGCTAGCTTTGGCCAACACAAAATAGTTAAAGTGAAAGTAAAGCTGGAAAATCAGCATTGTCAGAATGTTTATACTGCTCTGAAAAACAGTGTCTATTTATGTAAATAAGCAAAGATCTATAAGTAAGGAGATTCTCAACGTATTTCCATAAATAAACAAAAATACAAGATTGTTTTAAGTGGCACTAACCTGAAGATAAGAAGAATACAATTTTGTGCAAACAAATATATATTTATTAAATACTTCAGTGCAGAATAAATGTCAAAAATATAATTGGTGATAAACACAAAACGTGGAACAAAATACAATAAAATGTATTACACAGATAATGTGAGAAATATAATCAAAGATTATTATTTCAGAATAGCAAGGTAACCAAAACCAATGGAGAAATAAAAATTAGGATGGCACTCTGGTGTGCATCATGATATTGAAAAACCCCAATGGAAGCTTAAATGAACAAACTGATGAAAGTTTATTAAGTGGGTCCACAAATGGTTAAAACAATATAACCATTTAATACATATAATACATGTTTCGCTACTAATTTAAAATGACAAAAAAAAGCAGTGTTGGCTACCTCGTCCCCCTCCACCGCCGCTTCCACCTACGCCGCCACATCCACCGCCACCTCAACCTCCCTCCTACTCCATATGGGCCTCGTCCTTCACAGATGAAGAAAATTGTTTTATTTTTCTGTTTGTTTTGTTGTTTTAAGTTATTTCCCTATCCACATTTGTTTGCAGAGCACTTGCCATGCTCTTATCTACATTTTGCTGCCATTTGCAGCAATCTAGCCCTTTCCATTGATTTTTTAGAGCCATTTTAGTGCCTAAAAGTTTGGGTCCCCATTGACTTCAATGGGGTTCGGTGTCCGGGTAAAGTTCGGAAAAAGTCCAGGGCACGGACCCGGACTTTTTTTTCCACGTTCGGCCGAACACGGACATCCAGGTGTCCGCTCAACTCAAAAAATGAGTTCCAGTTGTCCTTCTTCATCTGGATTAAAAGAAAGCATATCAGGAAAAAAAATTGATTGAAAAAAATGTCTCTTGTAAAAGCATATAAGGAGACTACAGTTTGAGTTCCAGTCCACATATGTGAGTGTGTCCTGATAATTTGTTAGATTTTTGCATTTAATAAAATGAGTTCCAGTAGTCCCTCTTCATCTGGATTAAAAGAAAGCATATCAGGAAAAAATACTATCAATACATCGTTGTATACTGGATATATAAGATTGACATAAAGTTCCATATCAGATAAAAGTGCTTTTAGGTTTTTTTTTCCCTTACACATATTTGTATATCAAAAGTGAGCATTGGTTCAACTTATTTACCAACATTTACTTTGCAGTTGTAAATTCCCTTTGCTAAGTTACCAGACCCAACTCCCTGAGTAAACTTAACCCATTATCCCAGAGTGTTCTGCGGTATTATGTAAGAATTAAGAATATTGAGGTTGATTTAGTATGAAAATGTTCAGTTTGCTCCATTGATGCAGAGAAGGCATTTGACCGCGTCCACTGGGGGTACATGAGAGCGGTGCTCACTAAGTTTGAGTTTTTAGGCCCCATTGCCTCAGCTATCTTGGCTTTGTACTCCTCCCCATCTGCCAAGGTTCTCTCCTCTTGTCTACTCTCTAAAATGTTCTCAATTACAAACGGCACCTGCCAAGGCTGCCCTCTATCCCCCCTTTTCTACAATTTGATTATAGAACCCCTAGCCATCTCTATACGAGAACACCCCATGATCCAAGGCTTCAGATTCTCACACTCACATCACTCTATTACCCTATTCGCCGATGATGTGATACTTAGTCTCACAAACCCCATCACCTCCCTCCCCGCGGCTCATCACCTTCTCCAAGTGTTTAGCAACATATCCTACCATAAGGTAAACTTTACCAAATTCCTTATACTGAGCATGGGGGTTCACCCATCAACTGTCTCACACCTGAAATCTACTCTTCCCTACACTTGGATGTCCGAGGACGTTTCTTACTTGGACTTGAAGCTCACTTACCCCTTGTCCAAATTGATATCGTCCAACATGCAGCCTCTTATAGCAACCATTTCAACTGACACACAATCCATAGCCCACGCTGAATTATCATGGGCAGGTAGGATTGCAGCCTTCAAAATGATTTGTTTACATAAGATATTGTATGTCTTCCGTACCCTCCTGGTCCAAATCCCCACAACCCACATAAACACACTGACCAAATTGCTTTGCATGCTAGTGTGGCAGAAAAAACGAGCCAGATGTAACTACTCCCATATGGTCCGACATAAATCTGTAGGCGGTTTAGGTCTCCCAGACTTACACGATTACTGTACAGCAGCTCAACTTGCTCCCATCAGACAGTGGGTCCCTCACTCGCCCACACCACCATGGGTGACAATAGAATCCCTCTTATCCAGATCCACTGATCTTCACCTCCTGCTCATAGCGGACCTGTGGAAACCCATACCTCTATCTCAGCTCCCCATTACCAACCAAACGTTGAAAGCATGGAGAACTCTGCTTGCAAGTCCTGACTCCGGCCCCCCCCCCCCCGACCACCCCAATTTAATTTCCCTTACAAAATCTTTAGGTTCTCCTTCCTTTCACCTCCATCTCCAAATTTACTACGGCTGGTATCCAAGCCATGTCCCAACTTTATTCGCATGCTGTCCTGAAGAGCTTCACTCAGCTTCAGACCGAATTTGACCTACCAGAGTCTGCCAGATTCCCGTACAATTCAATATCCAGTTTTCTTTTGAAACATCCCCCTCCTCCAACCCACCTTCCCTCCTCTATATGGCAATACCTATCTTCCCTACTCACTAAGACTAAAGGTATTTCCCTGTTCTACAATCATCTTCACAACAAATCGTCATTTCACAAAACCTCCCATATGACCAAATCAGAAGAGGATCTACGCACCTCCTTCTCCACCACCCAATGGCAAGCTTCTATACACAGCACATACAGGGCCTCTAGGTTCCCCTGTCACTCCGGGGGGGGGGGGCGGACGCTGCGCTCTGATATCAGATGCTCCAATTGGTCTAGTCCCGGGTAGGGTCAAAGTGCGATGCTCTATTGCGCAGGCACCGGCGTCTGCATGGACGCCTTATAGGGGGCCAATTACCTTCAATAGATGCAGTGGCTGTCTTCTCCCACTGAGGCAGGACGTAGGTGAGTACACTGCCATATTCTTCAATACCGGCACCCTTCTTGTTTCCTTATTTCATGCACTTGATTGGTTATCGGGATATTCATGCTGATGGGTGATTTACTGGCATATTTTATTCCTGAGTAAAAAAAACCCCAAGATAAATGGGATTATATAGCGCTTGCTGGTAGGATCATAAAGGAATGTAAATTGTAATAAAAGAGCTATTAATAAAATTTACATAAAATCTATACCCTTAAAATAAACACACAGTGATATATATAAAACATTAGTGTCATAAAAGTGTAATGATGCCAGGTGAAGTCCAAAGTAAAAAGTTCATAAGTGACTTAGTGACAAATAATCCACTTCAGTGCAAAGAAAAGTGCTAGTGCTCGGTGTCGGATCCTCCAATGGACCAAAAAATCCAATCTTGAGGAGTGGCTTCAGGAAAGGGTAAGGTGTAAACTCACCAGATATGATGGGTCTCAATTGCCTTACGGCAGAGAGACCTATAGTGCTTTGTGACCTTCCAGGTCAAAGGAATGGTGACTGCTGGGCTGTGTTCCCCGTAGACCGAAATCCCCTTCCTGAGCTGGTGAGGTCCTCTGAGTCCGATTAACCACTTTACCACCGGAGGATTTTCCTGCTAAAAGACCAGGGGTTATTTTGCGATTTTTTACTGCGTGACTTTAACGGACAATCGCGCGGTCGTGCGACGCTGTACCTAAACGAATTTCACGTCCTTTTTTTCCCACAAACAGAGCTTTCTTTTGGTGGTATTTGATCACCTGTGCGATTTTTTGATCACGCGCTATAAACAAAAAAAGAGCGTAATTTTTGCAAAAACAACAATATTTTTCACTTTTTTTTATATGAAATTCCCCCAAAAAAAAATGTAAAAATCAAAATTTTTTAAAATTTTCGGCCAATTTGTTTTACGCTACCTATGTTTGGTAAAAAAAATCGCAAAAAGCGTATTTTGATTGGTTTGCGCAAAAGTTATCGCGTTTACTAACAAAGGGAAAGATTTTTGTCATTTTTGGTGTTTTTTTTTTTAACGAGTAATGGCGGCGATCTGCGATTTTTTTTGCGGTACTGCGACATTGCGGCGGACAGATCGGACCCTTGACTGACATTTTTGACACTTTTGGGGGTACCAGTGACATTACTGCAGTAATCAGTGCTATATATATGCACTGTTACTGCAAAAATGACACTGGCAGGGAAGGGGTTAACAGTATTGGACAGGGAGGGGTTAAGTGTGTCCTAGGGGCGTGATTTTAACTGTGTAGGGACAGGTCTACTAGTGTAAAAACAAAGATCAACAGTTCTACATAGTAGAACTGTTTGATCTTCACTTTTACACAGGGAGAACTGACAGGTGGCTTGTTTACACAAGCCGCTCTGTCTTTCTCCCGCTGTAGCGGCGATCGTAGTGTGACCGGCGGACATCGGGTCCGCCAGTCACACTCCCGCACTCCTCCGTGAACGAGCCGAGGCGGGCGCGCGCCTCGGCGGGCGCGCGCCCGCCCGCTATTGGCTCTGGAAGGAGTGACAGGCGAGCGACGTAGACCTACGTCACTCTGCCTGGCCGGGGCCGACTGCCGCAGTAAATATACTGTGCGCAGTCGGCAAGCGGTTAAGGAGAAAACACAAGGCTCCAAATGGTGCAATACCGTTTAAAAAGTTTATTGGAGTTTAGTAGTCAAACAAAGACTTAGGTGGACTTAGGTGGAACTCTCCACGCTACAGACATCACAATAGAGGGCACGAAACTAGCGTGTTTTTATCTTTGTTTGACTACTAAACTCCAATAAACTTTTTAAATAACTACACTAACTACATGGTTCCTTATACTTGGATATGGCTTTGTCTCTGTCCTTAGTTTCACTAGCAAGATGCAAATATCTGGACATACCCGGCCGGTATACAAGCCTGAACTAATTACATGGCTTTTTATATTCGGACATAGCTCTATCTCTGTGGATATTACTAAAATGGCTACATCTATGTGCATCTCTCTGAGTACCTTTTTAAACAGAAAAACGAGATCACATACCTTTTCTCAGGTTCCCTTAGTGGGCTGCTAAGCTTGAATGTTTTGAACACTTGAAAAATTATTAAGCCCTGCACTATGAGACTAATGGTTGAAAGTTTGAAGCCACTATTCTGCCATATACACATATTACCCCAGAGACAATAGCCAAATGTTACCGAACATGACTTCACCCAAATAATATTTGGGCTTGTTTATCTGGCCAGTCAAGATTTCAAACACATTTATTCATCTCTAATTTTTTGTTGCATGCGGCACACCCTTCCTGGGTTTCTTTTCTTTTTTCTTTTTCTTTTTCCCCACTGAAGCACATTATATACACAATTGCTATCAATCCAAGATGGATGGGAATAATAATCACATTCCCCCCTTTTCCGTCTTTTTTGTTCCTTTTCCCCTCCCACACATCATGATATTCTTACCTGCAGGATTTACTCCATGTCCTCGGACCGATACTTCTATATACTCTGCTTACCTCTAGCCACGAGCAATACTTTCTTATAACAGGCACGACAAATACTAATCTCTTTGTCCTTCCCTATCGTTATAATTATTTAGAGGTCCATTACTGGATACAATCATATATATATATATATATATATATATATATATATATATATATATATATATACACATATTCTTTTATTTATTATGATCCAGTGACTACAGAGATATCACACTGGCCCACTCACCCATGGGAACTATCTAGGACCAACAGTGGATCATCGTGACGCCCACGATCTTGCCAATTATCGGCCATTGCCTTTACTATTTCTCTTCTCAGTGAACTATGTCCTAGTGAGACCAGACACTTCTTTCTCGGTTAACACCGGTTTTAATTGACAGCCAAATTACCCTTACAAAAAAGACTTCTTTTGGTAGGTACCTACATTTGAAGATTATGATATCTTGCATAAACCTGTATAATATGAATTTCACCTTGAATACTTTTTCAGTTATAGAATGTCTAATACAATTTATATAGGTATACATTGTGTATAGAACTCTGGTTGACCCTGAAGAAGGGTTCCCATACCCGAAACGCGTAGGGTCCTGTCCGGTTCTTTCCACTAATGGTGCCTAGGAGTCTTCTGTTTGGATACTGGTCTGTCCTTGCATGCAGGTTTAAAATTTCACATGTATCTAGTCATGTGCTAGATATATAATTTTCTGTTTACAACATTTTGGTTTTCTATGTAATACAATTGTCAAATTATCTATACACAGTTGTATTTTTTGTTCAGTGCTTTAGTGGCATGAAAAGTCCCAAATCATTGGGGGTACCCTTTTTGTATCTATCTATCGGGATGATGGCCACTAGCACTGGGTACTAAGTGATAGGATCCAACAAAATTTAGGTGCGTAACGCACTGGGAACAATCCCAAAAAATCCTAACTAGATGGTACTTAACACCATATCGCCTGTCCAAATTCTATAAACAATCTGATCCCTTGTGCTGGCGAGGCTGTGGCCACGTCAGTACTATCTACCACATTCTTTGGTCCTGCAAAGGTCTTATGGGCTCCTGGAGAAGGGTGTCCGAGATCCTCTCTACGGTCACAGGTATTCTACGACCCATTAATCCGGCCATGGCCCTCCTCTCTCTAGGTATAGATGAAATCCCTCTGGACATGCGCACAGTGTATACTCATATAATGATAGCAGCCAGATCCACTATAGCGAGACATTGCAAACAACCTGATCCTCCTTCCCACCTGGAAGTCATCCGCCTGGTTAACACTCAATTCTCTATGGAGAAAGCACATGCTATGTCTATGGCCCAGGGGGCCAAGTTTACCCACCGTTTGGTCCTCCTGGATAGGCAGTAAATACTATACTTCAGTCCTTTGAAAACCAGTATCGTTACCCCGCTATCCTTTTGCACGTTGCTTGTACCGCCTTCCTAAGTGCACTTACTTTACCCCACCAAAGTTGTGTAATGTTAACTCTTCTACCGAGGTTACAGTATTGTTTGATCTTCTCTGCAATGTTATGTGCATTTTCTTCTGACATGAAACTGTGAATTGTTCAATGTTCCAGCTGTTATGTATCTTGACGTACTGAATGTTAAACTTTAAAAATTATTGAAACAAAAATGTTCAGTTTGCAAGGTGAATGTTAGTGAATAAGGTGAATACTCATATATGCTAGAGACTTCCCCCTTTGTTTTTTTTTGTTTTTTTGTTTTTTTGTTTTATTTTTTATTTCCATTAAAAATTACAGGTATTCAAAGAGAACATATCATAATCAGATTTCTTTTCCTCTTTGTTCTAGTATTTACATGCTTTTTCATACACAACAGCTATGTTAGTATCAAAATTTTAGGATTTACTGACCATTACTAAAGATTGAAAGACTGAGCGGGGGAGTGTAAATGTTTTATGGAATTTCTATATAACTTTATCATACCCTTAAGAGGAGACAAACTTCGCTCTCAGAGATAACATTTGATTTCAATTAAAATCATAAGGGTACATGGACTATATATCTCTTTTTAGGCTACTATTCAATGTACTAACCTTCTAAATTAGTTTGCGTTTCCATTCTTACCTCTATTCCTGTGGTTTGAAGTAAATTGAACTTGAAGTACCATGACCTTTCAAGTTATGTCCTCTGTCAGAGAAATGGCCACTAATATTATTATTATTATACAGGATTTATATAGCGCCAAAAGTTTGTGCAGCACTTTACAACATGAGGGCAGACAATACAGTTACAATACAATTCAATACTACAGGAACATAATTTTTTTTTTTTAATAAATCCTCATAGTTTTTTTTCTTTTGTAGAATTTGTCTTAGTTCACTTACATAAAGAGATTGGTTCACTAAAGGAGTAGAGGATGTTCACCAAGCAAAGTATTACTTTGCAATGTGAATTTTAGCAGATAAGATGAAGATGTGTTCTCTTTGAAAACCAAATTGCATTTAAGGGAAATTAAAAAACTAAAAAAGGTTTTCCTAGCACAAGAAACAAACCCCCCAAAAAAACCCTACCCAGATTCACTTTATTCCCTAACATTCCATTTTTGGGCTCCAGCTGTGAAATGAAAGAATACAAAGCTTCCTCTGATTTACTAAAGTGAAGATTGTGATGTCATCTACCCTCCTCTATGCCTCAGCTAATCAGTGAAAGCTTTAAATTCACTCAGCAGGTCCGCATGCTAGTGTAGCAAACAGTTCTTTTGGGCTAGCTTTGGCCAACACAAAATAGTTAAAGTGAAAGTAAAGCTGGAAAATCAGCATTGTCAGAATGTTTATACTGCTCTGAAAAACAGTGTCTATTTATGTAAATAAGCAAAGATCTATAAGTAAGGAGATTCTCAACTAGTGTTGAGCGAACACGGACTGTATTATTCGTGTTCGTACCGAATAATTGGATTTTTTTTACCCGAACACGGACACGGACACTTTACTGTATGTTCGGGTAAAAATCCGTGTTCGGTCGTTTTATTTCCGGGTTTTGCATGCTTTGGCGCTCTTTTCATGGCGGGCTTTCAACAGCCAATCAACAATCGTTTAACTGGTGTGCCTTAAGCCATCCCAGCCATGCCTGCAAATGTCTTAGTAGCTGTGATTGGCCGTCTGAAGCATGTGACCAAGTCTTTATAAGTTCGAGGCAGCCGCCGCAGCAGCGTCATTCTGCTGCTTAGCTAAGGGACAGAGCACACATCAATGTGCTGGCTGCTGATTAGGGAAAGATAGGCAGGAAAAAACCATTTGTGTCCGGATAGAATTGAGGGACAGGTCGGAGTGTTTAGGCAGGGCGAGTTGTAGGCATTTTAGGGATAGAGTCTGCTGAATTATAGGGTCAGTGTCTTCTACAAACTACAATCGATATTGCTGTGTGGGGGGTGGGGTGAATCTGCACTCAATCCTGATCTACGATCTCTTCTCAATCCTGTTAGGGACAGAGTCTGCTGAATTTTAGGGAAACTGTGTTCTACAAACTACAATCGATATTGCTGTGTGGTGTGGGATTGGAGATAGGCAGGTGTCAGTGATCCACATCCATTTTTCTGTGTGTGAGCTGCAGTGAACACAATCTTTTTGGGCTGCAGTGAACACAATCTTTTTGGGCTGCAGTGAACACAATCTTTTTGGGCTGCAGTGAACACAATCTTTTTGGGCTGCAGTGAACACAATCTTTTTGGGGTGCAGTGAACAAAATCTTTTTGGGGTGCAGTGAACACAATCCTTTTTGGTGTGCAGTGAACACAATCTTTGTGGGGTGCAGTGAACAAAATCCTTTGTGGGGTGCAGTGAACACAATCTTTTTGGGGTGCAGTGAACAAAATCCTTTTTGGGGTGCAGTGAACAACATCCTTTTTGGGGTGCAGTGAACACAATCTTTTTGGGGTGCAGTGAACAAAATCCTTTGTGGGGTGCAGTGAACACAATCTTTTTGGGGTGCAGTGAACACAATCTTTTTGGGGTGGAGTGAACAACATCCTTTTTGGGGTGCAGTGAACAAAATCCTTTTTGGGGTGCAGTGAACAAAATCATTTTTGGGGTGCAGTGAACACAATCTTTTTGGGGTGCAGTGAACACAATCTTTGTGGGGTGCAGTGAACACAATCTTTTTGGGGTGGAGTGAACAACATCCTTTTTGGGGTGCAGTGAACAACATCCTTTTTGGGGTGCAGTGAACACAATCTTTTTGGGGTGCAGTGAACACAATCTTTGTGGGGTACAGTGAACAGAATCTTTGTGGGGTGCAGTGAACACAATCTTTGGGGGGTACAGTGAACACAATCTTTTTGGGGTGCAGTGAACACAATCTTTGTGGGGTGCAGTGAACACAATCTTTTTGGGGTGGAGTGAACAAAATCATTTTTGGGGTGCAGTGAACAACATCCTTTTTGGGGTGCAGTGATCAAAATCCTTTTTGGGGTGCAGTGAACACAATCTTTTTGGGGTGCAGTGAACAAAATCCTTTGTGGGGTGCAGTGAACAGAATCTTTGTGGGGTGCAGTGAACACAATCTTTGGGGGGGTACAGTGAACACAATCTTTTTGGGGTGCAGTGAACACAATCTTTGTGGGGTACAGTGAACAGAATCTTTGTGGGGTGCAGTGAACACAATCTTTGGGGGGTACAGTGAACACAATCTTTTTGGGGTGCAGTGAACACAATCTTTGGGGGGTACAGTGAACACAATCTTTTTGGGGTGCAGTGAACACAATCTTTGTGGGGTGCAGTGAACACAATCTTTGGGGGGGTACAGTGAACACAATCTTTTTGGGGTGCAGTGAACAACATCCTTTTAGGGTGCAGTGAACACAATCTTTGTGGGGTGCAGTGAACAACATCCTTTTAGGGTGCAGTGAACACAATCTTTGTGGGGTACAGTGAACAGAATCTTTGTGGGGTGCAGTGAACACAATCTTTGGGGGGTACAGTGAACACAATCTTTGTGAGGTGCAGTGAACACAATCTTTGTGGGGTGCAGTGAACACAATCATTGTGGGGTGCAGTGAACTCAATCTTTGTGGGGTACAGTGAACACAATCTCATACTTCTGAAGATTTGAGGGTGCTGCCTGTTCCATACTCCCCCTACTCCTCATCTAGCCTTTTAGGGGTACAAACAATAGTAATTGGGGCCTAGTGTGGTTGTGTACGTGTGATATACATACACTTTTTTTGGATCATATTTTCTATTCCGCTATTTAATCAAAAACCTTTGGGGATCAGTTAAATTGGGGGATAGTCTGTGTTGGTACGTGTGAGAGAGATCCACCTTTCCAAGTTGTTGGGGTTCATCTCATACTTCTGAAGGTTTGAGGGTGCTGCCTGTTCCATACCCCCCCTACTCCTCATCTAGCCTTTTAGGGGTACAAACAATAGTAATTGGGGCCTAGTGTGGTTGTGTACGTGTGATATACATACACTTTTTTTGGATCATATTTTCTATTCCGCTATTTAATCAAAAACCTTTGGGGATCAGTTAAATTGGGGGATAGTCTGTGTTGGTACGTGTGAGAGAGATCCACCTTTCCAAGTTGTTGGGGTTCATCTCATACTTCTGAAGGTTTGAGGGTGCTGCCTGTTCCATACCCCCCCTACTCCTCATCTAGCCTTTTAGGGGTACAAACAATAGTAATTGGGGCCTAGTGTGGTTGTGTACGTGTGATATACATACACTTTTTTTGGATCATATTTTCTATTCCGCTATTTAATCAAAAACCTTTGGGGATCAGTTAAATTGGGGGATAGTCTGTGTTGGTACGTGTGAGAGAGATCCACCTTTCCAAGTTTTTGGGGTTCATCTCATTCTTCTGAAGATTTGAGGGTGCTGCCTGTTGCATACCCCCCCTACTCCTCATCTAGCCTTTTAGGGGTACAAACAATAGTAATTGGGGCCTAGTGTGGTTGTGTACGTGTGATATACATACACTTTTTTTGGATCATATTTTCTATTCCGCTATTTAATCAAAAACCTTTGGGGATCAGTTAAATTGGGGGATAGTCTGTGTTGGTACGTGTGAGAGAGATCCACCTTTCCAAGTTGTTGGGGTTCATCTCATACTTCTGAAGGTTTGAGGGTGCTGCCTGTTCCATACTCCCCCTACTCCTAGCCTTTTAGGGGTACAAACAATAGTAATTGGGGCCTAGTGTGGTTGTGTACGTGTGATATACATACACTTTTTTTGGATCATATTTTCTATTCCGCTATTTAATCAAAAACCTTTGGGGATCAGTTAAATTGGGGGATAGTCTGTGTTGGTACGTGTGAGAGAGATCCACCTTTCCAAGTTGTTGGGGTTCATCTCATACTTCTGAAGGTTTGAGGGTGCTGCCTGTTCCATACCCCCCCTACTCCTCATCTAGCCTTTTAGGGGTACAAACAATAGTAATTGGGGCCTAGTGTGGTTGTGTACGTGTGATATACATACACTTTTTTTGGATCATATTTTCTATTCCGCTATTTAATCAAAAACCTTTGGGGATCAGTTAAATTGGGGGATAGTCTGTGTTGGTACGTGTGAGAGAGATCCACCTTTCCAAGTTGTTGGGGTTCATCTCATACTTCTGAAGGTTTGAGGGTGCTGCCTGTTCCATACTCCCCCTACTCCTCATCTAGCCTTTTAGGGGTACAAACAATAGTAATTGGGGCCCAGTGTGGTTGTGTACGTGTGATATACATACACTTTTCTTGGATCATATTTTCTATTCCGCTATTTAATCAAAAACCTTTGGGGATCAGTTAAATTGGGGGATAGTCTGTGTTGGTACGTGTGAGAGAGATCCACCTTTCCAAGTTGTTGGGGTTCATCTCATACTTCTGAAGGTTTGAGGGTGCTGCCTGTTCCATACCCCCCCTACTCCTCATCTAGCCTTTTAGGGGTACAAACAATAGTAATTGGGGCCTAGTGTGGTTGTGTATGTGTGATATACATACACTTTTTTTGGATCATATTTTCTATTCCGCTATTTAATCAAAAACCTTTGGGGATCAGTTAAATTGGGGGATAGTCTGTGTTGGTACGTGTGAGAGAGATCCACCTTTCCAAGTTTTTGGGGTTCATCTCATACTTCTGAAGATTTGAGGGTGCTGCATGTTCCATACTCCTCTTCCTCATCCTCCCTTTAGGGTAGGAAAAAATTTAATCGGGCCTAGTCTGTGTTTGTACGTGTGAGATACACAGTTTTTTATCCTATTCCGCTATTCAATACACACCCTTTTGGTGTAAAAAACATTAAATTGCGGCATAGTTTGCATATTTGACATTTGCATATATTGTGCCTTGTTGCGCTGTTTTGGGTACTCCACCAACATGGCCAGTGGCAATGACGCCATTCTCAGCTTAACTATCCCACTTCTATGCCTCCTTGAAAAAACAATTTGGGCGATGATGGAAGAGGATGTGGCACAGGATGAGGAGGAGGAGGAGGAGGATGAAGAGGTAACATTTCAAAGGCTTTCAGGGCAGTCATTCGCAAGGGGCTCCGAGGGTGGGTTCCTGCACACACAAACGCCAGGGACACAATTGTCCAGCAGGGGCACAGTTCTGGAGGATGAGGAGGATGAGGAGGAGGAGGAGCTGGAGGAGGAGATGGAACCATGTTCACAGCAGGGTGGCACCCAGGCCAGCTCATGGCCATCACTGGTGCGTGGCTGGGGGGATACAGAGGACACGGACGATACACCTCCCACAGAGGACAGCCTTTCGTCGCCTCTGGGCAGCCTGGCACACATGAGCGATTACATGCTGCAGTGTCTCCACAACGACCGCCGAGTTGCCCACATTCTAACTTGTGCTGATTACTGGGTGGCCACGCTGCTGGATCCCCGTTACAAGGACAACGTACCGTCCTTAATTCACTCACTGGAGCGCGATCGCAAGATGCGCGAGTACAAGCGCACGCTGGTAGACGCCATGCTGCTGGCATTCCCATCTGACAGCGGGGCCACAGTGGAAGCACAAGGCAGAGGAGGAGGAGGAGGAGGTCGCCAACGCAACCAGGGCACCGCCAGCACCTCAGAAGGCAGGGTTAGCATGGCCGAAATGTGGAAAAGCTTTGTCAGCACGCCACAACAAACAGCAGCACCAGCAGCTCAGATGGAACGTCTTAGCAGGAGGCAGCATTTTACCAACATGGTGGAGCAGTATGTGTGCACACGCCTACATGTAGTGAATGACGGGTCTGCCCCCTTCAACTTCTGGGTCTCCAAATTGGGCACATGGCCTGAGCTTGCCCTTTACGCCTTGGAGGTGCTGGCGTGCCCTGCAGCCAGTGTATTATCTGAACGGGTATTTAGCACGGCTGGGGGCGTTATAACAGACAAGCGCAGCCGCCTGTCCAGAGACAATGTGGACAAGCTCACGTTCATTAAAATGAACCAGGCATGGATCCCACGGGACTTTTCCGTACCTTATGCAGAATAGCAATGGATACCGACCTTACCCACCCATTGTTCCATTTTTGCTCTTTCTCACTCTTTTGGGGTGTACCCTCATTTAAAATTTTTGAAAAGAAGCAGTGTTGGCTACCTCGTCCTCCTCCTCAGGGCCAGATTAATGTAGGGGCTATTGGAGCTGCAGCTCCAGGCCCCTACCTTTTATATAGGCCCCGGGTTGGCCATATTCACTGTTACCGCTCTTCTGTCACTTGTAAACACAGAAGTCTGGCTTCTATGCTCGCTTCCCCAGGCAGCACCCTCAGAACCTCCCCACACAGCGTGAAGGCCGGACAAGGAGGGACAGTTGGCGATGCATGGATGTGTTTATGGGCTTCAGAGACAGCATCCCATGTTGAATTAGGCATGCATGGCTGCACCCTTCCTCCTCTGGGTGCATGGCAAGGCACGGCCCTTAAGGCCCTTCAAAATCCTCAGCACCAAGCCCATGATGCTGTTAATCCGGCCCTGGTCCTCCTCCACCGCCGCTTCCACCTACACCGCCCATAGGTGTGCGCAGCCTATTGCATTAAGGTGTGCACCCCAAAGTTGAAATACACATGCATGTGTTTGCCAGCAGGGAGAGTAATGTATCGGGGCCATGTACCTGTAGGCAAGGAGAAATAGAGCAGAGCAGGTCCCAGGGAGATCTTTCCCATCTCCTCACTGGCAATGCTATGTGCCCTAGGTGATTAGGGTGTGCCCAGGCACACCCAGCACACCCTGTGCGCACGCCTATGTCACCGCCACATCCACCACCACCTCAACCTCCCTCCTACTCCATATGGGCCTCGTCCTTCAGAGATGAAGAAGAACATTGTTTTATTTTTCTGTTTTTTTTTGTTGTTTTAAGTTATTTCCCTATCCACATTTGTTTGCAGAGCACTTGCCATGCTCTTAATTACGTTTTGCTGCCATTTGCAGCACTCTAGCCCTTTCCTTTGGTGTTTTAGAGCCATTTTAGTGCCTTAAAGTTCGGGTCCCCATTGACTTCAATGGGGTTCGGTGTCCGGGAAAAGTTCGGTAAAAGTCCGGGACACGGACCCGGACTTTTTTTTAAAGTTCGGCCGAACCCGTCGAACACGGACATCTAGGTGTCCGCTCAACCCTATTCTCAACGTATTTCCATAAATAAACAAAAATACAAGATTGTTTTAAGTGGCACTAACCTGAAGATAAGAAGAATACAATTTTGTGCAAACAAATATATATTTATTAAATACTTCAGTGCAGAATAAATGTCAAAAATATAATTGGTGATAAACACAAAACGTGGAACAAAATACAATAAAATGTATTACACAGATAATGTGAGAAATATAATCAAAGATTATTATTTCAGAATAGCAAGGTAACCAAAACCAATGGAGAAATAAAAATTAGGATGGCACTCTGGTGTGCATCATGATAGTGAAAAACCCCAATGGAAGCTTAAATGAACAAACTGATGAAAGTTTATTAAGTGGGTCCACAAATGGTTAAAACAATATAACCATTTAATACATATAATACATGTTTCGCTACAAATGTAGCTTTGTCAACTTGCTACAAAGCTACATTTGTAGCGAAACATGTAGTTGTGGCAATCGGGAGGCTCCACAGAAGCGAGCGCATCCTTTCCTCCGCTCCCCTCAAATTCCGGGTGTCTCTTCGGCCGGCTCTCTACGGACTTCCGGTCTCTTGTGGTGACGTCATCTGCGTTCGCCTCCCGGTGCTCACGGCGGGCACTGAGGGAGCATAAAGCAGCGGCTCCGGTCCAGGAACGTGGCCGCACACTGGACCGTGTGAGCCCTTCCCGCATAAACCAATTCCTTTCTTCATCTGAGAGCCCTATCCCTTTCCATCGGTCATCAGGCTCCCATTACATACATCAGGGATTCCTGCAAAGACTAGCCAGGAGACACAGAGGCTTCAAGGATCGGTAGGACTACCTATTATATTGTTTTAACCATTTGTGGACCCACTTAATAAACTTTCATCAGTTTGTTCATTTAAGCTTCCATTGGGGTTTTTCACTATTATGATGCACACCAGAGCGCCATCCTAATTTTTATTTCTCTGTACCTATACGCCATCCAGTGTTTAGGAGTGGGCGAACAGTGTTGCGATAGACTTACATATGCAACTGTGCATTCTCCATACAAGGACATTTATAGGATTTTCAAACCTTGGATTAGCGCCAGAACCCCCTTTTTTGAGTAACCAAAACCAATGACTTCTAGAATATGATTAATAGCCTACCAAGAGTACACAAAAGATGGCAACCAATCTAAGATTTGGCAAATAAATAGTGTGCTAACAATGAAAACTAATTATAGATCAATATAAATCAATATAAAAGTCTCTCAAATAATGTGTCTTTGCTTGGACTTCTAAAAAAAAAAATGTTCTTTAAGTGAATCCGTGCCAAAGTGACGTAGTAGTATAAACATACAATGGTGTTTCACATAAACCAATGTAATGGATATAAAAGAAGAACATACAAGTCTCTCAAATTATGTGAATCAACTTAAAACATCAAAATAAGATAAGTGAGTCCATGCCAAGGTGACGTGCCAATATGTGCAGACAATGGTGTTTCACACAAACAAATGTTCTTAATGCCAGGGTGGCCTCTTACCACAGTAAACTTCTATAATGACATTCAAGTGGTAGAGGTGACAATGTGGTAAGGTGGTAACACCCAGTGGTAAAGATGGAATCTTACCAGAAATCAGGGAGAGATGAGCTTGGACTGCTGGAAAAAAAAGGAAATCCAATATGTAGATAATAAAGAGTAATAAACTCTCGCTGGGAAATCCTGGAGCTGGTCTACTTCACAGTGATAGGTTCCGGTGTCTCAATGGCCAAGGAGAAAGTACCCAAAGGAAAAAAAGGACTGATGGTGCATTACCCTCAATATATATTTATTAAAAAAGAAGGCAACCACTTACATCAAAAAACAGAAACAAACACATGTAAAAAAGCTCAAGTAAAAATTGCACGGCCGCCTGCAGAACGGTCCGTGGCATATGGTGACGCAGCTAGCCCCCTCCGACGCATTTCCACTTAGGAGTTGTCTACTGGGAATGGAGCTGAGGCCGCGCTGCCATTCTCCCTGTTAAAATACGTTAACGGATGGGCCCTTCCGGCCCGGCCACATCAGGGTCCCGGAAGTGCGGTGTCGTCACTTCCGGTGTTACGACCAACTTGCGCGTTGAAAGAGAGACAGGAAGTGAGCCAGCGGTGCATTAAGGAAACCAAAAAGAATTGTAAAAAAAAAGAAAAAACTTCCTGCTAGGTATAATTAGATGACTTATGGTCCATTTACATAGCTGGATGACGTGCTGAGATTTAAAAAATAAAAACCTTTGAAAAGGTAAATAATTTGAAAATTGTAGAAAATTGTAGAAATGCATCTAAAGCTCAGGCTGAGTCACAAACAAAGGTACCCAACGGAGCATGTGCGAAATCAAGGTGGAGAAATGTATGTATTCTCCCTCCATCTCTAACTGACATGAAACTTTTATCCTATAGGAAATGTAGGCGGGGATCTTGGTTTCCATATGACAAATACCTCAAAAAGGGGCTTATTTGCTAAGTTTCTATAACTCGGACACAACTTTGAACAATCACCAGGGGGGACTGTTGGATTACAATCAAATTTGGGACATTGAATTTAATTTCATTTTTTTCCCAAAGATAACCTTTTGACCTTATACTAGAAAAAAAATCAAAATCTTGTGTGGGATGCCATCATGCCACCATCCTGTCAAGAATAGTGTCTGGTGTGTAGGATTTATATGACCAAGACAAAATGTAAAACAAACCTTCTAGCGAATGTCTATATAAGTAAATAAGTGAAGCAACTTAAGTGGAATTAAGAATTAGCTTTTTACACACAAAAAAAAAACAATAGTATACAAAGCATTCCTAGAATATATATATATATATATATATATATATATATATATATATATATATATATATATATATATATATACTGTATATATGCTTCACATAATGTAATAATATTGTTGCTAAAACAATCACTATAATTAATAATAAGGTTTCCTCAAGCATATTTTAAATGAGCCCTTAAAAGAAATATACTGAACATTGTCCACTGTGAAACACAAATAAGCAGGGCTTTTTTTCTCAGAAAAAAGGTGCAGGAACTCAACCACGACCCCCCCTACCCTAACAAATCCCCTCCCAAAACTGGTCAAAATTTCACTAACAGTGGGAGCAGTGGCGGATGGTGCATATGGGGCGCAGGGGAGCCCCCCCCCCCATCCATGCATCTGGCCCCCTACTCTACATGTTGGTCACCAGACGCATGAACTTCAATGGGGCTTTTTTTTTTTTTTAGCCATGTGATTAGAGCCAGAGGCTCTAATAGGCTAAAAAAAAGGTGGGCTCGCCCACCCAGTTGTGTGACAATAGCGAATAAAAATTTGCCATTGTCAGACGGATCCTCCTCCTGGCCTATCAGGAAGCGGGTTCTGAGAAGCCATGCCATTGGGCATGGAGGAGGAGGGAGGAGGAGATGCAGAAGATGGGGAAGAAGCCTCAGCCGTTCGCCTGCCGCAGATGGGTGAGTGAGCCGGCGGGGGGGGGGGGTCCTGTACTGTAATGTCATGTTATGCTATGCTGTGGGCCCTGTACTGTAATGCTGTGTGTACTGTGTGCGGCCTAGTGTGGTCCGGGAGGAGGGGGTTTATGGTGCGTTCCGTCTGCTGTCCCCCCGGCCCATGGAGCACCAGCCTCCACTAAGTGGGAAGGTCCTAAAGGGGCATCAAATACCAGGAGTACATAATGTATGGAGTGCAGAGCTCGGGAGTGTGCTACATAGAAAGTGCAGAGTTCATCCTTCTTCCACGGCTGCTTAGTTCTGCATCCCTCATCCACATCTCAATTTTATCCCTCTTCTTCTCTAGTACCTTACCTCACACTGTAGATGGCATCAGCTCTCTCACTTGCAGGGGATCATCCAGTGGGGGTGTCAGCATTCACACTGCACCCCAGGCACTGGCATCTCCTTTGTCCCCAAACTGCACTTGGAAAACACAAGAAGCCAGACCTCTGTGTTTATGAGTAATAGTGGTGAGTATGGAGCAGAGGGCCTCAGCCAAAGGTGGTGGAACTGAGTTCCACCAAGTTCCAGCTGAAAAAAAGCCCTGCAAATAAGGCTTCAAATATCACCCTCATTAGTATCTGGTGTCATTCTGGCTGGACTCTATCTGGTGAGATGTCAGAAGGCCCCATTATTTATGGCTTGAAGAAAAAAAAATCTTTTGCTGAGACTTAAAATTTGTCTGTAAAGACATCTTGCTTAAAGAAAATGAACTTTCATTCACCCAATGACAAAATGGCTGCTAGGCTGCCCAGAATTACTATATGTATACAATAATATGTACGGGCCTTATATGACTCCTTTTTATTCTCCCCAATATTCCTTTACAGCATTAGCCCCAGAGTCCTGGGGAACACATGGCGAAGTAAGCCAAGTATGTAAATGTACAGGAAAAAAAGGACCCTGTACTGCATACTCTTTCTGAAACCTTGATTTGGTACCCTGATGGTTGTTTTACATATTTATGTGTCACAGTTGTACACATTACTGTGTTATGGTTCACTTTCTATCAAAACTAATATAAATAGATGGGTTCCTTTGTTTTTTACTTAGTGAAAACCAAAATGAAACTATGATAATAGATTTTTTTTATTTTTGTTTTACATCAGATTTTATTTCACACATTTTTAAATCAATAATTGATTTGTTAAATCTTGCCACACTTTAAAACCATGGCTGCATTTCCTTATCTGCTTCCTCATCATGTTTGCAGATGATTTGCAGCATCTATATAGTGACTATACTATATGAATGGCTGTAAGCATTTTTTATCATAGGCAGAAAATAAATAGATCCTAAAAACTATTAGAAATAGATGAGGTTGCATGTTTTTACTAAAACTTAGTTTAGGGTTGCAAAATGTAGTGTGCTAAACAAGTTACTTTAAAAAAAAAAAAAGGTTTCTAGGCATACAGCAGAGCTAACAACCTCAACTTTGCAATTTCTATGCAGTGTTAAGTGCTTTACTATAAGTAGCCACAAGTGCACATTTTTCATTGCTGTTTACTTATTAATGGCACAGCCGAGTCTTCGCAGTTTTCTGAAAAAAAGAAAAAAGGCAACAATAGCTAGTCATTAAGATTAAATCCATATAATGCTGGAAGTACCCAAAGTCTATTTACTAGACCTTTGGATGCCTCTTGTGTTGGGCACTAGGGTTTGTGAGTAGGCATATGCAGTTTGTTTTGTTCTGAATCAAAATTCTGACACATTTTTCAATAATTTGAAATTTGGATGTATCTGAATTTTCAAATCACAATAGGAATGATTTTAAACAAACCCTAAATAAATTATAACAATACGAAATTTCACTAGAATTCAAATCAAATTCAAAATAGAAACACAGTGCTTAAACCATCAACCACAAATTATATCAATCAATACTAAATTATAAAATGGTGCAAACCAAAATATTTTTATCATAAAATGCTGTTAAAAAAGTGCTCTTGTGTTCAGCAATAAGCCACCACCACATTTGAGAATTCACCAGACAGGATTGACAACCTGTTAGAATAAGTCAATCAGCATATTCCACCAAGGGGTTAATCATCTAAGGTAATATAAATATTTTTATACATTATTATTATAATGCCTATATTTACTTTGTGGTTAAGAATAGCTGCATGCTCTTCTGGGTTGTACATTTTTTTCCAATCATGTGCAATATTTTTTATGTGATATTTTATCGTACGAAACCAGCACACATTTACACTAAAATTGTGGGTTCTGTTCAGTAACAAGAAAAATTTGAAAGGTTGCTCCTTCAGTAATTTTCTTTAGGAAGGTCTGAATTGGCTCTTGAAATTTGTGTACACTCTAAATGAAAATCTTATAATAGTTCTGAATATGGAATTATCCTTCTGATTATAATATAATGTGTAGGCCCCATCATTTATGGCCAAATTTGTTACAGAGTAGACTTACCATTCCATAATTGGGCCAAATGTGACATTTCCAACGTCATAAAAAAAATGTTGTTCTCTTTTGGCCACAGGGGAGAGGACAATGTTAACTGACAGGGTTTCCTCAGCTTTTGTATAATGACCAAAACATATACTGTTTTTGGGACATATCTGCATATGGCAAGAACCAGTTATGATATACAAATTAAAGTTATTTTTATTCATAATAATCAACTTGAAATAGCCTTCTACTAATCGATATCTTGCTAAAATATTTTATTAAAAGAAAGAAGAAAGGTTATAAATAAGGAATCAAAGAGGAGTCATCCCCTAGAGGAGGGGGAGACTTAGGTTATACAGTGACATTGTAGAGACTCTGTCCAATGTAGCAAAACATAAATAACAACAATATACTGTATATGGAGGCATTAAGAGGCAACTCGGTAAACGCTAGTCCAAAGATACATAGGCGACATGAAGACAAGGAGCCAGTACAGATATATTTCCTGTGACCGAAGACTAGCTTCAGGGGGTTCTACTAATCTATCTCTACTGAAAAATGAATGTAATGATTAGGCATGGGTTAGTGTTACTATTACTGCACTTTGCAATGCATTGGAACAAAGGGGGTGTGGCTAAGCTATGGTGCCGTGAAGACGCAATTTATCAGAGCTCTGCACCGGCTGCAGCAAACAGAGTTCATACAACCCGCCACCGTCCGACCGCTCCATGCCAAGGTGAGGATCAAAGCAGGGGGAGCACAGCAGGCTGCAATTAACTGTCATCCAGCACTTCTTTTCCCCTGCCACACCATGCACCCGCTCAGCCTCCAGAGACAAGATGGCGCCAGGCACTACCATGAGGGACAGCTAAGCAGCAGGTAAGCAGCTCTCCTCCTTGCCCAGCCGCTCCTGACAGGGCTCAATCCCCGCCATGCTGCAGTCTCTCAGTCATACTTGCAATGCTGATAGATGAGCCGCCTGCTAATCCTTCCCAGCTCAGTCTGTCATATGAGAATACAGAGACTGGTCAGAGATCTGCCCCTGCTTGACATGCTCCACAAGCTGTTCTATCACCAGCTGAAATGTCAGCTATCCTGCTCTCTTTCCCCACAAGGCAGGACATGGAGGCTATTGCAGTGAGGCTGGAATCCTCCCTCCATCAAGATATATAAAAGGTGACCCAGACAGTACAGGAGCCTGAAAATACTGTAACTAATCTTTCTACTGATAGAGACTCTATTATGCTTTGGCTAAATGCCCTGAAACACCTTGCTAAACAACAACAAGCTGCTCTGACCCATATGTATCTCCAACATGATGACCTGGAGAATTGCCATAGAATTATCAAATTAGCAAAATATTATCAAATTGCGCAGTATCCCAGAGGTGACTGGACTTAAGGGATACTGTCATCAGCACCTTTATCACTGTCATGGACAGACCAGTCTCTTCCCCTACTGAGCTTGACAGGGTGCACAGAGTCTACGTCCCTGGTGGTGGCGAACGCACCTAACCGAGGGATGTGTTATGCAGGGTGCATTTCTTCCTCCTGAAAGAGCAGATCATGCGGCACAACTGGAACAGGGGCCCCGTTCCATTTGATGGCGCCACTGTTCATTTTCTCCCAGATCTCTCCCTCACGACCCTGTTCATGAGATGCCAATTGAAACCTCTGCTGGATTAAATCAGAGAATGTGGTGGCACATATGTTTGGAGCTACCCTATTGGCCTCACTATTCGCCTGCATAATGATAGTCTCTTCCTGAATGACCCCCGTCAACCGCCAGATGTTTTTTGCTTCCTAGTTGTCGACCCTTTTGACTTGCCTGATGGTGTTGGACTTGGTTCCTAACAGATCTTCACTTCCACAATGCAAACATCGTACACCTTCCTTCTGTTACTATTTCTGTCTTGTGAACTCTGCTGTTTCCTTTCTGCTTCTTCTGATATTTCTTAAGCACACCTACTGTGAGGCGGTGGCCAGTGTTCGAGTTACCTTTGTCATTTTGTTCATAACTATTGTTCAGGTTTTACCAACGTTATGACTGCCAGGATATCAAGAGCTTAACAATGTTCCATTATCACAACCATTCTTGTTTTTGACCCCGCTGTTGTTCCTTGCTATGGACTTTTATTAGTACATCGATCCATTAGATTGCCGGGTTTCTGGCTTGCTTTCTTCCAGCTTTTTTACCATTCTGAAATTACATTATGAGTTTGGATTAGCATTCCCCCCCCCCCCCCCATCAGTATACCTGCCAGAGGTTCTGGAATGTGGTTCCGGCAGAAAAAAAAGCCCTTGAGATTACTCCCGCTACTCTGCTGCCCTTGACTCTTATTCCCATCTTGATTTTTTTTCTGATCAGTCAATTTGCCTTAACATTCCACCTGCAAAGTAGGATCTGCAACATACTGTGGTCTGATCATGTGCCAGTGTATTTGTCTTGTCCTTACCTGACTTGTCTTACCATAAGTGGAAATGGAGATTAAACAAAGCACTGTTACAAGACAAAGTGTGCTCTACAGAGATTCGGACTACTATCACTCATTTCCTCTTCGACCATCGGACTGATGAAATCTCTGCCCCGATCCAACGAGAGGCCTTAAAATGTGTACTATGCAGGGTTTTTATAAAGCATGGGTCTAGACTAAAAAGAGAATGTCTTGCTCAAATTAAGGAACTTTTACTTTGTATTTCTGAATTGGAGTGATCCTACAAACGAAGCCAAGCCCCATCCACGCAGCTGGCACTGTCAGTTGCCAGATTTCAACTTTTACAACTCTTTGAACAGTGGACATTGCCATCAGAGACAATCTCCGTAAACTATTCTATGTTGAGGCTAATAAACATGGACAGATGTTGGCTAGGGCCCTCCATGCCAAAAATAGCCTATCCTATAGTCTTAGACTAAACGTCCAGATGGTCAACTCTTCCATCACTCTAAGGACATTATTGTGCTACTGTACTCATTTTATGACAAGCTTTACAATTTACTGAGGAACTCCTCTGCTACTTCAGCAGAAGCCTTTCAGTCCAAACGTTATGATTACATTGTCTCTAGTGTACTTCCGACTATCCCTACATCTGTGGTGCAGGATCTTGAAAAGCCAATTTTGGAGGATGAACTTGCGGTTGTGATCTTGTCTCTCAAGCCTAATCAAAAGTCTAGGCCCTGATGGCTATACTACTCATTTTTACAAATTCTTTCAGGATTCTCTTCTCCCGCTTCTTACAAAATCATTTAATGCTCTCTCCTTTGACTTCCCATTTCTGTGACAAGCCCTTGAAGCCCATATCATCGTCCTCCCTAAACCTGGCAAGGATCCTACTGTATGTGATAGTTACCGTCCCATTTCGTTAACTAACAATGACATTCGTCTGTACTCTAAATTACTGGCTAATCATCTTATGCCCTTAACCCAAACATGATCCATTCAGACCAAGTAGGGTTCACCCCTAATAGGGAATCAAGGGATAACATTCTTAAAATGATTACACTAATGGAACATGTCTATAAATGCTGCATTTCTGCTTGCCTAACCTCGGAGGGTGCCGAGAAGGCATTCGACCAGGTCCATTGGGTATTGGACCCAATATGTTGTGTAAGATTCTGGCTCTTTTTAAGGAACCAACAGAGAGGATCCGCTTGAATGGCCTTCTCTCAGATCCATTCTGGATATGTAATGGAAGTCAGCAGGGCTGTCCCCTCTGACACCTGTTATATATACTCACTATGGAGTATCTCGCAGTCGCATTAGAGAGGACCCCAAAATTTACGGTATTTCAGTTTAATACCTGCCATTATCAAAGCATTTACAGATTTTGGCTTGGTAAGTAACTTTTAGGTGAATTATGACAAAACTGAGGCCCTTAACATATCTTTATCTGCATCTGCTATGTCCCTAATATGATCTAATTTTGCATTTAAAAGGGAACAAAAGGCTATCAAATACCTTGGTTTCCAAATTCCCACCTTCCTGCCTACCTTGGCAGATATAAATTATACACCTCTCTCTCTCTCTCTCTCTCTCGTATGATCCAGACGTATCTTAAAGCTTATGATAAGCCAAATATTTCCTGGTTTGGTCGTACGAACGTGGTCAAAATGGATGTACTACCTAAATTCCTCTAAACCTTCTAGGCAATCCCTATTTCTCCTCCACTGGGTTTCTTCCCATCAGTAAATAAGACTATTCATAAATTTATCTAGCGACATAAGAGGCCTTGAATCGGCCACACTATCTTATAACTGCCCAAGAACAGAGGAGGTGTTGCTGTACTTCACCTTTTGCCATACTTTCATGCGGCTTTGCTGCTTCGAACAGTTGATTGGTACCATGGCAAATCCATGAAACTTTGGACCCTTTTGGAAAATGACCTGCTCCTCTTGGACCTCACATCTTTACCTTGGATAGATCCGGTCCATAGACCCCCGACTGACTTAGTGCCACTCATAACCTCCACCACATTACAGATTTGGGATAAATATCTTAGCAAAGGTCTACTATCATCATGATCGAGCCCCTTGACTCTGCTTTTTGGGAATGCGTCCTTCCCTCTTACTAGTTCCAAATTCCTTTCCTGGCAAAAGTCTACCGCTCCACTTCTGAGCCACACGCTCTATAACGGACACCTGATTCCTCTTCCCCAACTACTCTCCCCTTGTCATTGCCCTTCTGGTGCATGGCTTGAACATACACAGCTGTCACATTTTCTATACAGGGTGCCAGACATGGATGCTCTGACCAGGCCACTTATGGACTTTGAGTTGTTGCTCTCCCAATCCACCAAACTGGAGCACTCATTGTCCCAGATTTATCAAATTATGCTTAACGCTTCCTATCCAGCTCCTCCAGCATTCCTAACTAAGTGGGAGTTGAATGCGTCTCAGGATGATATGGAGTGGGACAAACACCAGAGCTCTCCTTTACATTATCCTCTCATGCCCAGGAACATATTTACCCGTTGTGTCTAGATGGTATCATTGCCCTATTATCCTTCATAGAATTGATCCTACATGTTGGAGATGTGTACAGGCCACTGACACCATGACGCATATCTGGGGCACCTGTCCTCGCATTATTCCTTTTTGGAATACGATATTACAATTATATGACAAACTTGTTGGAGATAAGTTCCTGAATGACCCTTGCATAACTGTACTTTCTATGTTTCCAGTCTGTTATAAACAAATCAAGAAAAGCCTAATTTGACTCTTTCTTATAGCGGGCCGTTCTGTTATCGCTAGGCATTGGCGCCAACCGTATGCTCCTTCTTTAGCAGATTGGGCTTGTGAGATGGATAGGATTGAGCACCTGGATTGCATGCTAGCCTGGGAGAATAATAAGACTGATTCTCACAAAATGATGTGGACAGTCTGGTCACATTTTCAAATTTTCGGTTTTCTTCCAATATTGAGGCCTTTGTAACTGCGCCTTCTGGGACCTCTTGGGTATCAACTACTCTCTGCCCATCCTCATTCCTTGGCCCTGATGTTCTTTTTCCCCACTTCTCTATGGAATTATTTGTTCTTTTATACCAGGTTCATAATTTTGGTGCTCTGACATACATAAACTGTTCTAGTCCTTTTATGGGCGGTAGCACCAATGTATGTTTGCACCATTTGATGTGATCTCTAATATTACACCATCAGATGGATAAAGTGATAACTTTTTATATTGATGCTCTGTTCATCTAAACATGTCATAGTAATCATTATTTTTATTAAAATCACCATGAGGCCTTGCATTATATCACTTTTACCTTTATGCATATTTGTGCTTTCACTGGAACTTGACATGTGTTTTTTACTTTTATGCATATTTGTGCTTTCACTGGAACTTGACATGTGTTTTTACGTTTATATTCTATATTATTTCAATAATGAATAAAACAGTTTCAATATAAATGAATTGGAACAGATATACTGTACAAAAACTGTACCAACTACAAAATTGGAATCATTTGTACAATACATATCCAATCTATTATCAGTATTTAACTCATTGGATCTTCCTAAATAGCTATGTACACCTGTATGTATAGTATACTCATTATTTTAATGCTCCTGGTCCCCCCCCCCAAACCTATTCTGGCATTCTGGCAACAGTGGATGGTGTGTTCCATTGAAGGCATAACATGCTTGTAATGACTATACTTAACTTCACTGCATGTGAGCTCCATAAACTGATAACACTATTTAATTATTTTTTTATATTTAAAGGAAGCTCCCCCTGTCCAGCCATCACTTGGAAAAAAAGCCCCCCTAGCATTTTTGGTGGTGCCCATATTGAGTAAGAGCAGGTGATTCATGTAGCATTTACTTCCTGGAATCCATATGCCCTTATCATAAGCATGCATGTGCTTAGTTGAGAATACCCCTCCTCCTCTCCTCCCCTCCTTAAAAAAGTTTAAAGCAAGTAAATATGATATACTTTTCTATCCATTTACTTGGGCTGAGGTTTACAGATAATCAATATTCATTGGGAGAGTTCCACTTTAAGGTGTACAAAAAGATAGAATCTGTGATCGTATGTGTTTCATGTTAGAAATAGTAATTCAAATTTTATACAATGCATAAAGTTGCTGTCATAATTTCCAATGGAAGAATTTAGCGGTATTTCATGATTAGTGTCAAGGTGTTTGGGGTCCAGCACATGTTGATACTCTTGTAAATCAACAATTTTTATAAATGATAATGATGATAAGAATGAACTTACCTATAATTTCATGTCACATATTATGTTGGGCCCATAATTGAGGCTTTCATGCTGTGAGTTTTTTTTATCTGATAAAATCACAAATATTTAAACAGTCTATGAACAAGTAGTACCTAACTAATTTTTTGATTTTTGATTTTAATCAATATCAATTATAATTAAATTCAAATCAAATTCAATTAAAATATGGAAAAAATTGATTTGAAAATGAGAAAACAAAACAAATTATAAAAATAGATAATAGATAAGTAAACAACATTTCTAACTTAATGAATTCATTTGAAACAAAACACATTTTTTGGTTTTCAACATGTCTATTTGCAAGGAAGGTGTTCAAGTACCACGCAAGCATGTTTGAGGAACAGAGTAATGAAGCAAGATATTTATCTCCATCTGTAGCTAAAACTGGTTTAATAGTGCCAAGGAAGCAGACCTAGCATAACATGTTAAATTCATGCATGCTAAGTAATGTAAAATGCAGGCATTTATTAGCTCTAGAAGAGATTTTAGTACTTCCCCTAACTTTGCTTCCATTCTATTTTCTCCCTAAAAGGCAGACATCATCTGGCATTATCCAGAGTCTGGAATAACTAACTGGACTAAAGTGATATCCCCTGGATGGCACAGTTCTGTAAATCCTGATACCTATGATGGTCTTTATTTTCCCTAGTGTGCATGTACATGCTGCCTGACATAGAACAACACCTGCTGATGACTTTCAATTTGCCATAAAGTTCCAATGCTAGAGTTGGAGTGATTACAGAGGAGAAATTATTCCTCATTCTTGCAGCAAATTGCTGACATCCTTCTCCTAGAATGCACATCTCAACCTAAGCATAGCGGAACACCTGTAACTTTTTATTTGAGAAAACCTACTGCGTTTAAAAATGTGATACTGTTGTATATTGTGACGTGTCAGAAATGTATGAATAGACTTATAAAGTTACTGATAGTTCCAATTGAAGGTGTTTATTACCTTAAAGTGGTTGTTAAAGCTGAGTTCCTCCCTGAAAATTTTTTTTTACCTAAATATACCCCCGGGACAGTCAGGGCTAGTACATTTAAGCAACGATAGCCTCTGAACTGTCCCCTGTTTCACTTACCTTTTAGAAGAAATACTTACCTTGAAAATGTCTTGTCCAGCGCTGCCATCTCAGGTGTGGGCAGCTTAAGCCGGAGCGTCCTCTTCGTTGTGTCCTCTTCGGTGACATCAGAGTCCCAGAATGCCCTGAACCAGCCCTGCTCGTCACTTCTGGTGCAGGGGCATCATCCCTGCACAGCTTCTGGGCATGAGGGAGGAACAATGTCAGTTCCTCTCTTCCTGTGTAATGCAGCTGATGCTGTGGGCAGAGGCGGGATGAGGACCCCCTTCCACCTTCTTTAGAAGTGATTGGGTGGCTCTTTAGCCATTTAAATCCCTTCTGCTTTAAAGAGAATCTGCTGCTGAAAATGTTGACCCTGGGATGATTCCTGCATCATCCTGGTATAACCCCTAAAGATCCAGGATGTCATATGACATCCTACAGGTGGGAAGTTGCTTAACCACTTGTCTATCGGGCACTTTCACCCCCTTCCTGTCCAGGCGAACTTTCAGCTTTCAGTGCTGTCGCATTTTCAATGACAATTGCGTGGTGATGCAACAATGTACCCAAACTACATTTTTATATTTTTTTTTGAGACAGATATTTTCTTTTGGTGGTATTTATTCACCACTGTGTTTTTTATTTTTTGCTAAACAAACAAAAAAGACTGAAATTCTTGAAAAAAAAGTTTTTCTTTTCTGTTAAAGTTTTTTGTAAAAAGATAATTTTTATCCTTCACTGATGTGAACTGATGAGGCCACACTGATATGCTGCACTGATGGCCACTGATAGGCTGCTCTGATGGCCACTGATAAGGCAGCACTGATGAGGTGGCACTGATGGGCATTGATGAGGAGGTACTGATGAAGCTGCACTTGTATGTGGCACTGATGGGCACTGATAGGCGGCACTCATGGGCACTGATAGGCAGTACTGATGAGCACTAGTAGATGGTACTGATGGGTGGCACTGATAGGTAGCACTGATGGCACTGCTAGTTGGCACTGATAGGTGGCACTGATGGGTACTGATAGGTCGACAATGATAGGCAGCACTGATAGGCATCACTGATAGGTGGCACTGTTGGCACTGACAGGCATCACTGATGGGCACTGATTGGCAGCACTGGTGGGCACAGATTGGCAGCACTGGTGGGCACTGTTGGGGCTGCACTGATAATCAGGGCACTCATGATTAGTGCCCTTATTGTTAGTGCAGATGTCCCCTGTATGGATTTGCCAGTTTCCAGCTCCTCATGCGCTGTCAGTGTAAGGGAAGTATTGGCAATAACCGGCTAATCCTGTTTACATCTGTGATCAGCTGTGATTGGGCACAGCTGATCATGCGGTGAAGAGCCGCAGCGATTGGCTCTCTACTCCGAGCTTTGATCAGTTGTGTCCAAAGGACGCAGCGATCATAGAACACTGCAGATGCGTGCCACAGGGGTTGCGCAGGAGGGACAAAGGGAGAACGAGTAAGTGAGGACATTATATGATGGCCTCCGGGCAAAGTGCGGCTGCACTGTAGCCATCATTCTGCTATATTGCGATTGCAAAGGAGCTAGTAATGCCCTTTATTATGTCCCTTCTCTTCAATCCTATAAATCAAAAGGTTCTTAAGATTGCCCAGATTAATAATGGATTTTATCCATGTTATCATATTCAACAATTTTTTCTATGATGGCATGGTTTAGTATGTATATATATATATATATATATATATATATATATATATATATATATATATATATATAAATGTATAAATGGAATAATATAAATATGTGCTGTGCAAACCTGCATAGCTTATATTAATAATAAATTAATTTAAACAAATAATGCATTTGTAGTGAAAAATTTGTATCACTCTGTGTAGAAAAAAAATATACTGTATATGTGTATGTATCAACAGTTGTGCACTGATTAAATACAATTTAAACACAATTAGTAATTCTCTATATGCAATATAACCGTACAATGAATATTCAAACACATAAATCATGCAAAGTGACGTAGTGAATTAGTGTCCAATTCCTTATGCCTGGTATCCAAATTATAAGTGCGGGGTTGTTTTCTTAAATGCTGTTAGGGTGCTCCTATCCCTGACAGCATTTGTATATGCACCATGTACTATATATATATATATATACACTCGTGCTAGTACTCCAATGGTATGTTGTTAAAATGTTCGGTAAATCGTAATTAATATGAAATATAAAGTGCACCAGTGCTTAAATATTGAAGGGAGATTAAATTCAAAAGTAATATCACTAATATCTTCAAAAAATACTCATATAGGTGACAGTAAAGTGACTAGTGCTCTATACATACACATGTGAGTATTCTTATTATACAAACTTCATAAAAAGTGCTTATAGAGTTCATAAAGTGCTTAAAGTGTCCCAAACAAAGAAACCGCAGAGCGGTGTTCCTCCTCTTTTCAGGTGTTAAACCTCCACCTTTCACCGTGTGGTAATAAGGGGTGCTTCTTAATCCTTATAACCCCTAAGGTTGTGCCAGCCGCTCACCTCAAACTATATGGAATTGCGCTTCTTTATAATCTAGATATCCTGTTCATTTCCTCTCTTTACTCGTTCCACAATCAGGGGGTGAAGATAACCTCTTATCTCTGGATCGGGGTGAATGCCCTCCGGAATGCCCACGAATCTCAAAATAAGGGGTTACATAGTACAGTATTGCCATAATCTAAGCATTTATTTAAATCAAATATATTACACTCACAAGCAGAAGAAGATTCTTTACCCTTAATCTGAGTACAGCTCATCACAGACTTTACTTCCGCATTCAGACGTCACTTCCGGTGCTCTGCCCTATGCGTTGCGTCACGTCCGGCCACGTGACTTCTTCAGGGAATTTTTTTCATTTTTGGACATGTAGAACTTTCTTTTAGAAAAATTTAATAACCACTGGGTTTTTAACTTTGTACTATATAAACAGGAAAAAAAAATCTTGGCTCATGAACAAGCAGCAATAAATGGTGGACACCAACGATCTGCTTCAAACAACTGCCGGTAAGCTTCTATTAGCTGCACGCAGCACAGGGGGACCCAGTACAGTGCACTAATACCTTTGGCCATTTCCATTGAGAAAACCAGCAAACAGAAACCTCCTGCATTGCCACTACAGGATTAATGGCCTTCCCACAACTCTATGATTGAGTGCTTCCTCCTCCAACCATCCAATCCTCCCCTGGCCAAGCAGGACACTACTCCCAGGCTTGCAGACTCTCTCATAGGCCTGGAAGAAAACACCACTATTTCTGCACCTTTTCCAATGCAAGATTCTTGGCCCCATCCCACAACTTCCAAATTAGAAGACCGATTGCAGGCCTTGCTATGGAACACCCCCAGCGCAAGCTTATGCCCTTCAATATGCATGGAAAGCTTATGATGTACAAAATAACAGTTACAAATTACAAGATGGCTTCTTTAAAAGTTAAAAATAGAGTCAACAACACAATTTCTAATAATTTCTAACATGAGCATGCAACAAAAGCCTAGAAAACTTAATCTAAATACTTGGGGCATGTGTAGTATGCCCAGCTCTTCCTCCTTTTCTGCAGTTCTCTGGCCCCATTCCGGTAATTTTGACAGCACATTCCTACTGGCTCAGCGGCGGAGGAGGGAGGAGGGGGCCGAGCTTCCCAGGGATGGTGGGGAAGCGTACTTGTCAAAAACAGGTACCCGTTCCCCCTCCCCCCTGAACGGTGTCAAATGTGGCACTGGAGGGGGGGAGGAAACAAAGGACTTTTGAGTGGAACTCCGCTTTAACCTTTTATTAGCGGGCAATTTTTCAGTCTTCAGTACAGTGATAGTATGACCAACAATTACTCCGTCAAGCGATGCTGTACCCAAATGAGTTTCATGTTTTTTTGTTTTTTTTTACATAGATAGAGATTTTTTTTTGTTGGTATTTAACCACTTTACGACCAGTCACTGTGCCTCTACTGCAGCACAGTGGCTCGTTCCCGTCCAGCGACGTAGACCTACATCGCTGGACTCCTCCCCTTGTGGGCGGCGCTCGCGCACCGCCGGAGGCCCGCTCCCGCTGTATTCAGTCACAGCGGGAGTCGGGCCAGGGGAGGAGTGGCGGCGATCGCCACTGCTCTTCCCCGATCGTCGGGGAATCGACTCTGGAGATCCGCCCGCTTGTGTAAACAAAGCGGGCGGATCTCCTAAGTGACAGACAGTGACAGATTGCAGGGTTCAGCATAGCTGAACATGCAATCTGTCCCTGTGTCACTCAGTCACCTCCCCCCACACACGTTAGTAAGCACCAGGCATACATTAACCCCTCCCTCTCCAATAAAATTAACCCCTTCCCTGCCAGTGTCATTTTTACAGTAACAGTGCATATTTATAGCACTGATTACTGTAGTAATGTCACTGGTACCCCCAAAAGTGTCAAAAGTGTCAGTCAAGGGTCCGATCTGTCCGCCTCAATGTCGCAGTCCCGCAAAAAAAATTGCAGATCGCCGCCAAAAAAAACACCAAAAATGACAGAAATCTTTCCCTTAGTTAGTAAACGCAATAACTTTTGCGCAAACCAATCAAAATACGCTTATTGTGATTTTTTACCAAACATATGTAGCAGAAAACAAATTGTGAACCAAACCTATATACGGCAGGTCAACAGGTTCCCGTGATCCTAAGGGCGCGAACGCTCCGCCGGAGGCCCGCACACGCACCCACTTGCCAGCGGGGAAGCCGATCCATGGGGCACCATCGGCATCCGGAATTGCTCTCCGTGAAGGGAGGACGGCGGTCTGTTGTTGTAAACACAGCAGACCTGTGTTCTCTCAGCTATCAACACAGAGCTCCTGTGTTTCTCCTATTTAGGAATACAGGTCTCTATGTTGATTTCACAAGCCCATCCACCCCCAGTGTTAGAAAACACCCCCTAGGCTCACATTTAACCCGTTGATTGCCCCTGGGTTAACCCCTTCCCTGCCAGTGTCATTATTACAGTAACAGTGCATATTTTTAGCACTGATTCCTGTAGTAATGTCACTGGTCCCCCCAAAAGTGTGAAAAATGTCAGTTAGGGGTCCGATCTGTCCACTCCCAATGTTGCAGTCCTAATAAAAATCGCTGATCATCGCCATTATTAGTAAAAAAAATAAAAATGACATAAATCTTTCCCCCAGTTTGTAGACGCAATAACTTTTGTGCGAACCAATCAAAATGCAGTTATTGGGATTTTTTTTACCAAAAATATGTAGGAGAATACAAATTGGCCCAAAATGATGAGAAAATTAGATTTAAAAATGTTTTGGGGGGAATGTTATATATAGCAGAAAGTGAAATATATATATATATATTTTTTTTTTCAGAATTGTCACTCTTTTTATGTTTATAGCACAAGAAATAAAAATCACACAGGTGATAAAATACCACCAAAAGAAAGCTCTATTTGTGGGAATAAAAAGATATCAATTTTATTTGGGTACAGCGTTGCAAAATGCGCATTTGTTTGTTAAATTAACACTGTGCCGATGCGCAAAAAATGGCCTGGGAAAATCTTCAAGTCGAGAAGTGGTTAAGCTATGCAGTGGAATTACGTCTATAAAGGATGTCTCCAACTAACAAGCCAACCTCTAGACACTATTTAAGTAGGCAACTATGCAGCAAATGAGATTTAATGTTGAAAAATTTAATGTTCTGCACTTGGGGGAATAGAAAAATGCATAAAAACATGCATGAATCTTACATACACACTAGGAGCAAAATGCTTTCTTGTAACAAAAGAGGTATAGGCTCCAGTGAGAGACATCATTTTCCCTAGTACAAATCATTAGTAAGAATATGGAGTTCAGTTTTGGGCACCAGTTCACAAAAATTATATCACAGCACTGGAGAAGGTGCAAGAGAAGAGAAACCAAACTGATATGAGCCATGGAGGAGCTCAGCTATGAGCAAAATGTATCTGAACTGAATTTTTTTCTCTCTTTAGAAGAGAGTAAGGGGGCTATGATCACCATGTATAAACACTGCACATAAATGGTCCATATAGTAAACATGCTGTAGAGTTATTGACTTTCAGGTCATTACAGAGGACAAGGATACACTATCATCCGGAGGCAAATAATTTAACCTTCAAATAGGGTCAGAAGTCCATCAAGAACTGGTTCTGGCCAGTTCAGTAGATTTTGTTTTTAAATTCCAAATGCACAAAATATAAATTAATAAAAAATATTTAGAGGTAATACTGACAGGGGTAGTTGATTAAGGGAATATCCTCATAAGGGGTCAGGAAGGAATTTGTTTGCTCTCACTAGGGGAAATTGGATCATGCTTTAGTGTTTTTTTTTTTATCTTCCTCTGGATCAACTCTGTGAATAAGGATATGCATATGGAGGTTTCTGTTTGTTTTTTATTGGTTGAATTAGTTTTGCTAGTGTCTTTTTTTTATCCTGACTATTTATGTAACTATGTAACAGTTTCCCTTACTTTCTGTTAAAATCAGAATTCCAGAATAGTATAAAAAAACCTAAAATGGCCCTTTTTTTTGGAAAGCAGAAACCCCAAGGTGATCTAATTTTTGCCATTTTTTTTGTTAATGAAGAAACATGTTAGTACTGAGGGATAAACAAAGAGCTTGGTAAAGGTGCACTAGATTTATTAATGTACCAGTCATACACAGAAGAAGTAGGAAGTGAAGGGTTTAATGTACTGGCCACATACAGTGGCAGGATGGAGATGAAGGATTTAATGTTCATATGGGCAGGCTAAGGGAGGTGAAGGATTAACTTACTGGTTACTACAGAAACCTCTCTAATTACAGCTGGATACACAACGATCATCCACCAATCATAAATGGCACTGGATAAATAAAGGACCACTGATCCACCATTGATAAACATACTGTAGTAAGGGGTTAAAAAATCTATTACTCCAAGTTTTTTTACATTTTTGTATCACTTTTTATTATTTCCATTTGTTTGTTCTTTACCTTTGTACTAAGGCAATTAAAATGAAAATTATTTCTGTATTTCATTTATAAATAGCTTTGTGTTTTTTAGTAGAAACAAGATTGTAGTTTTATTTAACACAGAAGAAATATAGAATAAAGCGTGCACTTTTTATTAACAGAAACACTTGTCAAATTTGAAAAAAAGTAGATTTTTTATATTCTGTTACATCTTTTATCTTTAGATTGCATAGAAAATAAAAGTATTTTTTCAACATAATATTGGTAATAATTGTGTCTGTACCTAAAAACCAGTATATTATTACTTTGTTATCTTAAGTAGTGACAAAGGCATTGTCAAATCAGTAGGTCCACAGCTGAAATGTAGGAATTGTTTTGGTCCATAAGCGGAATGCAGGTGTAAGGGCTGAACTGGTTAAGCTGTATCCATTCTTCCTGCTATGACCTTGGCTTGTAATTTGATGGTGAACCTGTGCTGTCCATATTATGGTTGGCCTACTTTTCTTAAGCCCTCTGTCCATCAGATGTTTCTATTTTCACTGTTATCACTTCAGACATCATTGAGATGTGCAGAAATGATCAATCTCAATGTCAATCTTTCTCCAGGTAAATGACAAAGCCGTTCATATTTTTAACAATTCATAATATTCCAGGATGGGAAAGTGAAAAGAGTCCTGCTTGAAATGGCACTGATGAAAAATATGTGCATTTAACTGTAAACCGCTATTATTTGAATATACTTTTATGTGAGTATCTTTTTTTGCTCTTTCTTAAAACAGCTTTTCTGTTCACTGAATTTTGACATTTATTTTTTGGATTATTCTGACTTAATGGTCACTTGAAATAGTAAAAGTCTAGTATTCCACACTAGCAAATATGTTTGTTACATATAATTTTTCAAAGTAAAACACATTTTGTCATAATTTTGTGTTAGTTATCATCATAAACACTAACATTAAAACAGCAGGTACCAAAAAATGTCAGCAATTAACATGCCATGTTTAATTACAGGTACTTTTTCTTGAATTGGATGTATTGGACATATTTAAAATTATCTGGGCTTGACCATGTGGAAAGATAGGAAAAATAAATAGATTTTTTTAAACAAATGCGTCAACATTCATGCAAATGTCCTAAGAGAAAATATATATAAGAAAGCTTAACCAATAGAGAAAATAGCCTGAAGATACAGGCTAAGAACATCTGACAAGCAGGGGAGGTAATATGAGAGACTTCTGCACTGTGCACAGTCAATGAAGAATCTTGTGTGGATAGCGAACAAACCTCCAGATGTAGTTTGAAGTGAAACATTTGGCAGTGGTATTACTAACACTGCTAAAGTTGACAGCTTCCTACTTTTGTTAGGGAGCACCCGCTGGTGTCCTAAAAACCAGTGATTTACCCCCACCGGGCACATTCCTCTGTCAACTGGGGATTCCTGGCTGACTGGTGAGTGTAAATAAAAAGCAGGGATAGTGTAAAAAGGGCTTGGGGTCTACCTTAAAATTCATACCAGGCTCTGTAGGTCTGGTATTAAGTTTAACCACTTGCAAACCGCTCACATTGAGGGTACTGCGGCAAAGTGGCTCGTTATCGTCCAGCGACGTAGACCTACGTCGCTGGACAGCACCCCCTTTTGGCGGCGCCGGAGCCTTGCTTCCGCTATATGCAGACACAGTGGGAATCGGGCCAGGGGAGGAGAGGTGGTGATCACCACTGCTCTTCCCCGAACTTCTGGGATCGAGTGTGGAAATCTGCCCACTTGTGTAAACGAAGTGGGTGGATCTCCTATGTGACAGACAGTCACAGATTACAGGATTCAGCATAGCTGAACCTGCGATCTGTGTCTGTGTCACACAATGCCCTCCCCCCACACACGTCAGTAAGCATGAGGCATACATTTAACCCCTTGATCACCAATAAAGGTAACCCCTTCCCTGCCAGTGTCATTATTACAGTAACAGTGCATATTACTGTAGTAATGTCACTGGTACCCCCAAAAGTGTCAAAAATGTCAGTTCTGACAGTTCAGAACAGAATGTCAGTTCTGGGTCTGATCTGTCCGCCGCAATGTCGCAGTCCCACAAAAAAATTGCAGATCGCCACCATTACTAGTAAATAAATAAACAATAAAAATGACAAATCTTTCCCGTAGTTAGTAAACGCGAAAACATTTGCGCAAACCAATCAAAATACGCTTATTGTGATTTTTTTTACCAAAAATATGTAGCAGAAAACAAATTGGCCTAAAATGTTAAAACATTTTGATTTTTAAATTTTTTTTGGGAATGTTATATATCAGAATGTAAAAAATATTGTTTTTTTTTTTTTTCAAAAGTGTCGCTCTTTTTTTAAAAAAATTTAAAATCGCACAGGTGATCAAATACCACCAAAAGAAAGCTCTATTTGTGGGGAAAAAAGGACACAAATTTAATTTGGGTACAGGATCGCATGACCGCGCAATTGTCCGTTAAACGAACGCAGTGCAGAATCGCAAAATATAGCCTGGTCAGGAATGGGGTAAAATCTTCCGGTCTTAAAGCAGTTAAAAATACACTCATTGAGGATTTTTTTTATCAAAGACATGTAGCTCAATACATTTTGGCCTACATATATGACAAAAATTGAATATATTGGATATTTTTTAACTGTCAAAGTAGAAAATGTCAATTTTTTTGGAAAATATTCGCTCTTTTTATTAATATCGCAAAAAATGAAAAGCGCAGAGGTGATCAAATACCACCAAAAGGAAGCTCTGTTTGTGGGAAAAAAAAGGACGTAAATTTTGTTTGGGTACAGGGTTGCAAATTGCAAAAAAGTGGCCTGGACGTAAAGCAGGAAAATCCTCCGGTGGTAAAGTGGTTAAGGGGGGCCCCATCAAAATAATGGTGTTAGGTCCTCTCAGGTTCCCTACCAGACCCTAAACATTTATGCAAAGAAAAAAAAGCATGAGGTTCTCCTTTAAAATCTATACTAGACCTTTATCCAAGTATGCAGCTTGAAGTTCGTTTCCTGTGTGAGAGCACCAAGGGAACATATGCGGGCTTTAGTGCATATATTTTGCCCTTGCTCACAGTCAGAGATAGATTGAGTTTTGTGCTTTTTTTTTTTTTTGCTTGAACATTGTTTTGACCATTCCCTGTTTCTCCAAAAATTGAGTGAATTCAAGAGATTTATTGTTCTTATGGGTCTTTCCCTGAGCATATAATCAAATAGTGTGAGAGGATGCTTATTGTGACGAGACCCTTGCTCGCTCGCTTCCGCTCTCCCGACACTCCTCTGTTTCTAGTGAGTCAGCTTGCAGATCGCAACGTCTGATGGTTCGGTCAACCAAGGTTCCGGGATCCGAACTACAGCTATATGCCGTTCAGAATCCATTAGAACACACACCAGGCAGGCTGTATGTAAGTTCAAACAGGAAGACAATTTATTGGAAGAACACAGCACACTTTTATACAGAATTTGGAACATCCTACCCCCAACAACCACCCTCCCATTGGTCAATTGCAAAGTACCTGCAGTTCCCTATCAGGTCCTCTCCAGCCATGCAAATGAGGACTTGAAATGAGTCAACAGGGATTGGTCCAGCTTGGATAGCTTGACCAGAAGGACTGTTATGTGCAATGAGCCAGAAGCCCGAGGGGGCAATCAATGTACACAATAGCCAGACACAGAACAATGGTTCCCTAACGAGCACCCAATACACATTACTCTGAGTGTCAATACATCCCTTAGCAGACAGCAGGTGAGTTCATTAGCACAACCGGCAATAGATGAATGGAAAGCCACCTCAGACAAAAGCAACATTGTTTAGACAGCCCGTCTCCACATTGAACTTCCTGGAATGACCATATTAGGAGTTGTACTTCCTGGCCAGAGACCTCATACTGTACAGGGAATAAAAATCTTCATATTACAAGGGAGACATTATTCCTGAATATGACTGTCCCATTTGTAGTAGTCCAAACCATATTTTCAGTGTTCACCACCCTCCTGGTCCCCCTGCATCCATAACAGATGCAGGGTGACTTAAACATAAGAGAGCCCCATAAGGCTGGGCATGGTGCCCCCCCACCTCTCTAAAGGAATTTGGGGTCCACAACCCCCATGCCCAAAGTGACTCCCGTCACACTTATAAATATACTTATGTTGTGATTGTGTTAAGGGGTGTTAAATTTGTAGGTACAGTATCTCACAAAAGTGAGTACACTTCTCACATTTTTGTAAATATTTTATTATATCTTTTTCATGTGACAGCACTGAAGAAATTACACTTTGCTACAATGTAAAGTAGTGAGTGTACAGCTTGTATAACAGTTTATATTTGCTGCCTTCTCAAAATAACTCAACACACAGCCGTTAATGTTTAAACCACTGGCAACAAAAGTGAGTACACCCCTAACTGAAAATGTCAAAATTGGGCCCAATTAACCATTTTCCCATCCAGGTGTCATGTGACTCGTTAGTGCTACAAAGTCTCACGTGTGAATGGGGATCAGGTGTGTTAAGTTTGGTGTTATATACTCACTCTTTCATACTGGTTACTGGAAGTTCAACATGGCACCTCATGACAAAGAACTCTTTGATGATCTGAAAAAAAGAATTGTTGCTCTACATAAAGATGGCCTAGGCTATAAGAAGATTTTCAAGACCCTGAAACTGAGCTGCAAGACCTTACAGCTGTTTAACAGGACAGGTTCCACTCAGAACAGGCCTCACCATGGTCAACCAAAGAAGTTGAGTGTACGTGCTCAGCATCATATCCAGAGTTTGTCTTTGGGAAATAGATGTATGAGTGCTTCCAGCATTGCTTGAGAGGTAAAGGGGTGGGGGTCAGCCTGTTAGTGTTTAGATCATAAGCCGCGCACTGCATTAAATTGGTCTGCATGGCTGTCGTCCCAGAAAAAAAAGCCTCTTCTAAAGATGATGCACATTAAAGCCCGTAAACCGTTTGCTGAAGACAAGCAGACTAAGGACATAGATTACTGGAACCATGCCCTGTAGTCTGATGAGACCAAGATAAAGTTATTTGGTTCAGATGTGTCACATGTGTGTGGCTGCAATCAGGGGAGGAGTACAAAGACAAGTGTGTCTTGCCTACAGTCAAGCATGGTGGTGGGAGTGTCATGGTCTGGGGTTGCATGAGTGCTGCCGGCACTGGGGAGCTACAGTTCGTAGAGGTAACTACGAATGCCAACATGTATTGTGACATACTGGGCCGCAGGGCAGCATTCCAACATGATAACAACCCCAAACACACCTCCAAGATGACCACTGCCTTTCTAAAGATGCTGAGGGTAAAGGTGATGGACTGGTAAAGCATATCTCCAGACCTAAACCCTAATGAGCATCTGTGAGGCATCCTCAAACAGAAGGTGGAGGAGTGCAAAGTCTCTAACATCCACCAGCTCTGTGATGTCGTCATGGAGCAGTGGAAAAGGACTCCAGTAACAACCTGTGAAACTCTGGTGAACTCCATGCTCAAGAGGGTTAAGGCAGTGCTGGAAAATAATTGTGGCCTCAGAAAATATTTACACTTTGGGCCCAATTTGGACATTTTCACTTAGGGGTCTACTCACTTTTGTTGCCAGTGGTTTAGACATTAATGGCTGTGTGTTGGTTTATTTTGAGGGGACAGTAAATTTACACTCTTATACAAGCAGTACACTCACTACTTTACATTTTAGCAAAGTGTCATTTGTGTCACATGAAAAGATATAATAAAATATTTACAAAAATGTCAGGGGTGCACTCACTTTTGTGAGATACGGTATACCCCTCCTATTATTTTTCCTGTCACTCTCCAGGTTTCTACTTCTGGTCTAAAAATTAGTTTGTCCTAGTCAAAAAATGTCTCTACTGGTGGAGGATGCTTCTCATGGCAATGTAATTAAAATTCTAGAGAATTTCTGTATAGAAAATAAGTAATGTCCAATAGGGAAATGAGAAGGCTTTTCCATGTTGAGAAGGTTAATATCTTGCAATACAAATGGAAAATTATTATGGTCAATCCTATTAGAGGGTGTTTATCAATGTTATCATTTGTGCTAGTATGTGTGAATCATGGAAGAGGTCTATGCACTGAGCTTTGTTCTAGGATTACCCAAGTCTTTTCTTTTACATGCAGAAACCAATCTCTGTAAGTAGCAGGCAACTTAGTAATTATTAAGGTCTGGCAAACCTAGACCTTCATTCTCTCTAGGGAGTCAAAGAATTGTTTCTTTTTAGTTTTGAGGGTGCCTATCTAACCACATGAATCAGTTTAATTTGCTCTCCAGGAATTTAAAAAAATACTGAATGGTTAGTGATAGGGTCTTTTTGAAATACATATAACAGTCTCGGTAGGATATTCATTTTGATTATTGCTGTTCTACCTAGGCAGAAAATTAGATATTTTTCCATTTTTGAAGATCTGTTTTAATTTTCATTTCTCATTAAGGATTGTGAGTGGGAGGTCGGAAGTTGGAGTGGACCAGCATAGTGGTGAATTTATCATAGTTGATTTTCATATTAGGTAAAGTTGAATAATGCTCAAGTGTTTGAAGTAGGTTTTGGATAGTCGTTTGTGAGTGTCTTATAAAAAAAAAATATAGTATATTATCCACAAATTCAGATAATTTGTATGTGTAGGAAGTGGTCTGAACCCCCCCCCCCCCATATACTTCATCTGCCCTTAAAATTCTAAGCCAGGTTTTAGTATCAATATGAATATTATTGGGAATAAAGGGCACCTTTTAGTCCCACTTGACATTGTTAACTTTCTGATAGCCTGCCATTGACCCTAACTTTAGCACTTAGTTTCATGTATATCACTTCATCCATGACATCCTTTTCTCTTGAAGTTCAATATCCCACAACACCTCACACATGTAGTCCCACACTCACTATCCTGTAAAATGCCTTATCTGTTGTGTTTTATGCTGATTCTTGGCTCACAGTATTGCATTTAGTACCCAGTACAAAGCCCATTTGGTTTGTGTGGATCAGACATGGGATCAGTGGGAAAAGGCTCTTCAACAGAGCTTTTATGAACTGCTCAAAATCCAGTAAAGATATGAGTCTGTAGCTTATGCAAATCAGTGGGTCCGAGCCTTCTTTGGAGATACCTACTATATGTGCTGCTAATGTTTGGAGGGGAGGACTGTCCTGCTTGTAAATGCCCTTATGAATTAGGGTGCTAAGTCTCAGCCACTGCACATCATACAAGCCTGACATGTAATAAGTGATAACAGTCTCAGCCTGATTCCTTCCAGGCCATGCCCCCATCTTGCCTTGTTCTGTGGATTATATGGAGTCAGGGCAGACTCCTAAACTGAAATGTACCCTCAGTGAAATACACAGTGGAATAGAGAACATAGATTCTGGAGTGGAGACTCTATAGTTGGCTTAGGTTCAGGGTGCTAAATCTGTTTCAAACATCTTGTTAGTATAAGGGGAACATCCAGTATATTTTTCATACGTGTGTTTTGTGATTGCAATTCTGTTAAAAAGATCAGTATTAATTGGGCTGACCATTTTTTTGGAGAGTGTACTCAGAGATGTATAAAGTATTAGAGACCCAGGCTTGAGTAAAAGTACAAGTGCTCTATCAAAAAAGTGACTTGAGTAGAAGTTGAAGTGCTCTTTAAGCGCCACACTTAAGTAGAAGTACAGTGATACCTCGGTTCACGAACTTAATTCGTGAACTGACTCTGGTCGCGAACCGAATTGGTTGTGAACCGAGGCACATTTTCCCATAGGGTTCAATGTAAATCCGGTTAATCCGTTCTGACCGTTTTTTTTTTGTTTTTGAAGCACAAAAATATGAAACAAATTACAATACACATTAGTACAGTATAGTAATGCATAAAGAGAGAACCCTAACCTTGCTTGAGATGACTTCTGGCATGGAGGAAGGCAGGTGGGAGGCTGTGAAATACAATACAGTAAGTACAGTATTGTACAGAAGTACTGTACAGTATTGTGCAGAACAGTACAGTAGTACAGTACTGTATGTGCTAAAAAGCACACCAAAAAGCAAAAAGTGTCTTCACAGTACTCACAGTACTTCTTTCTGTGTCTCTTCTTCTCTCCACGATCTTCCTACAGGAAGTCACGCCCATGTGACAGCCTGGAAATAGCATTAAAATGGCCACGGCTCCTGTTCGTGAACTGAAGCGGAGTTCGTGAACCGGAGCATAGTTTTATGAACTTTTCTGTTCGTGAACCAAGTTGTTCGTGAACAGAAGCGTTCATGAACCGAGGTATCACTGTACTAAAGTATTCAACATTTTTTGTACTTAAGTATTGCAAGTAGTTTATTTTAAAATTTACTTCTCAAGTACTGAAAGTAAAAATACAAATATTGTGTTATGTAGTTATTAAAGAAAGTAGTCAAAAGGCCAGGGCCCCCTCCCATTTTAGATCCCCCTTAGAGCAGGCCAGGGTCCCCCTCCCATTATAGATCCCCTTAGAGCAGGCCAGAATCCCCCTCCCATAACAGATTCCCCTTAGAGTAGGCCAGGGTCCCCCTCCCATTATAGATCCCCTTAGAGCAGGCCAGGATCCCCCTCCCATTATAGATCCCCCTTAGAGCAGGCCAGGGTCTCCCTCCCAGTATAGACCCCCCTTAGAGCAGGCCAGGGCCCCCCTCCCATTATAGATCCCACTTAGAGCAGGCCAGGGTCCCCCTCCCATTATAGATTCTCCTTAGAGCAGGCCAGGGTCCCCCTCCCATTATAGAGCCCCCTTAAAGCAGGTCAGGTTTCCCTTCCCATTATAGATTCCCCTTAGAGCAGGCCAGGGTTCCCCTCCCATTAAAGATTCCCCTTAGAGCAGGCCAGTGCCCCCCTCCCATTATAGATTCCCCTTAGAGCAGGCCAGGGTCCCCCTCCCATTATTGAGCCCCCTTAGAGCAGGCCAGGCCAGGTCCCTCCCCTCATTGAATAGATCTGATCCCCTTAGTGAGTGACTTGACTTCAAGACAGTTCTTACTTATCCTACCTTAGGCTGTCTCAAGTCCTCCAGCCTCTCTCTCCACAGTCCCCAGGCCAGTCCCCCCCTGCTGAAAGAAGAATATATTCCTACCTCCATCCAGTTCTCCCACGCTGGGCGGCTGCGCTGCACAGTGATCAGAGACAGTCTAGTAGTCTAGACTCTAGTAACTCACAATCCCTCCCCCAGCCAGGGCCCAGAGAGATCACTCCGCAGGCAGGTGTCTCTCCTCTCTCGCCACCACCACTTACCTTGAGAGCCGAGCAGGAGGCGGGACTCAGGCTGAGCCGAGGGAGGGCAGAGGTGGCGAGGCTCTGCCTCTGAGCCATCGCATCGGGTCGGGAATTGGTCGTGACTTGTGAGTATCAGAGACAGTGAGACTCGAGTAAAAAAAGTCAGCAGTGGTGCGGGTTTGGAATGGAATGATTTGTAACATTTTTATAATTGTAACGAGTAACGATGCAGCACATAAAAAAATATCGGAGTAAGAGTATTAAACAAATCGAAAATATGTACTGAAGTAGAAGTGGAAGTAGGAGAATAAAATTATAATCTAGTAAAGTACAGATACCGCCTTTTAGTACTTAAGTACAGTTGTGAAGTAGTTCTACTTTGTTACTATACATCTCTGAGTGTACTAAATGAGCGTATGTTTGTTTGTGTGGTTTTTTTAGAGTGGCTAGCCATAAGTCTTTACTTTTTTGTTAGCTGATTCAAAATATTGTTTATTTCTTTATGTGAAAGCTCTAGGTATTTTACTAGAAATTAATTTTAAGAATGTCTAGTGCTAGGAAGTTCCTTAAGGATCTGTGCAGCTAAAGCTCTGGTTGTATTGGGCCTCTAAGCAAACTATTTTCTGCCCCAGAGAATCTAATTATGTTTGTCACTTTTTTTAAGTGCTGATATGAGTTCTCCACTGATATACTGTAACATTTGTGGGCTTTCCACACATTCATAGGAGATACATCAGGGGTATCATTAGGGGAAAAATATGTGGATGGTGAGTCTCGTATTTTAGCGATGAAGAGGTTATGTTTGTATTACAAAATAAACAGGTACCTGCATCCCTATATATGAATACATCTAAGTCGGGAAAACCCTAAAAGATCTGGAGCAAGGCTTAAGGTGCTAAAGCCTGAAACCAGAAGGAAAAAGGTAGGGAGAAATTAAGGAGGAATGGGAAAGAATGGGAGATGGCAAGGGGGGGGGGCGGAGGAAGAGGGGAGGTGAGGAAGGGAAAGGAAAAGGAGAAAGGAAGGGAAGAAAAGAAAAAAAGGGAGGGTAAAAGGGGGAAGGGTAAAGAGGGAAGGGGGGGGGGAAGGAAAACGACGAACGGGGAGAAGGGAGGGAAGAAGGGAAATAAGGGGAAGGGGAAGGAAGGGGGGGGAAAGGGGCGGAAGAAAAAGGATATATAGGAGAAAAGGGGAAGGAAGGGGGAAGGAAGGAGGGAAGAGAAAGAGGGAGAGACAAAGGAAAGGACTGAAAGGGGAAAAGGAGGAAAGAAATGGAAGGAAGAGTGAAGAGTGGAGGGCTGGTGGGATTTTAGTGGAACCGTAACTCAAAAAATAGAAAATGATAAATAAAACATGAGCATTTATTGATCCATATTAAAAACAAGATAGAACATGGAATAGTACATGTCAAATTACAAAATCTAGCACAGATGTATGTTGTTGATAGGAAGGTAAAACTCAGAGCGGCAACATAAGCATAAACAGATCCAATGAAGACTCATCAGAAAGAACCATGAATCAGAAGGGTTATTTCTGATGAGTCTTCATTGGATCTGTTTATGCTTATGTTGCCGCTCTTAGCCCCAAAGAAGGTTCTCCATTCTGGGTGGCCTCTGTGTTGCCTGGGTAACTATTTTTGAGGACTAATGATGATAAGGTCTACTGGGGCTACTGTAGGGGGTAGGATATTTATAGCAGTCTTGGTCTTGGGTGTGACCATGTGCTGGATCGATGTACGGAAGTGAATGCAGGAAAAAGAAAGAAATTGAGAAATCATCAAAAATTCTAGCATAAGGAATTCCCTTTCCCATTACCTTAAAGGATAAAACCTAAAAGTTACTATTATGGGTATATATTATATGGTCATAGGGGAAGGTATTTTTTGTGTTATCGAGTATAACACTTTCCTCAATATTTCCAAGAACAATTATTTGTGCAAGACTCTACAACAAGTTACATGTAGGGGTCTAGGGGTTTGATACAAGCTATGAAGTATGACCAAGGAAAGTATACAGTAGGTGTATTTCATGGAATCCAATCCAGACCAAACTTTCACCTGCTGGGGAAGACTTAACGTGAAACTTCACTCTCCCAATTAACATTTATTATTTTGAATCCTTGTGCTGCTAGCATTAGTACATAGATAGGAAAGTATATCATATTTACTTGTTTTAAACTTTTTTTTTTACAATTCTTCAGTTACTGCCTAGTTTCTTGCCTAAGCAAATGGTTGACAGCTGGGTTCATTTTTAGGTAACCCAGGAGTCTTCATGAGAGGAGGAGTTTCTCAGCTATGTGCATGCTTGTGTTTAGAGTATATGGAATTCAGGAAGTAAATGTTCATGAACCATTTGCCCTTACTCAAAATGGCCATGGCCAGAAATGCTTGGGGGTGTTTTTCAAAGTGATTTCTCTGCAAAATAAAGCATGGAGACATAGATGGATAGGGGAGTCTCCTTGAATATTAAAAATGAATTAAACAGTGTTTTTGGTTTGTGGTGGTCAGATACAGTAAAGACCTAATTTAAGTGGTTCCTAAACGTAGAAAGCTCCTGTCTGAGTGGGGAAAAAGTCAGTGGAAGAGTATTTTATGACTGTGCTGGTTGAATGGCTGAACATCTGAATTCTGTTCAACCCTTTGACTGCCAGAGCATCTTTTGAACATATGTTAATGTGATCATTTTAGGCCTGAGGATTGGGTAAAATCCCAAAACAACAGAGATATTCCTGAAAGCAGTGGACCTGTATAAAAAAATAGTGTCAATTTTTATGTCACACAATTTTGTGCAGTGGTTTATCAAATGTAAGTTCCTAGTAAAAATAAACTAAAGTGCAATATGTTACCCATTGTTTGTACAATATAATATATGAGGTTGTGCTGAATAAACAGATATGCAAAATATAATTGCACCATGTCCAACTTTGGCTCTTACTTTTTTCTCCAATTTCTTTTTTTTCAACTTTAAATTTTTCTTCATTGAGGGAAAAGACAGGTAAATAATAAAACTAGTGTATCAAATATATGTAGATACATAGAACTCTACCCCCGAGTAAAGCAGATAGGGGAGAAGTTTTCCAAATTTTGATAGCAAGTTATGTTCAGCCGATCAGGGCAGAGCACTCATTGGGTCAACTATCCATTTTGCCCATGTGTTGTAGAAAGATGGGGTGGATAAATTTGCTTTGGCGAATGCGAATCTGCGAACTTTACAAATTTGTATTCAGAATGGGGATGATGTCCGTTAGGGCAGGGGATTGAGTTGATTTCAAATTCTTTGCCACTGGTGCAATCAGTACATGTGTTACTAGAACCTGGGTATGTCCAGGCCAGGTAGGTAGTGATAGTTACATGAGCAGGTCTAGTGGAGACGTAGAGAATGAGATATCATATAGCGATGATATAAAGTTAGCTATCTCCAGCCAGTCATTTTTGATGACTTGGCAGTCCCCCCAGATGTGTCGTGGTGTACCAACATTGTCACATCCTCTCTAACAATTTGGTGAAGTGGTGGGGTATATGGCTTATAGTCTGTCAGGTGTATAGTACCATTTGTGGAACAGTTTTTGTAAAGCTTCCCAATGGGAGATGCAATGGGATAGACGGAGAAGCATTGTGAAAGCCCAAATCCATTGTTTGGCTGGAGGTGGATTGTCCATTAATGTGGACCAGAATTTAATGGAGGATGATGTTTCAGAATGTATTATTGTAAGTACTATGTTTAATAGGGAGATATCTTTGGTTGTAGAATTGTTGGTTTCAAAAAATCTCAAGATGGCAGATGTTAGAGAATCTGTTTGCGGCCATTGCAGCTTGGAGAGGATGGAATGTATCCTCAAGTATAGGAAGAACATCTTGTTGGACAAACCATATTTTTGTTGTAGATAGGCGAAGCTATGCATTCCTGATGTAGAGATGAGCAATCCCAGATTAGAAATACCGGCTTCCACCCAGGCTGAGAGAGGATCTGATAATAAAAGTTCCACGACTTCAGTAGGTATAAATGGTAGGATGGACGTTGTTAGACCTTTACTGATTTGTGGGATTGCTGCTCAAACATGTAGTGATGCAGTTATAGTGCCCAAAGGTTGGTGAAGTGAAACAAGGAAGCAGCAAGTGTGAGTTTGGGATCTGTTGTTTCCATTTTGCATGACTGTCTATTCTCCACCATTCTTTCAACTGATCTAGTATTGTCGCACAATAGTATGCCAGGATGTTAGGTGTTCCTAGACCACCTTGATGGACAGGGGTCATAAGGGAAGATCGTTTCACTCTTGGGTGCTTTTGTGGTCAAATAAAGTTATTTATGATTCCTTGTATTTTCCTTAGCTGAACTTGCAGAAGTGGTAGAGGAATTGTATGGAATAAGTAGAAAATATGGGGGAGCAGGTACATCTTTCCTTGGGCGATCCTTCCTGCCCAAGAGGTAGTGGTATGGCCCATATCTTTGGATAATCACAAAAGCTTCTCTATGAGGTCTTCATAATTCAATTTTAATAGGTTATTAATGGGAATATTAAGCAGATTATGGTAGGGAGGAGTTGGTAGACCACGCAAAAGGGGAATCAGCAGATTTAGCTCTGATCATCTGGGCATCTAGGCCTAAGTTTAACATGAGGGATTTGCTGTGGTTCATCTTATAAAGTGATATCGAACTGAATAAATTTAGGATGTTTTGGATTGCGGGAATGGATTTCTCAGGGTTTGTTAAAGCTATGATAACATCATCTGTGTACAGTCCGATTTCATATTCAGTGTCTCCGATTTTAATTTCTTAAACTGTGGGCTTTGATTTTATGGCCTGTGCAAGTGGTTCCATAACCATGGCAAAATTCAGGGGGGAAAGCGGGCACCCCTGTCTCGTGCCATTGGTTATTGTGAAAGGATTTGACACAATATCCGACTTCCATACGCGTGCACTTGGGTGAGAGTAAAGGCCTAGTATGAAGAGAGAAGGCGCTTGATTGCTCTCCACCCATTGGATGAGGTCGATGAACCTTCTAGTACTGTCTGATGCCTGTTGATCTGATACAAAGCTGACTTGGTCTGGATGTATAATCTGGGGAATAACCGTGGAAAGGGGTTGAGGGTAAAATTTTTGCATATAATTTCCTGTCAGTGTTTAGGAGTGAGATCGGGAGATAGTTGGCGTGATTATCCTGTGTCTTACCTCATTTCGGAAGGGTAACAACCAGGGCTTCTAGGGATTCCTTGGGGATAATACCTGTCGACGCAAATTGGTTATACGTGTTGAAGAGATGGGGAGTGACGAGAGTAGAAAAGTGTTTATAATATTCTTTTGGAATACTATCTGAGCCTGGGGCCTTGTGTAGTGGAAGGTTCTTTATGACTTTGAGGAATTCCTTTGTCACATTGTGCGGGAGAGCTGATAGGAAGGTGGATGGTAGAGAGGAATTTAACAATGTCTTCCCGATCGGGAGATAATTCCAGGTCAGATTCTGTCAGGTTATAAAGTTTGGAATAAAAGGTACTAAACTCATTTTCTATGTCTAGTGGGTTGCTTTGAAGTTTGCCCTGGGGATTCATAAGAAATTACATTCTTTTGTTGGAAATTTGTCTTTTTATCTGTTTAGCCATGAATGCCCCAGGTTTGTTGGCCGATGTGTAGGACTGAAGTCTAAGTCATTTAATGTAATAGTCAAATTTTATGTGGAGGTGCTCGCTTAATTGATATAGAAGATCTTTAAGTGTCGAGGAGGTAGTGGTTAGTGGTAGTGGTAGTGGAGTGGGATTTCTTAGCATATGCCCCAAGTTTTATGAAAAGACCATGTAGATAAGCCTTGTGAGCATTCCAAGTCACGGCATGATCATTTACAGAGTTCACATTGATTTGGAAATAGTTCTCAATCTCAGATTGTAGTTGAGGTTCAAATAAGGGGTTGTTGAGAAGGGAGGTGTTCAATCTCCAGATTGTATGTTCAGGTGATTGGTTAGGGGCAGATCATTTAATTGAGTTTGGTGCGTGGTCAGACCAAGTGATCACACCAAATTTTGCTTCTGTTATGGATTGTAACAAATGTGTGTCCGTTATAAATCAATCAATCAGAGAATAAGACTGTGGGGGGTAAAAGATACAGTCACTTTCCACATCGTGTAAGCATCTCCAGGGATCATACAAATCTTCCTTTTTTAGTAGAGCGGAGAGTGCAGAAGTTCTCCTCTTTGGTTTATTAGAGGTGTCGAGTGTAGAGTCAATGATGTCATTGAAGTTTACGCAAATTAACATCTGAGCAGATCTGTAGGAAGCAAATTTTGAGAATAGGGTGGCGTAGAATTTTTTTGGGCCGTATTGGGTGCGTATACATTAAGGATTGTGAGAGGACGATTGTCAATCATTACCAAAAGGATTATATATCTGCCATCATCATCTATTTTACTAAGGTGTAGTGTAAAGTTTACCGACGCACTTACAGTGACCTTGACATCCCTTTTCTTTTTATTGGCATTTGCAAAAAAACAGTGAGGATATCGTCTGTGTTTGCATTAGGGTTGTTTGAGTTTAGAAAAGTGGGTCTCTTGTATACAGAGGACATCTGCGTGATGTGTCAGTGCTTCTTTCCAAAGTAGGTTACGTTTGAAAGATGAGTTTAGGCCTTTAGCATTTATGGAGGTGAATGCCATAATAGTTCTGCATATTTAGGAGTGCATGTCGATGGAAATAGACTATATCTTTAAAACGTATCAGATAAGTACCTTGAAAAGATCAAGACTGGTCATAGGGTATAGGAATATATATAGTACACAGCACTAGTCGTAAAACACAGTGAAGAGAAAAACTGTAAAAAAACTACAAACATATAGATGTATTGTGGAGATTAGATAAACAGTAAAGAACGATATTGTGTGCGTCGCACACTGTAACCTGAGGGGCTAAAAGAATAAGTGTGGACATCGCCCAGGCTGGATCTGAGCAGATAAGAGGAACTATACGTTGATGTAAGTCATTATTTTCAGTTCATATTGGGTGCCGGGTTTCGGGAGCCAGAGGGCGCATTAGGGGGGCCTCATTGCCCCATAGCAGTGGCAGCAAGAGGGAGTAGACCCCTATTTGTCAGCTTCTTGTACCCGTCTTTGAGGTTGAGGATGGGGATGAGTTGCTGTTGGTATGCGACTAGCAGTTTCTTTGGGAACCCCCATTGATAAGTGATTTTGTTTTGCTGGAGATTGGATGTAATGGGAGTCAAGGCTCTGCGCATTTCCATTGTGGCGGGGCAAAGATCAGCGAACATTTTGATGTCAGTGTATGGTGCCGACAGATGTTTTGCGGCCCTGGAGGTCGGGAGAATTTGCTCCTTGATATGGAAGAAGTGGATCCGAGCTAAAACATCCCTTGGAATATCAGCTGGGAGGTGTGATGGTTTAGCAATTCTGTGGGCCTGGTCTATAATTATGTCACGTGTGTTTAGACGAGGGAGTATTGTTGAAAAAAGCTGCTGCAGGTAAGGAGTAAGCTCATTTATTTTAACTGTTTCTGGGATCCCTCTAAATGTATTATTAATTCGCCTGGAGCGATCTGCCAGCTTCATCTTATGTGATGGATTTCCTAATCATGATGTTCATGAGCATCTAATCATTCATTGGGAGCTTTGGAGTAGTCACGCATATTTTTTTCTAATGCATTTGCCCTTTCTTTTAGACAATCCACTCTGTCATGGACTTGAGACAGAAATATTTGTAATTCTCTGTGCAAATCCTTATGCAGAGTGAGCAGCATGGATTTAAGCCTAGCTTCGGAGACAGGGTTGTCTGTGACAGGGACAGCAGCTAAGGAAGGTTTGTGCTCTGTAGTGGATGTTCCATTAGATACAGCAGCCCATAGGTGTTTTTTGGCCTGAGGTTCTTTGCATGGAGAATGGGCAGGGGAGCATGCCAGTCTCTTACCTCTGTCTGCAGAGTTTACCCATGTGGCATCATCTGGTGGAGGAAGATTGTCCATATCAGCTCTGGGGGCTTCTGTGGAGGGATCACTTGATTCCAAGGCCGTTTATATGAATGAAGTAGGAGGATTTGTGCTGTAATGGCTGGTCCTTGAGCCGGCTCCATCTTGGGCCAAATGCATGTCCGTGGCAGCGGCAAATAATGAGTGAGGCGGCGTGGTGCAGACGGATTATATTTCTTTTTGAACATGCTCAAGGGTGGCCCCGATCCTTTCCCTGCAGGGTGTGTGGAATGTTGAAAGGAGAGTTGCACTGGGTCGCTTGTAGTCCAGGTCGTGGAGTGGAGCTCGGTTCCTAGACCTCCAGCCCAGTCTGCAGCTGGCCACGCCCCTAAATTTTTCTCAAATTTGAAAAGCTCCTAAATCAGTCTATAGTAACCATGAATAATGCATATAAATATCTAACATGTGTAGTGCACTGAATTTTTCAATATGCAGACCCTCCCAACATGTGCATTTATGTATGTTTGAGTGTGTATGTGGGGTGGGGGCTTAAAAGTGTTTTTCGGTGCTTGGATGTACCTTAAATTTTTTACACTTTTTTTCTTGACTTTGTTGCTATCACTTAGGGGACCAGACCACTATGTGACAGCATATTTACTGTGACAGGTTATCTTTAATGAGATATTGGGGGCTTATTAGTCCCCTGATATCTCCTGCAACCTATTGACGAGAAAGTTACAGCAAAAACCAGAAGTGCCAAAATCCTCATGGCTTCTAGGTTTTTAATAGTTAGGGATGATTTAAAAATAGACCGTCACTTGTCTCCCTCCACTCTACACAGTGACATCTGGAATGCAGTTCCTGGGTCCGCAGGTGGGATAGAAGAGCAGGTAATACATAGTGGGGGGTTGCTTGTTTAGGGGGTTCATTGAAGTGATCTGGTGGCCGTAGAGCTCAGAAAGCCAACATTTGACTTGTAACATTTACAGTATATGCATTTCCAGCAGATGTAGCAACCAGGAGTGTGTGTAAAACTCTGTGGTGGCAGCAAAGGGGTTAATGCTGGATGAAGCCACAATTTTTGTTACACCTTTGGAATCAATAAAAATGTACATGAAATCTTATAACGGGCATTGGTGAGTGGACTGAGCTGTGTACCTGACTGTTTGATTCTAAAATAAAGCAAAGAACTAAGGTCCCAACATTGAGCCAGCCAAGGTTCACACCAAAACGATATACACAAGTTGCAACTAATTTGCAAAGTACACACCCAGTCATGCAAAACCACACCATGGCACCACCCCTTTCAACGTGCTTAAAGGTGCAAGGCTATTGATGTTCTCTAGCTTTCTCTGAATATGGCTAGCTTTTTTTCCAATATGTGTTTTCCTTCACTCAGAAAAAAATATTTTTAATCACTTAAGGACCGGATGGTTTTACCCCCTTAATGACCAGGCCATTTTATGCCATACGGCACTGTGTTATTTTAACTGACAACTGTGCAGTCGTGCAATTGTGTACCCAAATAAAATTGATGTCCTCTTTTCCCACAAATAGAGCTTTCTTTTGGTGGTATTTGATCACCTTTGCAATTTTTATTTTTTGTGCTATAAACAAAAAATCTACAATTCTGAAAAAAAAACAATATTTTTTACTTTCTGCTATAAAACATACCCAATAAGAAAAGTAAAAAAAAAAATCAAATTTTTTTTATAATTATAGGCCAATATGTATTCTTTAGTGCAAATTTCCAAATTAAAGTTCCAATGAATGTGGAATATAGTGAGTCCTTTGTGCAAACTTCTAAACAAAAGTGCAAGTGCTCAGCGCTATAGTTAATCTGTCCACTCAGTAATAATCCTGTGACAAAGGTAAGATTCAATCACTTACCAGACGTTGTGGGTCATGTGTGCCTTATAGCACCATGACCTATCAAGCTTGTATAGCCGTCCAGGCTCAAAGATCTTTTTGGCTTGCTTCAGGTGGATAGGATGGTAGGGTCTCCCTCTGTCTCCTCTCCCCTCACGCCAGAAAAGATATGAAAAAAATGGAGCTCCAAATAGTGATATACTTAAGATTTTGATTCTCAATTGGGAAAAAATGTATACAAAAAATTAATGCAGGTAAAGTCAAACACAACAAAAGGCAAATAAAAGGCAAATAAAAAAAGAATCGGGGTAAAATCCTCCCGAATGCAGCCCTGGTATGGTCGCTTGTGATCGCGTGTTTCAGCGCAAGCCAATCAGCGTGGAAGCTAGTGGGAGAACTTCCGGCTTGCGTTCCACCTTTGACACACGTCACCACGCTGTGCGTTCCAATCTGACGCATTTCGTCACTTCGGGTGACGTCTTCGGAGACAGGGACGCACAGTCTTTCCTTCCCTTAAATACTAATCGTAACACCCTTTTGTCCCGCCTCTTCCTTTTCACTCCGGATATGGATAGAAAAACCAGAAGTGTCCCCGTACGTTACTTTCTGAACTGAGTCATATATTTTATTACTATTTGGTCTCATGTATGGTTCGACATAAAGGAAAGGGGTTGTGATGATATTGCTATTTATATATTTATAATTTTATTATGAGTAAAATGTTGGAAATATTTATTAATCTAATATTTTACTGATGAATTTTAGCGGTAACTGAATAGGGGTTTATGTTTTTAATTTTAGATTATTTATTAAATAAAATGTGTTTTTAAATGTTTGGGGGAATATATAATCATGTGGTATTGCAATACGGATATGGATATAAATACCCCATATATATACCGCTATGGCCCGCTATTATTAAAAATCATAATGAGACCAAATAGTAATAAAATATATGAGTAACGTGCGGGGACACTTCTGGTTTTTCTATCCATATCCGGAGTGAAAAGGAAGAGGCGGGACAAAAGGGTGTTACGATTAGTATTTAAGGGAAGGAAAGACTGTGCGTCCCTATCTCCGAAGACGTCACCGGAAGTGAAGAAACGCGTCAGATTGGAACGCACAGCGTGGTGACATGTGTCAAAGGTGGAACGCAAGCCAGAAGTTCTCCCGCTAGCTTCCACGCTGATCGGCTTGCACTGAAACACACGATCACAAGCGGCCATACCAGGGCTGCATTCGGGAGGATTTTACCCCGATTCTTTTTTATTTGCCTTTTATTTGCCTTTTGTTGTGTTTGACTTTACCTGCATTAATTTTTTGTATACATTTTTGCCCAATTGGGAATACAAATCTTAAGGATATCACACTATTTGGAGCTCCATTTTTTTCATATTTTTTCTGGCGTGAGGGGAGAGGAGACAGAGGGAGACCCTACCATCCTATCCACCTGAAGCAAGCCAAAAAGATCTTTGAGCCTGGACGGCTATACAAGCTTGATAGGTCATGGTGCTATAAGGCACACATGACCCACAACGTCTGGTAAGTGATTGAATCTTACCTTTGTCACAGGATTATTACTGAGTGGACAGATTAACCATCGCGCTGAGCACTTGCACTTTTGTTTAGAAGTTTGCACAAAGGACTCACTATATTGCACATTCATTGGAACTTTTATTTGGAAATTTGCATTAAGGATTCACTTTATATATATACTGGACTTTTTTTGAATTTTGGATTTTATATTTAACCACTTGCCGACTGCCTAACGCAGATCTACGTCGGCAGTCAGCCCCTCACAGGCAAAGTGACGTAGGTCTACGTTGCTAGCCTGTGAGGGTCTAGGGAGCGAGCGCGCGCCCCCGGAGGTGCACTCCCGCTCCCGCGCGGTCACGCACCCCCCCGCGCGTGTGACCGACGGACCCGATGTCCGCCGGTCACTTGGCGATCGGCGGGGGAGAGGGAGAAAGTCAGGCGACTTGTGTAAACAAGCTGCCTGTCATTCTCCCCGGTGTATGAAGGATGATCATACGGTTCTACTATGTAGAACCGTCGATCACTCTTCATACATCTGAAGCCACAGCCAATCACAGTAGAAAGCACGCCCCTAGGGACACACACAGCCCCTCCCTCTCAAATAAAGTTAACCCCTTCACTACCAGTGTATTTTTACAGTAACAGTGCATATGTATAGCACTGATTACTGTAGAAATGTCACTGGTAACTCCAAAAGTGACAAAAATGTCAGTCAAGGGTCCGATCTGTCCGCCGCAATGTTGCAGTACTGCTAAAAAAATCGCAGATCGCCGCCATTACGCGTTAAAAAAAAAAACAACAAAAATGACAAAAATCTTTCCCTTTGTTAGTAAACGCGATAACTTTTGCGCAAACCAATCAAAATACGCTTTTTGCGATTTTTTTTACCAAACATAGGTAGCATAAAACAAATTGGACGAAAATGTTAAAAAATTTTGATTTTTACATTTTTTGGGGGGGGAATTTCGTATAAAAAAATGTGAAAAATATTGCTATTTTTGCAAAATTGACGCTCTTTTTTTGTTTATAGCGCGTGATCAAAAAATTGCACAGGTGATCAAATACCACCAAAAGAAAGCTCTGTTTGTGGGAAAAAAAGGACGCCAAATTCGTTTAGGTACAGCGTCACACGACCGCGCAATTGTCCGTTAAAGTCACGCAGTGCCGAATCGCAAAATACCCCCTGGTCAGGAAGGGGGTAAAATCTTCCGGGGCTTAAGTGGTTAATAATGTTTTATGGAATATGATTTACTAACTTATTACTCTACACATTATATTTGTTAATTCTATGAAGTTAAATATATTCACTTTTATTGTAAACCTTTTAAAGCAAGCGCTATAGGTAGCCTTTGGACTACTTACCTGCATACATTTTTATATTCTATAGCAGCTGCTACTAATATACACAATTTTAATGTATGTATTCACTAGAGTATACTCACTAATATATATGTTATTTAATTCACTTATTTATAAACACGTGGCGCGGGGTATATACACCCGTATATTCCTTACATACCAATATGTATTCTGCTACATATTTTTGGTAAAAAAAATCCCAATATGTGTATATTTATTGGTTTGCGCAACAGTTATTGCATCTACAAACTAGAGGAAAGATTTATGTAATTTTTATTTATTTATTTATGTATTTTTACTAGTAATGGCGGTGATCATCGATTTTAGCAGGACTGTGACATTGTGGCGGACAGATTGGACACCTGACACGTTTGACACTTTTGGGGGGGACCAGTGACATTAAAAATAAAGTGATAAAAATATGCACTGTTACTGTACTAATGACACTGGCAGGGAAGGGGTTAACACCAGGGGTGATCAAAGGGTTAAATGTGTGCCTAGGGGATGCTTTCTAACTGTGTGGGGGCTGTATTTACTGGATGAACACAGAGACCTGTGTTCCTAAATAGGAGGAACACAGGAATACTGTGTTCATCACTGACAGAACAAGGATCTGCCGTGTTTACATCGGCAGACTGGCGTTCTGTCTCCATGGGGAGAGATTGCTGGTGCCCGGTGGAAATAGCGTCCACCGGACCAGCTGATTGGCTCCCCCTCTAGCTAATCGGCACGTGTGCGCTCCTCTGGCGGCACAAGCACGTGCCCCCACTAACTGCTACACGTCGTTTTGTGTAACAGAGCTAACCTGTCGCAGTATAACTACGGCGGCTGGTCAGCAAGTGGTTAAAGATTACACATACAACACTGGTTTCAAAAGCTGACACCACCAGAAGAGGGACCCTAAGTGGCAAAGGTTTATGATTTGCACATACTGTATGCCACTCTTATTTAAAAAAAAAAAAAAATATATATATATATATATATATATATATATATATATATATATAAAATGTATCTTTTTTTTTTTTTTTTTTTACACAACTGTTTTTAAAAGTTTCCTTTAAAGCAGCATTGCATATTTGTACATAAATGACATAATGTTCTCAGTTTAAAATAGAAAATAGAAATGATGCTAACTATAGGGTACATAAAAAATACCACTATTTCTATAGATTAAGAGAACCTTTGTCCTAAATAACCCCCTGTCACTCTCACATCAATTTCTTTGGATTGTACCTCTTGAATTCTTCGTGTGTGAAAACCGTATGTGTCCTTTTCATCAATCAAAACAGCAATTCATTAAATGTACATTACAGCCAGGCATGTGGCTTTGGTCAGATATATACTTTAAAGTTATAGTTTATGGTCGTTTTAAGAGTATTGACGCATGTATTTGCTGTAACCAAGGAGGTTACAAAAGGTATTTTCTTTGTGGCCATGAGCATCACCGTTTATTAGCACCGTTGGGTGCGGATAAAAGCCAGGCATTTTCTTTTGTGGAAGAAAATAATTTGTACATTTTTTTTATTTCTATGTAATATAAAGAAAATGTTTCACTGGTAGAACTGCAAATAAAATACCTGGTACACTGCATGTACTGTTAGAGATATTTTCTTTTGTACATTTGCTGATGTAAGGTAATATCCAAGATATTACTATAATTACGCAAGGGCTTTGAAACTATTCAACTTTTTTTTTTAAAAGTCATTACCTAGAGAGGTCCACAGGAAAATAAGCCAATTATTGTTCATTATCTTATGTAACAACTTTTAAACTCATCAAAACATTTAGTATGCACAATTTTAAATAGTACTGAAGTAGTTCACAATCTGAACTATGCAGAGTGACTTATTAGTGTATAGTGCTGAATAAATTGATCAACCAAGTTCAATAGTTGGGCCAAATTTAGTCAAATTACAACTGGCATAGGTTTGTAGATTAACCACTTTACGTCCAGCCGCCGCAGATGTACTGCGGCAGGCTGGCTCTCCCAGGCAAACCCCTGTACATTTACGGCGCTCGCCTGGGAGGAGCTAGGGGGGAGCATGCGGCGCTGGCAGCGCACTCCCGCCCCCGCTCGTCAGCGGGGGAAGCCAGTGTGGGTGTCAGGCGTTCTCCCCCTTCTGACAGAGAAGGACGGTCGGCTGATTTAAACACGCTGATGTAAAAACGCTGATGTAACCCCTTCCCTGCCAATGGCATTATTACAGTAACAGTGCATATTTTTAGCTCTGATTACTGTAGTAATGTCACTGGTACCCCCAAAAATGTCAAAAATGTCATTTAGGGGTCTGATCTGTCCGCCGCAATGTCACAGTCCCCCAAAAAATTGCAGATTGCCACCATTACTAGTAAAAAAAAAAAAACAATAAAAATGACATAAATCTTTGCCGTAGTTAGTAGATGCAATAAATTTTATGCAAACCAATCAAAATACGCTTATTGCAATTTTTTTACCAAAAATATGTAGCAGAAAACAAATTGGCCTAAAATGTTAAAAAGTTTTGATTTTTACATTTTTTTTTTTGAGAATGTCATATAAAAGAATGTGAAAAATATTGTTTTTTTTTTTTCAAAATTGTCACTCCTTTTTTGTTTATAGCGCAAAAAATAAAAATCGCACAGGTGATCAAATACCACCAAAAGAATCTATATTTATGGGAAAATAAGGATGTCAATTTTCTTTGGTTACAGAGCCGCACAACCGCACAATTGTCCGTTAAAGTAACGCAGTGCCGAATCGCAAAATAGGGTCTGGTCATTAAGCAGCCAAATCTACCGGTCTTAAAGTGGTTAAAAAAGGAGGGCTTGCATATACCTATTCATTTGATTGTGAAAGAGGGGAGCAAACAGCATACCATCTCAAAACATAAATAATGTAGGCTATGTGGGACTTTGGGTGAGACACCAGCAGGTAATGCCCAGCGTCTCCATCCCTGTATCAGAAAAAACGAAAGTTGAAAAGGATTAAAAGAGGTGCATGGAAGCCAGGCAGCCCCCAGTCTGATGTACTCACCCTCCAGTCTGCCACCAACCAATTGCAAAATGCGTTTGCAAATGCGTGTCAACTAAACCCCTGTTCTTTATTTATATTATGAGACAGGTCTACTTGGTTGGTGGCAGACTGGAAGGTGAGTACATCAGACTGGGGGCTGGCTGGCTTCCATGCACCTCTTTTAATCCTTTTCAACTTTCGTTTGTTCGTACCATCTCAAAACATTGCTCTGGTTCAAAGGGCACTGAACTTATCTGCACCAATTTTTTTTTTAAAAAGGAGACTTTGGTATTGCAGGGGAAGCATGTACAACTTTGACAATCTTCCTACTAGGGGTGAACTTCTGGTTCAGTCCAAACACAAGTTTGGATGGAACTTTGTTTATTCTGGCATTGCAAGCTGGCAAATTCCACCCATGTAATTAAAGGGACACAGATAGCGGATGACCCAAATATGATTTAAATCCGGGGAAATTAATGTGAAATGCATGACTAATTTGTATGTTAACCTCATCAGAGATAATATTATTTTAAACTTTATTAAACCAGCAATAAAATTATATTTAAACTAAATGTGCACCTTTCCATGTTTCCATTTAGAGTGTAATATCAACCTGCTCAATATTATGTCTATATTCATTTATATATATGTATATTTTCTCCTCATATTGACTATGACTCACTTGTAAGGGGCTATTATATAGAGGTAGATGAAACTAAGAAACTCCTCAAGTCAATATAGGGTCTACTTATGAAAAAATCACGGTGCTAATGTTTTAGCATTCACATGAAAGTCACAAATAATGCCTGTAATGTTTATAATTTGTCCAAAGTGATTATTTCTATTTCTTGCCTTTTTCAGGGTGAATAAAGCATTCCTTAACATGCCTTGGAAACATAAATTATCCTTTAGAAAGTATTCAACCAGAAGAGGAAAATAACATTTGACCAATAGTGAAAACAGCCTAATACTATAGGCTAGGGACATTTTACTGGAAGAAGAAATAATATTGGGAAGACCTTTGCTAAGTGTATAGAGATTCCTATGCTCACCACTAATGTAACTTGTCAAACAACAGAGTTTAATAATTGCAACATTGTATTTCCACTCTCTGCAGCAGCTGATTCATTACATTTAAAAACGTATTTACCATGATCATGAGCTTCATCTAGTGGTCATAGTGCAGAATTTTCCTCATTCATTCTACTCTTATAAATGAAAAGTAAATGAACTGAAGATAAAGTGGCTTAATAACATTATTTTTTTCTCTCAAAATTAACCACTTCAGCTCTGGAAGGTTTTACCCCCTTAATGACCAGGCCATTTTTTGCGATTCAGCACTGCGTTACTTTAACAAAAAACTGCGCTGTCCTGCGATGCTGTACCCAAATACAATTTATGTCCTTTTTTTTCCCCACAAATATAGTTTTCTTTTTGATTACCTCTGCGGTTTTTAGATTTTGCGCTAAAAATGAAAAAAAGAGCGACAATTTTGAAAAAAAAAAAATCCATTTTACTTTCTGCTATAAAACATTCCCAATAAAAAAATTTAAAAAATCATTTTTTTTTTATCAGTTTAGGCCAATTTGTATTCTGCTACATATTTTTGGTGAAAAAAATCCCAAAAAGCATATTTATTTGGTTTGCGCAAAAGTTATAGCGTTTACAAACTACGGGAAAGATTTTTGGACTTTTTTTGTTTTGTTTTTATTAGTTATCAGCGATTTTTAGCGGGACTGTGACATTGCGGCGGACAGATTGGACCCCTAAATGACATTTTTTACACTTTTTGGGGACCAGTGACACTAATACAGTAATCAGTGCTAAATAATATGCGCGGGGGGAGGGGGGGGTTCTGTGACAGGCACAGAGAGATCGGGGTTTCAGCTTAGCTGAAACTCCTGATCTTTCCCTGCCTGTGTGACAGAAGACTCACCTGCTTTGTTTACATAAGCAGGCGGGTCTTCTGTCAGTTTCTCTGACGATTGCAGAAGGCCGGGAGGATTGGGTGCCACTCCTCCTGCGGCCCGCCTCCCACTGTTTCTACACACAGTGGGAGCGCAGCTCCAGCGGTGCACATGCACCGAGACCGCATGCACAAAATCATGTAGATCTACGTGATTTTGCGCAGCCGAGACTCCCTGCCACAGTATATTTGTGTGGGGCGCTCGGCAAGCGGTTTATGTGCCTGTTGTAGTTGCACAGGACAAACAGCTCTGCTTTTTTTCTGTTATTGAATTCACAGTATAGGTACAAAATATGCCCATGCAGAGGCTAACACATGTGAAGATCACAAGTATTTGCCATAGACAGTTCCAACAGAGAACAGTAGAAAACACAAAAATAAAAAAAAACGAACCCAAACTACTGCTCCATGTGTGTGTGGCTCACTCAAACTGCATTAAATCAATATGAACAGTGCCCCCCAGGTGTAGACCAAATCATATGGTTCTCCCCCTCATTTCAATCTGCATGAAGAACACATTAGGCAAAAATAAACATCCTACAATTGAGCAGTGGAGTCGTCCTAAAGCCACTTGGGCTGCACCTTGGTAAACCTCTTACGGCAGCCCCTGTGACAATATGTATTCTTATTAAGGGGTAGGGCTATGTTGACCAGCTGTTGTCAAAACATAATTATTGGAGGAGTGAGTTTTTTCCAGGTGAGGGTAATGGCTTTTTGGAAGTAAAAAAGAAGGATCATTCTTATTGAATAAATGTTCTTTGACACTTTATCAACACTGATTGAATGTTCTTAAGGTTATTTCCCCCCTACGATTGGATGGTAACCACTTAAGCCCCGGAAGATTTTACCCCCTTCCTGACCAGGGCCTATTATTGCGATTCGGCACTACGTGACTTTAACGGACAATTGCACGGTTGTGCGACTCTGTACCTAAACAAATTTGATGTCCTTTTTTTCCCACAAACAGAGCTTTCTTTTGGTGGTATTTGATCACCTGTGCGATTTTTTGACCATGCGCTATAAACAAAAAGAGTGTCAATTTTGCAAAAATAACAATATTTTTCACATTTTTTTTTTTTTTATGAAATTCCCCCAAAAAATGTAAAAATCAAAATGTTTTAACATTTTAGGCCAATTTGTTTTATGCTACATATGTTTGGTAAAAAAATCGCAAAAAGCGTATTGTTATTGGTTTGCGCAAAAGTTATTGCGTTTACTAACTAAGGGAAAGATTTTTGTCATTTTTGTTGTTTTGTTTAACGAGTAATGGCGGTGATCTGCAATTATTTTTGTGGGACTGCGACATTGCGGCGGACATATCGGACCCTTTACTGACATTTTTGACACTTTTGGGGTTACCAGTGACGTTACTACAGTAATCAGTGCTATACATATGCACTGTTACTGTAAAAATGACACTGGCAGTGAAGGGGTTAACTTTTTTTGAGAGGGAGGGGTTAAGTGTGTCCCTAGGGGCGTGCTTCTAACTGTGATTGGATGTGGCTACTAGTGTAAGAACAGAGATCAACGGTCCTACATAGTAGAACGATGTGATCTCCATTCTTACACAGGGAAGAATGACAGGCGGCTTTGTTTACATTAGCCGCCTGCCTTTCTTCAGGTGTAACGGACGATCGCGAGTGCCCGGCGGACATCGTGCAGCGGTCAGCAAGCGGCTAAGAAATGCTACATTCGCCCTGCAAAATGTTGCAATTGACATTTAACAGATATTACAAATAATATTGTTATTATTAATGGTTTGAGAGTGAGGGCTGAGACATTCACATTCTATTTTTTTTTTTAAATAGAGCCCTATGTGTGATTTTTGTCCACACTCCAAATTTAACTGGAGTTGTATTAATTCTTATTGAATAGTTCACCAGAATACTTAAAAACCAAGCTATCTTGCTGGGATTACATTTGCTTAGATTATTTTCCTCCTAAACCCTACATATCATACTCTTTCTTCTTTGTTGCTGAAATTGGTAGCAGACTTTCCCAACCCAACATGGGGGGTACAACATGCACCATTAAAGTGCTCAGTATTCTGGTGCATGTGCAAACAAAAACAAAAAATAAAAGTGATGCCCACTGGTGTTTATGAATGCTTTCCTTTTATTTGTTAACTTTTTATTGAAAAAAAAAAAGAATTTGAAGCAACATTGCTAGAACATACATATGAAAAGTATTCAATTAGTTTACTTTGAAAATGTGTGTTCTTGTATACAGGTGGTAATTTTATATATCTAAGCGACACTTCAAATAACTATAATCATAAAATAATAGAAAAAAGAGATAAAATAATAGTAAAAAATGAAAAACAACATTTGGATGCTATCATTTAGAGCTAGATGTATGCATTCTATGCATTAATTGATGTTTTATAGATAAACCTCCCCAGTCTCAATAGCAACACCTGGGAGACATGACAGCCCAGCTGAAAATAATGGCCCTGCTGTTAGGCAGCCAAGGCCCACTTTTCTTTGCCTAGCACCTACCCTGTAGTGTGCTACATCCAGAATAACAAAAATAGTTAGTTCAAGTTACAGATTGTAACAGAAATGTGGTGCATGCTCTCTTACTCGAGGTGAGGCCAACTGCAAGAAACCAAAAGGCACAAGTCTGTCCCGGCGAATGCGGAAATCCCACCCTAACGGGGGGGGGGGGCACACAGCCCCTTGTCTAACAAGAAAATTGTAAAGATAATATATTGAAAAAATATTTATACTCAAACAAAAGATTTTTGATAAAATTGGTGTTTACATAAATATATGTTGTAACGCACCGTGACAGCAAATGATGAACATCTGAGTCAGATCCTCGTAAGGTTGAAATTAAATAGTGGCAGAGGGTTTTTTTTTTACTCTCCTTTCTACAATACCAGTATACTGCAAAAACAAGATGAAAAGCATCCATAGAGCAAGACCTATTTTTTCGCACGTAATCTTACCTACAGTATAAGTTCATGTTTGATCCTGAAAGGAAGGAAAAGAAAATAGAGAAAGAAATTTGTGAACAAATTAAGGATTTTACTATATAATAATACCAAGTCCCTTAGGGACTTGGTATTATTATAAGATAAGGGAGCTGTAGAAACCATTAATCACTTGTGCCCCGCCCACAGTACATTTACTGCGGCACTGTGACGCTGCTGGGCAAAGTGATGTAGCCCTACGTAGCTTGCTCAGAAGACTGTAGGGGGCGAGCGTGCTGGGGAGCAAGCGCGTGTGACTGGCGGCTCTGATGGCCGCTGGCCACTCACCGCTAGGGATGATCAAACTTTTCAAAAGTTCGGTTTGGCCAGAACATCCGAACTTCCCGAAAGTTCGGCCTGGATTTCAGAACCCCATTGAAATCAATGGGACCCGAACTTCGGTAATCAAAAAACACCATTTTGAAGCCCTAAAACCCAATAAATGCCCCTAAAAAGTGCCTAGGGTTCTGGGTCATACCCCAGGGACTATTAATCACACAAAATAAGTTCTTAAAAAGTATCATTTTTGATAGAGAGCCAATTATTGAAAAAAAATAAATAAATAAAAAAAAAATTCTTTGGATTTAGTACCTGTGAAGTTTCAGCTCTGTAGCATGTCCAGAACCATGAAAAAAAGATTTTGTATTTTGTCACTTATAGAACAGGTTAGTGGCTTCTCGCTTTTCACACCTTGCCGGGTTTTGTAGCAAGCGTTGTTTTGGGCATTTTTTGGGGTCTTTTCAGGCAGGCAAAACATCTGAACTTGTGTATACGGGGATATATACCACTATACACAAGTTCAGATGTTTTGCCTGCCTCCAAAGAACCCAAAAAAATGCCCAAAAAAACACCTGCTACTAAACCGGCAAGGTGTGAAAAGCGAGAAGCCACTAACCTGTTCTATAACTGACCTAATACAAACAATCCTTTTTTTTTATGGTTCTGGACATGCTACAGAGCTGAAACTTCACAGGTACACCTTTTAGACCCCCCAGACACAAAATCACACCAAAAAAAGTTCTTAAAAATTGTCATTTTGATAGAGAGACAATTATTGAAAAAATTAAAAAAATATATATATATCTTTGGATTTAGTATCTGGGGGTGTAAAAAGTGTACCTGTGAAGTTTCAGCTCTGTAGCATGTCCAGAACCATGAAAAAAAAAAAAAGATTGTTTGTATTTTGTCACTTATAAAACAGGTTAGTGGCTTCTCGCTTTTCACACATTGCCGGTTTAGTAACAAGCATTTTTTTGGGCATTTTTTTGGGTTCTTTGGAGGCAGGAAAAACATCCGAACTTGTGTATAGTGGTATATATACCACTATACACAAGTTCAGATGTTTTGCCTTCCTCCAAAGAACCCCAAAAAATGCCCAAAAAAATGCTAGCGTCAAAAAAAAAAAAACGCCTAGGTGTGTTGTTGCAGGCATTTTTTTGGGGTTTTTGGAGGCAGGCAAAACATCTGAACTTGTGTATAGTGGTATATATATACACACATACTTTTATGTATATACACACCTAGACATGTATAGGTGTGAAAGGAGCAGAAAAAACTACTTGCGCTAATGAAATAATTAACACCAATATAGTTATGCTCCTATCACACCTATATATGTCTAAGTGTGAAATACATATAAGTATGTGTGTATATATACCACTATACACAAGTTCAGATGTTTTGCCTGCCTCCAAAAACCCCCAAAAAATGCCTGCAACAACACACCTGGGCGTTCTTTTTTACGCTAGTGTTTTTTTGGGCATTTTTTGGGGTTCTTTGGAGGCAGGCAAAACATCTGAACTTGTGTATAGTGGTATATATACCACTATACACAAGTTCAGATGTTTTTCCTGCCTCCAAAGAACCCAAAAAATGCCCAAAAAAATGCTTGCTACTAAACCGGTAATGTGTGAAAAGCGAAAAGCCACTAACCTGTTCTATAAGTAACAAAATACAAACAATCTTTTTTTTTTATGGTTCTGGACATGCTACAGAGCTGAAACTTCACAGGTACATTTTTTAGACCCCCCCCCCCCCCCCCCCCAGATACTAAATCCAAAGAATTTTTATTTTTTTTTATTTTTTCAATAGTTGGCTCTCTATCAAAAATGACAATTTTTAAGAACTTTATTTGTGTGATTTTGTGTCTGGGGGGTCTAAAAGGTGTACCTGTGAAGTTTCAGCTCTGTAGCATGTCCAGAACCATAAAAAAAGATTGTTTGTATTAGGTCAGTTATAGAACAGGTTAGTGGCTTCTCGCTTTTCACACCTTGCCGGTTTAGTAGCAGGCATTTTTTTGGGCATTTTTTGGGGTTCTTTGGAGGCAGGCAAAACATCTGAACTAGTGTATAGTGGTATATATATACACACATACTTATATGTATATTACACTTAGACATATATAGGTGTGATAGGAGCCTAACTATATTGGTGTTAATTATTTCATTAGCGCAAGTAGTTTTTTCTGCTCCTTTCACACCTATATATGTCTAGGTGTATATATACAGACATGGGTGTGTATATATACCCCCTATACACATGTTAAGATGTCATGCCTGACTCCAAACATGTGCTCAAAAGATCCCTATGGACGCCTGCAGCCAAAAAGAATGCTGACGGGGGCGAAGCCATATTACTGCAGCTAAAGTGACACAAGAGAAACTAGCTTTTCTCTATAGCGGTCACCCTGATATGGAAGGGTTTTGTCACCCTGCCATAGCAGTCACTTTCAGTTAACCCTACACTACACTACGGTCCCCTTACACTTAACACTTTCCCTACAGAAACTGAATAAATTAAAGCTAACTAAAGTGTAAAAGAGCACCCTAACTACACTAGATATCCCTTTCCTCACACTAAAAATTGCTAAATGACACTTTGTAACACTTTGTAACAGAAGTAATAGAACAGCATTCCACTCTCTTCCATGTCCCGTATAAGAATGCTAGAAATTTGGCGGGGGCTATCTTATATACTGGCGGGCGTATTCACTAATGATTTGTCTATGGACCCCCTAGTCACTCCAATCACATTCCTAGCATTCTCCTGCCCCCTCAATTGGCTTTTGCTAATGGTTCTGGTCCAATCATGGGCTTTTAAAGCCCATTTCCTGTCCCATTGCATTTTGGTCGGTTCTGGTTGCCGAATTCCGAACTTTTTGGGCAAAAAGTTCTAAATTCGGCCGAACCTCGAACAGCCAATGTTCGGGTCGAACCGATGGTCGACCCGAACCGTTCGATCATCCCTACTCTATCTCCCGCAGCTGTTAGAGAAGGACAGACGGCTGATGTAAACACAGCCGTCTGTCATTCTCCCTGAAGTGATCACAGAGGCTATATGATCCTGCTCTATAGGATCGCATGTCTCTGTGATTACTTCACAAGCCACGCCCCTTGACAGTTAGAATCACACCCTTATGGACACATTTTACCCCTTGATCACCGGTACAGTTAACCCCTTCCCTGCCAGTGTCATTATTACAGTGACAGTGCATATTTTTAGCACTGATTACTGTAGTAATATCACTGGTACCCCCAAAAGGGTCTAAAATGTGAGTTAGGGGTCCGATCTGTCCACTGCAATGTCGCAGTCCAGCAAAAAAAAAAATTGCAGATCGCCGCCATTACTAGTAAAAAAAAACAATAAAAATGACAAAAATCTTTCCCGTAGTTAGTAAACGCAATAACTTTTGCGCAAACCAATCAAAATACGCTTATTGCGATTTTTTTTACCAAAAATATGTAGCAGAAAACAAATTGGCCTAAAATGATAAAAAAATTTAGATTTTCACTTTTTTTTTTTTTTGAGAATTTCATATAAAAAATGTGAAAAATATTGTTATTTTTCCAAAATTGTCGCTCTTTTTTTTTTTGTTTATAGCGCAAAAAATAAAAATCGCACAGGTGATCAAATACCACCAAAAGAAAGCACTGTTTTCGGGAAAAAAAGGACGTCAATTTCGTTTGGGTACAGCATCGCACGACTGTGCAATTGTCCGTTAAACTCACATACTGCCGAATCGCAAAATAGGGCCTGGTCATTGAGCAGCCAAATCCTCCTGGGCTAAAGTGGTTAAAGACTTGAAAGCTGCACAATGGCAATCTTCTCTCTATCCCTCAAACTTATCACATGAACAGGTATCTACTCTCAGACACCTCAAGACACAGATCAATGTAGTTATTAGGCCATCAGATAAGGGTGGGAACATTGTTCTGATGTCCCACCCACAGTACCAAGGATTGTGTTATGATGTTTTAAATAACAAACAATGGTTTCCTCATATCGATCCACAAACAGTTATATCTTATGAGAGAGAATTTGAAAAACTATGTACAAAGGCATTCCTAGAATGACTTATTGACAAAGAAACCCTGGATTACCTAATCTATCCATATCCATGTACGCCCACATTTTATAACATACCTAAAGTTCACAAAAACCTTACTCATCCACCTGATAGGCCCATCATTTAAGGCAGTGGGTCGCTAACTGGGAATGGCAGCAGATTTGTGGATTAATTTCTGCTTTCCCATGTAACGAGACTTCCCTCATACATCAAAGACATACCTTAATTGCTGAAACATGTGGAGGGGACTCATGTTGTTCCCCCGGACACCCTACTTGTTGCTATCAATATTGAGTCATTGTATTCTAGTATCCTGCACACGTGGAGCGTCCGGGGGATCAGGTCCTCCCTCATGGAGCAGCACAGATCATTATGGCTGCTAAATCAGTTTGTTCTGAATTTACTTACTTTTATCTTGACCAAAAATTATTTTGTGTTTATGGATCAGCTCTTTCTCTAAATCCAGGGGGTAGCCATGGGCACATGTTGTGCACTGTCTTAAACAAATTTATACCTAGGTGGCTGGGAAAGAGAAGTGTTCTCGAATTAAGCTTTTGCACCCTGGTTTCCTTGCATTCTATACTGGTTCCAATACATAGATGAACTGTTGGTCATCTGGACTGGTACAGAAAGGGAACATGGCCTATGTTTGGAACAGCTCAACATCAACCAATAGAATCTGAAATTCACTTATAATGAGAGTAAGGTACTGGTCTCTTTCTTAGATCTAAACTCTCAATTGGACCCGATGGATATATTCAAACAGACCTCTATCGTAAGCCTAGTGTGGGTAATACTTTACTCCATGCTAGCAGCTTACATCCCAGATCCCTAGTCAGAAGTCTCTTGTATGCACAATATTTGTGGTTACGGAGGAATTGTACCCCAGACATAGATTTTAAAAAACAGGCATACTTGTTACAACAGAGACTTTTAGCACAGGGATACTTGCGGACCCTTCTGAAACATTCCTACAATAGAGCCAAAGAGTAGATCGAGGACCTCTCTTCTGTATGGCACTCCCTCTAAACAACACAATCAAACTGTGGGTATTGTTACAAGATATTCATTGAATGAATCACAATTGCGATCATTAATCGCAAAGAACTGGCATTTCCTTACGAATGACTATTTCTAAATATGTCCAACAGACTCCTGAATTTATCTTTCGATGTGCAACTACACCTAGACAGCTGACATTTAGTCATTATACACCATGCAAAAAGAGCGACATTCCCTTTCCGCGTGGAACCTACCACTGTGGCTATTGTTCACAGTGCCCATGGTTTCATGTAGGTCCAGGCATTAGACTACCTAATGGGCAGTGGCACAGATCGAGTACTTTCTTGAACTGTTTAACAGAGGGGGTTATTTACAATTTAGTCTTGTCGATGTAGAATGCTCCACATTGGCAAGTCATAACGACAGCTTGAACAAATTATTGGTAACAACACCTATTATTCAGGCAGTGGAAAAGTCATTACCACAGTTAGTAGACATATAGTTCTTCACCGTAAATACCACACAGAAATTGTGTCTTTTTTTGTCCTTGAAGTCATTTCACCAGACCCAGGGAGGGAATTGGGACAAACGTTTACTTTAGAGCAAGACCTTATGGATCGAACGATGAAATGCTATGGTGCCCCCCAGGCTTAATGAAGTTAACCTTTTCTTCTAATGTCTATTAAGTTATTTCTCATTCAGATTAAATGTTTCGGCTTTCCCTTTTTTTTAAAATGTCTGTGTCTTTGATACTTATTATATCCCAGTTCTGTTACAACCTATGGTGCTATTCAAATTATTGTGGCACACCAAGGTTCAATTCATTTGTTTAATTCTATAGAATGATTTATTGTTAATTAATTTCTTTATATTGTTTATTGTATTAATGTTACAGGAATTGTGTATGTAAATTTAATCACTATGTAAGAATTTTCTGTCATAGAGTTTTTCGTTTTTTATTTTTTGGTTTTAATGTGATGCTTTCCCATGTGTGCTGTCTTAGGCATTTGCCCAATACCATCATGGCTGCCATGGGCTTTGTTGTATGTTTTTTTGTTTTATTTTTGCCTCATTCCATCATGGCCATCTATAGACTCAGCCTGTCCTAGCTATCTTTTTTGCCCTTCTTTGCCCAGCTCCATCATGGCAGCCCTGGGCTCTTGCTTGCTCTGGATGTGATCTCCTGCAGAATGGCCTGGTCCCGACCGTCTCAAAGGATGTGTGGCTCTGTAGGGATGGGCAGTCTGCCGTAACCCGATGGCCCTCCTGTCACTATCTATTGGATGCCTAGCTCACGGGGGAGGGAGCCATGTCCCTCTTGGTGGGTGGATGCCTGTGTATTGGACCAGGCTCATGCACACTATGGGACTGGTTCCGGTGACGTCACATGGCATCATGGTGTTGTGGGCATCACCGGACAGGAGCCCCACATAAATATGGGGGGTTGTCAGCAAGTCCCTGAGCCAGTTCCTCCTTAATGTCAGGTTCCCAGTATACTGACTGCTTTGCTGTCTACACCCTTCATGAATATAGCCTGTGATTATTGTATCTCTTTACCTTTAGGGAAGTTTTTGTGCCATATACAAAGTACACTGTGGAATACCAGTCTCACCTCTTTGGGGCTTTACCACTGCAAGAAGTCCCTTCCTTCTTATGTTTGTACTGATCATCAAAGGCGAGCACTGACTATACAGCTTTTCTGCCATTACAAAAGTGGTATTATTTGCTGTGTGTGTCCAACCAGTACACTTAAATATCACAGCCTCAATTTGTCCATCCACTTCAGGTATGTGATGATTGAAAATACAGCCCAAGAACTTTGAATCAATTTGAGATCGTTATACCCTTTATCTTCCTTATATCTACTCTATAAGGTAAAGTCTGGATACATCAATACTCTTTGGGAGTTTTGAGTGTGTCAGCTATAATCATTATAGAGCACTTGATCTATGGATGTTTTTCATCTTGTTTTTGCAGTACACTGGTATTGTAGTAAGGAGAGAAAAAAAAAAACCCCTCTGCCTCAATTTATTTTCAACCTTGACAGGACCTGACTCAGATGTTCAGCATTTGTTGTCACAGTGCATTACACCATATATTCATGTAAACACCAGTTTTATCAAAAATCTTTTGTTTGAGTATATATATTTTTTCAATATATTATCTTTACCATTTTCTTGTTAGACAAGGGACTGTGTGCACCCTCCCCCCCCCCCCTCGTTAGGGTGAGATTCCTGCATTCGCCGGGACAGATTTGTGCCTTTTGGTTTCTTGGGGGTGGCCCCACTTCGGGTAAGAGAGCATACATGGGTTTTCACCACATTTCTATTACAATCTGTAACTTTAACAAATTGTGCTTGTTATTCTGTATTACATCATTAAATATGATTATTGCTCTATAATATTGTGCTATAAGCTCCTGAAGAAGTGCGGGTCTCCCTGTGAAACATTTTGAGCGCCAGACACTCAGATGTTATTTGCTAAAACTGACAATGATTATTCTCCTACGGTCAGCCCATCTGTAATTGTATAGAGCCAAATGTTTAGGACACAGTGCTTAGTGTCTATTTTTTTAGATGTGTGTATGCTTTAATATGTTTTTGGAATAAAGCTTAATTGTAACCTAATGATCATGTCAAGCCTTTGTATGGTACCATGAAAGTCCACATTAGCCTCAATTAGTTTCTTCCTCCTATTTCGATAGGATGTAGGTACCTTTTTTTATGCATGATTTGCGCTGGCACCCCCCTTTTTAATTTCCCAAATGGATGAGATTATATTTTTGGAACAAATTTTTCATACAATTAAAGAATCAAAACCTCATTTTGATGCAATATACAAGGTTTCTACATTGCCTACTTTTGGCAGATTGATACCACCCAGTTATGCTGTAGTACATCTTCTCAATGTTTGATCTCTATCATGCTGAATTGTCTTCTGGTGCATTAATACACTTTGAACCTTTGAATGCACTTGAATTTAGACATTTTCTAAATTTAATTTGAAAGCACCTTTTAGATGTATTTTCCATTTTCTTCTTTTTTTTTTTTTTTATTGTGAATGTTCTGTTAATATTGCTAACTTATCCACTTGCCTACTGGGCACTTTTACCCCCTTTCTGCCCAGGCCAATTTTCAGCTTTTAGCGCTGTTGCACTTTGAATGACAATTGCGGGGTCATGCAACATTTTACCCATATGACATTTTTATCAGATTTTTCAAATAGAGATTTTGTTTTTTTGGTGGTATTTAATCACCACTTGGTTTTTAAAATTTTTGCTAAATAAATGAAAAAGACTGAATATATAAAAATATATTTTTTTAAAAAACTTGTTTTTCTTTGTTTCTGTTAAATAAAATGTTGCAAATAAATAGTCTTTCGTCATAAATTTAGGCCAAATCGATTCTGCTCCATTTCTTTGGAGAAAATAATCCAAATCAATGTTTAGCATTCAGCCTGTAGGAAAGTTTTAGAGTACATAAACAATGGAATATATATATATATATATATATATATATATATATATATATATATAAAAATAAAAAAAATATAGAAATATATAAAGAGCTGCGCTAACAGAATGATAATAAGCAAGCATAAGTCAGATGAATAACCAATAATGTCTAAGCAAACTTGATGAAGCACCAAACCTCATAAACCATATAGCGACTAAAGTTCACATAGAATATTGAGCAATAAATGGTGCAAGTTCATAGCATAAATAAGATCAAAGTCCCAAGATGAAATCCACAAGGAGATGCAGTGATAGGGATGAAATTAATTTCCAGTCACCCAGTGGTCCTAGGATAGTGTCACACTCATCTCCTTACCAGAACAACGATCAATAATATGCCTGTGTAGATGTCATCACAGCGCCCTTAGCAAGGCAAAGTCTCCTCCAGCAGGTAACCAGGAATAGAACCAAGAGAGGGTATTAAAACTATAAAACATGTAATTGCTGCGCTAAGATATAATAAAAATAATAAATATGCGAAAAGCAGCCAACACAAATCTTTGGAACAGAAAGATCAATAATAATAAAAATACAAATGTGGCGCTAATCTGGTAGCTAAAATCAAAGAAATGTCCTTGATAAGCGTGGATGAAAAAGCAACAGTTCAAAATCTTTCTCGTGCATCAACAAAAAAGACTTCACAAAGAAGGGAAGAAATGTGAAGATCCTCAGCATGGGAAACCACCACCAGGCACCCGCACACACTGATCCTTACCAGATCGCATTGACCCTCATCACAAAGGTCAAAAAACGCCCATGGTACAAGCACTGGAAAGCCGGGATCATTCACTCTTCCTCCTTTGAAATCTTCCACCAAACGGACAATCCTTAGGTCCTTACAGGGTCCCCATGTGAGGAAACAAAATACCAACACATAGTGTACACTGCTTATGAAGTTTATTGCTCCCCAAGGATAATAAGTACACTTACAAGATAGCCGCACTTAGAGAGCATTGCTTTATCCACCTCCGAACGGTCGGGTGCTCGCGCATCCCACCAAAAATATGGCCGCCGTGTCTCTTCCTGGTGTGGCGTGCGTCGCCACAGGCTCCACCCGACGCGTTTCGTCAGAGTTGACGTCGTCTAGGGGTGTGGTCCTGCGGCGTCAGCGCCATATATATAGGATCGAGACGGGCGGAAGTTGTTCAATCCACCAACAACCGGAAATGGCCTGCTTGCGCTCCACCACCCGGATGTGGGAATTTTCAGAACGGAACATAGAGGCATAATACCCCCAACATTCCAATCACCACATGACATGGGATTGAATCGCGCAAAAAAGAGGAAAAAAGGCTTTTACTTATTAGACTTCAATGACGTTAGTTCTCACCATTAAAAGTCAACACGCCAATTAGTCGGAGAACACAGCGCCATCTGGTGGTCGCAATTCAGACCACAGGAGGGGGAAAAAACAGCAATCTCTTCACATTGCGGAAAAAAACCAAAATATAAAAACAACATTAAAATACATCAAATTAAAACAGTTGAAAAGACTGGAAGAACTAAAAAATGAGGATATTTCTTAAATCTACCCAAAATAGGTCACAGCACAATATCCACAAACTGGGGAACATAGTAATGGGACCATATTAGGAATTGTTGATAAACGCATTCAGATTCCATTCTATGTTCAGACCCAATGGGGTATAGGACTTAAGCCTATATATCCAGCTGGTTTCTAGCTTGGATACCCCCCGGGTCATATTACTACCTCTCCAGTTTTTGGTGAATCTGTCTATCCCAAGGAAGATGGTTCCCTTTGGATCCCTTTGATGGCACTGATCATAGTGTCTCGAAACACTATGTTTCGGGAACCCCTTGACTATGTTGGCCACATGCTCCTTGAGTCTGACGTGGAGCTCCCTTATGGTGCGGCCAACATAGTCAAGCCCGCAAGGGCACCTCAACAAGTAAACTACATATCTCGTAGTACAGGATATAAAAGGCTTGATCTTAAAGTCTTGGCCTGTAGAACTGGAGGTGAATGAACAAATTCGTCTACTTCTATTGTGGTTCAACTGACAGATGGCACATTTTCTGCAAGGGAAAAAACCACCCATAGTTTGAAAGAAGGACATGACCCTAGGGGGATCCCTAACATTAGGAGCCACCTGGAGTTTCAATGGTGGAACCCCTCTGAAGACCACCTGGGGCTGATCAGGAAGGAGGGGGCCCAATACTCCATCACTTTTTAGAACGTGCCAATGTCGTCGTATAATCTTTTTAACAGAAAAATGTTGTGTGGAGTAGGATGACAGAAACGCAAAACCAAAAGAATAATTTTTCTCCCTCTTCTTAGGTTGTAGCAAATCATCCCTTTCTCTCACATCAGCCTTCGCTATGGCCTCGTCCAAAAGCTGCTCCCCATAACCTTTTTCAAGGAACCTCTCCTTCAGGATGGAGGCCTCTCTGAGAAAATCACTCCTCAGTGAGCAATTACGCTTAAGGCGCAGGAACTGACTGACAGGAACGGACTCTAACCACGCAGCATGATGGCAGCTGCTGGTGTCAATGAATCCGTTCCTGTCAGTCGCCTTGAAAAATGTAGATGTCAGAATATGGCCCTCTCGCACCATTATCTTCAGATCTAAGAAGTGGATCTCAGAGGTGCTGAATTCATACTGCAATTGAATGCCTCTATCATTCTGATTGAGAGTAACCATAAATTCTTGTAGGGAATCAGGAGAGCCATCCCACAGGAGGAGGATGTCATCGATGTACCTACGCCAGAGCACAAGCTCCGGCCTAGGTACACCTGTGACGACATCCTCCTCCCATTTGGCCATAAAGAGGTTGGCCATGCTGGGAGCAAATTTAGCCCCCATGGCCACACCTCTATTTTGGAGATAAAATTCCCCCTTGAACCAAAAATAATTATGGCTCATGGCAAAACTCAGAAGGGAAATCAGATAGTCCTTTTGAAAACCCAGAGGGATATCCTGTCCTAAATAATAGGAAACAGCTTCGAGGCCTTGGTCATGTGAAATAATTGTATATAGGGACGATACGTCCGCTGTCACCAGGATATATCCCTCTTTCCATTGAAGAGAGGGTATTGTCCGGTCTGCTGTCACTCGAGGTGCATTCCCATGGTAGCATACAAAAGAGAGGGGCTCGATAGTGTAATATAGTCACACACTTTATTAAGGTAAATGAAAATAAACTCACATTTAAAATACAGGTATAAGCAGTAGATAAACCGGCCAGCTCACAGTAGCCCGTCTTCTGGGCAGCGCGGTGACATCAGCACGCCATACCCTACACGCTCGTCTTAACAGAAGTCTAAAATTGATCTATTGATGTATTGACAGCCTAATTTCTTGAGACCCGAAAACAACAGGACAGAACAAATATTCCCCAAATGACCTCTATTTGGAAAATAGAGAGTCCAAGCTATTAAGTAAGAGGCATGGCAAGTTTTTTGAAGTTGTAATTTTTTGCTTACAATTTTTTTCCTACATACTAACATCAGTGCAGTACAGCATCATTATATAATTGTACTACTCTGAGAAAAGGATCAGGATTTCTTTTTTTTAATACTCTATGATCGCTTGCGCCAGTTATTTCATTGGTATAAGCAACCATTTTTGCTGAATGACTGATTCATTCAGTGAGTATATAAGGTATGTGTGAGGAGCATATGGTTATAGATTGCTATTAAGGGTCCCTGTATTTTAATAATACTTGTCTGACCTAACCAGGGCAAGCATACATAAGGTGTTCTGTGCAGGAAAAAAAAAAAACATATCTGGAAATCTAGGCAATTGCCGACCTAACCACGAGTCACAACATAGACTCAGGAGCAAAGAGGAAAAGAATACTGCCATACCCTCGGACAGTGTAAATGCTATCAAGTGGAGGAAAAATTACCACAGCCACCCACCACTTACCCACTCTGCTATATCAAGCATAAAAAGCTGATTATCAAACTTCCCCCCACAAGTCCACAGACACACATCATAGGAGGATACAGAAACGGAATCTACCACTAAGAATAATTACATTTGATTACCAATACCCTAATGATGTATTTCATTATGCACCGGCCGGTACCCTGTTAAATGTTTAAATGTTTCACGTTGTATGTCTTTGTATGTGTTTTTTTGTTTTCTATGTTTATACTGGTCACATATAATTAGGCTAAGCCAATATCTGTATGGTACTGTAATAACATAAATATTATTCATAATAAATTGCTATGATTTATATTTTACTTCTGAATCCCTAAATTATTGTACTGACCATCTAACCGAACCTTAGTTCTGACACCTGCACAGAACACCTTATGTATGTCATTCAGTGAGTAGCCTCAGCTAATCACATGGTACAGATGATGGGCTGTGAATGACCCTTTCTGTACCTTGTGATCATTGTGACCAATCACAGCTAACAACACAGTTGTACACAATGGATGACATGAAAGGAAGCCATCCATTGTTTAAAATTGTCAAGTGATCTGCTGTGATTGGTCACAGTGATCGCATGGTACCAGCAATGGGCTGGTACAGTGATCTGTCATCAGCCATGTCCAGTGGATACAGATGTTGACATATTGCGCCGCTGATGCGCATTGATAGGCAGCACTGATAGGCATTGATTGGTACTGTTGGGGCTGCACTGATAATCAGGACACAGATGATCAATGCCCTGGTTATTAGTGTAGATGTCCCCTGCTACAGCAGGGCCATAATTTTCTCCCAGGTGTGGATGCTGAGAGGGGAGTCTCCCCACTGGCTCCATGAGAGGATTCTCATTGGGCAGTGGAGGAAACCCAATCAGAGGCACATTCAGGTCTGTATCTACCCCAGAAGGCAGATTCTGCCGCAGAGGATTCTGGGAGTGGGTATAGGTTTGAAGGGAGCACATGATGCAGCATCTTTGGCAGGAAGCAGAGTCCCAGGAGGGAGAGTACGGCTGACTCTCCTCCTGTCAGAAGGATCGGGTGTCTCGGGTGGCTTGCCTGAGAGTACAAAGAGAGAGAGCTGAGCTGCAGAGAGGATCCGGTGTGCCGAGGACCAGCGGAGAAAGAGGGGTTCAGTTCCAGGAAAGCATTCCAAGTTTGTGAGTACTGTGAACTACCCCTAGGGGTCTGCCCAGCACAAAGGGGACCACTCTGGGGAAGGTCCCTGGGATCCAGGAGCTAGCTAGCGGTAAAGGGGTGCCTATTGAGAGGACCCTGAAGTGTCAGAGGGGGTGCCTAGTGAGAGGACCCTGAAGTATCATAGGGGGTACCTAGTGAGAGGACCCCGAAGTGTAAAGAGGGTGCCAGTGGTTGGGCCCTGAAGAGTTAAGTGTACAGTGGGCAGTGTACAATGTTGAGAGTTGGAGCAGCACAAGCAGTTACAAGTAGCTACCTCAGTCAGTGAAGGGCTAGAGGGAGCTGTTCATCGGACTTTTGAGCTAAACAGAGTGTCAGGAGTCAAGTGTCACTACAGACCTGGATCTTCTGAGTTAATCAGAGTGTTAAAGTCGAAGTTCTAGCACAGTTCAGCAAAACAGTATCTCCAAGCGCCAGGAAGCGTTGGTCGGTATTCAGATGGCGTCAAAACAGTGCCAACAGGCATTTTTCTGTCAAGTGTCCCAGTTGAACCTAGTTGAGCTAGAGGAGTATCCCACTCATTCCCTTCTCCCATCCCCATTACAAAATAAACAAAACAAACCAAAGATGCCGGAATGATCATTGTCTCTAATCTCACACTTGGGTATTCAGCTTAAATGTGTTGGAAGTGTTACCGGTAATGATGGCAGACCCATATCAGGCTCAATGCCTGGAAATATTGCTACACACCAATTTCTGTATATTTTTGGAATATTCCATTAGTAAATATATACAAACGCTAGAAATTACTGTGAAAAAAAGCTCTGGATGAAAAATGAATATCTAAAGATGAAAAAAACGTTTTTCTTTGCAATCATTTTTATTAGATTTTCAATGAGCAAAAATAATGAGTGTAGAAAATATGCATTACAGATGGAATATCAATGTGTATACATATTGATTCAAATATTTGCAAGTCATTACAAATATTAGGTCAAGGCTCATGTCTGTCATAGGCAGTAATAAGTTGAACATTATATCCAATCAGTCTAGCAGTAACGCTTGTTTATGAAGTAAATTCAAAAAGGAAAATAGTTTGAAAAGATGAACAAGAAACAAATTACATCTGTGCAGTACATAACAAAGATAATATACACAGTTCTAAAGGAATTATAAGCCAAATATTGGCATTAATATAGTTGTTTAATGGCAATCCAAACAGTCCATGGTTACCAGTGGGTTTTAGACATATTAATTCTAAGATTTTTACAAGGCTAGCATTTATTCTTAGATCTCTTTCACACTGAGGCGCTTGAAAACTGCCCATAAAACTCTAAAAGCTTTTGCAGCACTTTTTAGGGGCTTTTGAGGCGTTAGTGGTGTGCTTTTTTTTATGGACACATGAGTCAAAAATTGCTTCAGGAACCATTTTGAGATGCTTTTGAAGAGCTTCTCAAGTGCTTTTGAGGTGCTTCCATTCATTTCAATGAGGAAGGGTGCTTTTGAGGTTCTTTTTTTAGTGTTACAAACAAGTTCCAAAGATGCTGCTTGCACTATTTTTTCACTGCCCTGTCAGCCCCAGTGTAAAAGCATTCAATGTTATCGTATCATATGGGAATAGGTTTTTGTGAGCTTTTCAGGTGCTTTTTTTAGCGCCAAAGCACTTAAAAAGCACCTTTCTCTGAAAGGGATCTAAGAGAACTTAGGAGAAGATCTTTTTTTCAAGTATCTAGAGTTAAGTGGTAATCCTGCAGCTAAGAGAATATGGGTAACTAACACTCATAAGGAGGTGGGAAATCTCTCAGTATCCAAATTCAAAATGGCTAAAGAGGAACTTGGCCACGTTATGATCCCTATTACCCCGGAAATTAAATTAAAAAAGACTCCACCTCTTTAACCACTAATATTTTTACATGACCACAAAATGTATGTTAAATTACTGATTTGGCCACAGCCTCTCCAAAACAACAGACTACCTGCAGAAGAGCACTAAGCTAAGCGATAGAGGGTCAGGTACCATCTAGTTAGTACCTGTGAATATTGACTGAAAGACTTTAGTCTATTGTTTAGGGGTAAATGTCATATTAAGATCTGTCTCCCATTTATCAAAGAGCACAGTTTTTGTGAATAAAAATTTATGCTGAAGGTTATTGTAAAATACTATTATCTCGTTTGATTTTGTTACGGGTAAATTATAAAACTGCCATACTAATTTAGGGATGGTCACCATTGTAGCTGGATGCTTAGCTAAAAAGTAAATTTTATGGGGGTGTGTAAAGAGTTCCGTGAGGTAGATCACAGATTAGTTTTATATAATTTTTAAGTGAGCTCTTGTATGAGACAGATGCTTTTCCGGATCCTGTTGTGAACAGGTAAATTGTGTATGAAGGCCTTAAGATTTCTTAGTGGAATGGAAAGGGATTGGGTCGAGGCACCCACTATGGATGAAAAACAGAGGTTCTTCCAAGTGGCAATAGAAGCCTGTATAAAAGGAGCAAGTTGATAAATAAGGATATAATGCCAAATATTAGCTATAAGGAAGGAGGAGAGATCATTTGTGGGTACTAGGTAGCATTAAATATGGATATGGTAAAGATGTGAACCAATATTCAAGTTAATTGAAGATTGTCACTGAGTAGTGATCTCAGAGATCTACCTAACCTATACCCCTTACTCTTGTATGTCTTAGCAAATAAAAATAGGGACATTGCACTGTACCAAATACATTTTTTGACCAGTTACTAAAGAGCTACAAAATATGAGGATCTTAAAAGGTATTGGAAGAGTTCTAAAGATATATAGAATTTGAGGCAATATAAACATTTGACCTAGATGACCTGACCATGAGAGTTCATATTTTGCTAAATTTTTAAATTTCATAGACAACTTGTCAATAAGATTTTTAACATTCTGGTCAGCCAAAGCAGACATAGTGTTAGTTAACGTAATACCTAGAGAGGTAATGCCTGTATCCTTCTATACATGAGAAAATTCTTACTGCGGGGGAGGGGGACGTGGCAACCGCACTCAAAGATGGACACCTGAACTAAGAGCTTTACTTGGTCACCGGGGGCATCCATGGACATCAGAGCTTCCGTTTCTCATTTGCAGCTCCAGCAACGCTCACCATCACCAACCTTCTGGGCACCAGCACCATAACTAGACACCACAAAGAGCCACCAGACCCTCTGAAAACTCTCCAGGTTCTTCCCCACAATTCCATGTGGGCTTCAACAAAATGGCAGCGGCACCTGCACTGCTCGGCAGGACTGTATGGATTCTACTTATCAGCAGAGACATACACCATGGGAGCATGCCTGCATCCACATACAGCAGAACCATTTCTGGCACATCCAGCCCATCCACCAGGAGCCCGGTGAAGTCCAAGTCACGCCGGGAGGACTCCCCTCACAGGACAGAGTGGGACCCAGACATGGAGGTGAGTGGGCCACAGGCCTCTAAGGATAGTAGTTTCTTGGATGCAATGGATTCTATAGATGCTTTTCCCTCCCTGGGAAAACCTATCTCGGATACAATGTTCACAGGTACAATCCACCTTGAAACCACTCTGGGCGAACATACAATGCCCTTTAACACTCTTGTGGATGTCCATACCATCCAAGAAGAGGAAATTGTCTGGCTTAAAGAGTAACTCCACTTTTGTTGCAATAAAAACATTCCCCTCTAGGGGATCTACAGTATGTACATTTCACGGATTTTAATACATTGAAGGTTGAAGATTCCTACCTTTTGTTCCGAGTCAGGCACAAAGGGAAAGAAAGCTTTCATGAGGTCACAGGTGTACTGCTGGATTTTTGCTGGTTGCGTGGACTCAGGAACTCCAAGTATTTTTACATTATTTCTACTTGACCTGTCCACCAGGTCTGGTCTCTTGGATTTGAGCCAGGCCACTTCATCAGATTGGTCATTATGTGCATCCACTGGGTCAATACTTCCTCCTAGCTCTGGGGAGCGAGACAAGCATATATTTCTAGGTTGTGTCTGATAGGGGCTGGTTAGTTGTGGGAAAGGCATTTTTTGTATCCTCAAGCTCCCTCGTGTCTTCTAAAAAATTCTGCCTAGTGCTTGCCTTTGTGCTGCGAGATCCAGCCTTCATTCTAGGCTTAAATTTGGCAGGGCCCTGGGACAGCAGTGTGAAGACATCTGGTGAGTGCTGCAGAACCCGTGCTCTGGGTGCAAGAGAAGGAGCTGCTGGAGGAGGCTGGAGAGTGGCTACTGGCACCATCTTTATTAGTGCTCCAGTCTGCCGGTGAGAAGAAATAATGGAGCTTATTTGGTTGAAAAGACCCCTTTCACTTGCAGGCCATCACTGGAGATTGGGCTGCACAATAGGAAAGTACTGGTGTGCTCAGGGCAGGCTAAGGACACCTCGGCAGGCTTCGATTCCCAGCTCTGGAGCAGAGTTACGAGCTCAATCATCCATACAGCAACATGGTAGCTACGAGCCCCCCTCAGTTTCATTTTAAAACACAATTGTTTTCTCTTTAATAACACAATCCATAGACAAGAAAAAAGCACAACAATGGGAACTTGCTGTCCTCCCACACACGCAATTGTTTTTCAATCAGTGGTGGGATAAATGCATGGTGTTAAGGAAAAAACTGTGCCAGCATAGAGTCTGAATATCATTATGTGTCTCTTTCGATGTTGATATTTTCTCTTGTGGAAAGAGTAAAAAAACTTAGTGTCAGGAAGATCATATGCATGGCTGTGCCTGAAGGTCTGTGCATGTTCACAGAGCAGTCAATGGGACTAGTACACATAATCAGGGCTTTGTGTGCATCAATGCATGTTTGCATGACAGAACTAAAGAGAATTGCTGCATGCAGACCTGCCTCCTGATTAGCCTGTGTTCTGGCCCAGCAGGCCTCCTGACTCTGCTGCTTTCTATATTGGTGCTGCTTTTGATTGCTGATTCTGGCTCACTGTTTTGAGTCCTGTATCTGCAAGTTTCTGTGTGACAATATTCTGCACAAGTTCCAATCTAGCATTCACACCATTCCAACAGTATCTAGACTGTCATTTGACTGCCTACAGTGTGAGAATTATCACAGGCTCCCATGCCACTCCTTGTCCTGCTGCACCCTGTCACTAATACCAGGGGATACTGGACAGGAGGTGTAAGGGAAACTATCTATTGTTATTAGGACAAGGGCCTCTTCCCCACAACCCTTACTTAGTGGTTGTCATAGTCTGCAGGCAGGGGATTTATTGAAATCTGTAAGCTCCCTTTAACAATAAGGGAGCTGCCAGCTACTAGCTCTTCCCTTATGTGAAAGAGTAAAGGGTACATTGTACCTCCACACATTCACAAAAAGGTAAAAAGGAAATAAAATGCACCATTATTGAAAAAACCCTTTAATAACAAAAAAATCCAACAATGTACATCCTCTGTCCATCATTTTTGTTTAGCAATGTATATTCATGTCAGTCACTGTGCCACAAAATATATTTCCAGGCACACTTACCAGCTACCCATCCAAATAAACAAAATTACACTGTCTAACAATTTGCATTGAAAGGTTTTAGTTGCACAACAATGGGAAATATTTATTGCACTGCCTCATCAACGCCAATCTGTACTCTGTGGTATTCTTTTTTGTTTATGAGAGCCCCCATTTAGCAATATATATATAGCAATGGATAAATTAAGGGCAGGTATGTCTGGAAGCAGTCCAGGCACCAGAATCTTAGCAGAGCACAAAGGCATCCAATGTGACCCTGTACAAATTCCAGCAAACAAAAAAAAAAAGTTAACCCCAACTCATAACTAGATTTTAGAGTAATGTGTGACTTTGGGGGTGAATGTGCTGCCTCCCGGCATACCTTTCATTAATTTATCCATTGGTGTATGTGTTCCATAATGGAGGCTGTACTATGCATAGGGACCTTAATGAGGCACTGTAGCTTTCACATTTGTAGCAAATTACCGTGATATTGGCCCATACCCCTGTAAATGAGCAATTGCAAAGATGGGGCTTTCAAGGCCAGTGGGAAGAGGAGGACCATGAATATCACACAATTTGTATAAAAAATATCTTTATTATACACACATTAAAAAATGTACATCAATGGGGCATAAATCCCATACACATATAAAAAAGGAAAAAGAGAAAAACGCATGTGTAGAAAAAAATTCCCATAAGGGAATGCCGATTCTTGGTATCAGATGGTGATGTTAAGGGTCTCTGATGGAGCACGGTCTAAGGGTCCCCAGCAAGTAGCTTTCACATATATTTGCAAATTTTCTGCAACCAAAACCTCTATTTTTAATGCAAATTGTTATACAACATAATTTTGTTTTTGGTAGCTTTAACCACTTGCCGACTGCCTAACGCCGATCTACATCGGCAGTCAGCCCCTCACAGGCAAAGTGACGTAGGGCTACGTCACTAGCTTGTGAGGGTCTAGGGAGCGAGCGCGCGCCCCCGGAGGCGCGCTCCCGCTCCCGCGTGGTCACGGACCCCCCCGCGCGTGTGACCGGCGGACCCGATGTCCGCCGGTCACTCGGCGATCGGCGGGGGAGAGGGAGAATGTCAGGCAGCTTGTGTAAACAAGCCACCTGTCATTCTCCTTGCTGTTAGGATACTGATCACTCGGATCTAGTATGTAGATCCGTTGATCAGTGTCCATACAGCTCAAGCCCCAGCCAATCACAGTAGAAAGCACGCCCCTAGGGATACACACAGCCCCTCCCTCCCAAATAAAGTTAACCCCTTCACTACCAGTGTATTTTTACAGTAACAGTGCATATATATAGCACTGATTACTGTAGAAATGTCACTGGTAACCCCAAAAGTGTCAAAAATGTCAGTCAAGGGTCCGATCTGTCCGCCCCAATGTCGCAGTACCGCAAAAAAAATCGCAGATCGCCGCCATTACACGTTAAAAAAAAAAACAACAAAAATGACAGAAATCTTTCCCTTTGTTAGTAAACGCGATAACTTTTGAACAAACCAATCAAAATACGCTTTTTGCGATTTTTTTTACCAAACATAGGTAGCATAAAACAAATTGGCAGAAAAAGTAAAAAAATTTTGATTTTTAAATTTTTATTTTGGGGAATTTCATATAAAAAAATGTGAAAAATATTGCTATTTTTGCAAAATTGACGCTCTTTTTTTGTTTATAGCGCGTGATCAAAAAATCGCACAGGTGATCAAATACCACCAAAAGAAAGCTCTGTTTGTGGGAAAAAAAGGACACCAAATTCGTTTAGGTACAGCGTCGCACGACCGCGCAATTGTCCGTTAAAGTCACGCAGTGCCGAATCGCAAAATACCCCCTGGTCGGAATGGGGGTAAAATCTTCCGGGGCTTAAGTGGTTAAATTCTTAAAAAAAAAAAAAAAAAGATTTACATTTGTTTTCTCGCAATTTGAATTGCTTTCATAGGTTTGGTTTACATAATGTTTGTTACACATAATTTGTTTGTTTCACATAATGTTGTTTATATTTATATTTCTTTTTTAAATTAAAGTGGTTGTAAACATCAGACATAAATTTTCAACAAAGCACATATTTATATAGTGTTATACTTGCCTCTATCCAACGCACTAAGTGTCATTTTTCTTTGCTGTCTTGTTACTCTGCTGTCAGCATGAGACGTTTTTTTTTATATTCAATAGTTTTTTATTGAGCATATTTAGAATACAGGTAATGTTACATTGTAATATCTCTATTTTCAGGTATAAAAACAGTAATACAAGTGATAAACCTAATATTCATTAAAAACAAAAAGAGACAGATTTTAGTAACATTTTAGGCATTTATGTACCAAGGCAGTACTAAATGATGCAATATTATATTTTGAATAGGGTGGATGGGTAACTGGGAAAACTGGGAGGAGTAAAGGTGAGGGAAGGGTAGGAAAGGGAGGAAAGAGCGGGAAAGGAAATGCATGATGTGGCCATTATTGCTTAGTAAATGACTCATACCAGATTGACCAAGGGTTCCATGGTCGTCTCATTTTAGTGTATTAGATTGGTTGTTTTTAGCCAGGAGTAATTCATAATCGTGGTGGGTTTGGACCATCATTATAACATCTGCGACTTCTGGTGGTTTGGAGTTATTCCATAGTTTGGTTATGTTCTGTCTGGCTGCCAATAAGATGTGAGTGTATGTTTTCCGATGTTTTATGAGCATATGTTCCATATCTAAGTTTAAGATTGTCATTGCAGGTGATGGCTTTACAATTGTTCCCATTACTTGGGAGAGGAGTGTAAATATTCCTTGCCAGTATTGTGCTAGACCAAGGTAATCCACAATTTCTGCAGCAATGTGGAGGTGTGCGAGTGTCAAATTTAGCCATTTTGTCTGGAGTTAGGTATCTCCTTTGGGTGATGTTTTGTGTAATTTCCCACATTGAGGTGCATTTTGTTCCGTATCATATATGGATTGGAGAGCTTTCCGCCATTGTGTCTCTGTGTAGTGTTTACCTAGGTCTCTTTCCCAGAGGTTAAAGTCTAGGGTATGTTGGAAATATGTTTAGTCTTGGAGAATGTTGTAGAATAGGGATATACCTTTCTTCCCAGAAGTATGCAGGGAGTAGTATGCTAGTGCTATGGTAGGGATAGAAATTCAGAGTTGCGGATTATCTCTAGTACAGTGTGCAATTTGCAAATAACAGTAAAAGGATTCTTGGTCAATTTTGAGATCCAATTTTAGACATTGGAAGGGTTTTATTTGTTTATTATTGGCTATATCTGATAAAAGTAAGGAGCCATAATTGCGCCATTTATGAATGGAAAGTCCGGAATAAGCAGTTTGAGAATGGATATGGGTAGGTCAATGAGTGTTGTAGGGGTCTTGATCCAGGGATTGGAAGTAAATTTATGCCAGGCTTTGACTAATGCTAGGATAGTTGGTGACAAGTAGTTTGAGAGGGTCGCTTTTGGTTTTAGGCTGCTCAGCCAATCTTTTAGGTTTTTACCAGGGATGGATTGTTTTTCCAGAGCACTCAACCTGTTGTGAGAAGCTGGAAGGAATCACTCTCTTAGTTGAGCTAGGATGCATGCAGCATAGTAGTCTGCGATATCTACTAATCCAGATCTCCCTACTGACCTGTGTTTGATGAGTCTAGTTCAAGATACTCATGATTTTTTCCCATCCATATGTATTTCTGAAGTAGCACTTGAAGGTAAAATAAGGTAGTGCTTAGGTATTAGGATAGGTAGGGTACGGAACAGTTATAGGAGTTGTGGGAGGATATTCATTTGCCAGCCCATGAAAATTCATGTTTCTCTAATTGATGGAGGGATTGGACATGTTTTTGTTTATAGTGGATAAAGTTCTCTTTGTAGGGGTTTTTTGGGTGTCTTGTTAGAGTTATGCCTAAGTATTCTATGCCTGTCTCTGCCCATTGGAATTGAAATTGTAGGGCTAGTAGGTGGCGAGTAGTGCTGTCTATTCCCATGCCTAATATGTATGATTTTGTGGCATTCACCTTGTAGTAGGAAATAGCTCCACAATGTAAGAAGTATGGAATGTATTGCCGGTAGAGACGAATATGGATTGGTCAGCATTAAAATGATGTTGTCGGCAAATAAGCTAATCCTATGGTTATAGTGTTACTCTGGGCCACCTGGAACCCTGAAATTGATTTGGAGCTTCGGATACATTCTGCCATTGGTTAAATAGTTTAATTAAAGATGACGGGTAACAAGGGACACCCTTGGCGTTTGCCATTCGATATGTGGAATGGGGTGGAGAGCATTTCTGCTACGTATACTCGGGTGGAGGGGTCGGAGTATAGTGCTATAATGGCAGACAAAATTAAGTCTTTGAAGCCAAATTCAATAAGTCCCTCTCTCATATATCCCCAGTGCACTCGATTGAACACCTTCTCTGCATCTAGGGATAGAAGCAGAGAAGGCGTTCCAGTGGCCCTGGCTGAGTCAATAAGATTGAAAATTCTTCTCGTGGCGTCAGAGGATTGTCTACCTTGGACAAAACCTGTATGGTCAGGGTTGATGAGAAGGGGAATTTGGATATTCTGTTGGCTAATACTTTAGCGTACAATTTTATGTCAACATTAAGTAGGGAGATAGGGCAAAAATCTTTTGGGGAATCAGGATTTTCCCTGGTTTAGGTAAGGCAACCACTACTGCAGAAAACATTTCAGAAGGAAATTTGGAGGAAGAGGCAGCATCGTTGAATAGGCTTTGTAGATGAGGGGGTAAGTGTTATACTAAACTGTCTGTAGTATTTCCCTAGTAAGCCATCAGGACCAGGGAATTTACCAAGTGGAAGTAATTGAATCGCCTGAGCGATTTCTTGGTTTGAAAAAGGGGAGTTAAGGTCCTCTAATTGGGCCGTGCTAAGTGTGGGGATATTGATTTTAGATAGGAATTGCCAAATTTGTTCTGGGGAGGGTTGAGGGGTATGCAAATTGTTTTTGAGGTTATATAAGGATTTGTAGAATGAACTGAAAGAATATCTTGTGGGTTGAGTAATTTTTCTTTAGTGAAGGGATGAAAAATGTGGGGAATCTGGGTTTTTGAACGTTGCCCACAAATCCGCTGGGCCATGGCTTTCCCTGCTTTATTAGAGGTGGAATAAAATGTGGCTTTAAGTTTAGGATGGTCTAACAATCAAGCTCTCAATTCTTGACGGAGAGTCAATAGTTTTATTTTTAGGCTATGAGTTGGGTTTAGTTTATTTGGGTGTCAATATTGGCTTTTTCAGCGGTAAGCTCATCCAGACACTGCGTCTTCCTCTTTTTTGCTTTTGTACATTATTGGATTAGTATCCCTCCAGTGAAGGCTTTGTGTGCCATCCATAGAGTATAAGAGTAAGGGACCAATCCTATGTTATAGAGGAAAAATCCAGATAGGTGCTGTTGAAGTTGCTCAGCATAGGGGGCTTGTTACATAACCTAAGTGTTGGCTTTCCAAAGTCTATTCGGGTTAGAGGCCTTGGTGGAGGAGATGGTAACGCTGACGGGTGCATGGTCTGACCATGTAATAGGTTCTATGGTTGAACATAAAATGTTTTGTAACAGCCATTTATCAACTAGGAAATAGTCTATTCAAGAATATGTATTATGAGGGGCTGAGAAAAAAAGTGAAGTCCTTCTCCGTTGTATGATGACATCTCCAGACATCATGAAGGTCCTGGGATCTGATGAATGCCGGCATGGGAGGGGGGTGTCTGAGGGAAGGATTTGTGGTATCCATCGACTGGTTGGGTACTATGCTGAAGACTCCACAAATAATCATGAACCCTGCTTTAGTTTATGGATTATTTTCATCATTTTGTTTAGGAAAGAAATGTTTAGTGAATTTGGTGCATAAATGCACACTAGGGTGTAATTTGAACTTGCAATGATGCAGATCAGAATTAGGTACCGCACACTTGCATCAGAGACTTTTTTTATGGAGAATAAAGTCGTTTTTTTTTTTTAATGGCCACTAGCACTCCTCTTTTCTTTTTTTCCTGATTAGATACTAAGAAGACATGAAGAAAGTTAATGTGGTGGCATGGAGAGGGTAGCAGATTTCAAGAAGTTGGTTTCCTGGATGCAAAGCATATTACAATGTGACTGTTGTGCAGTCCGCCACATTGATGCTCTCTTTGCGGGATAATTTAAACAATTCACATTTAGGGATAGTATTTTAACTGCCATTTGAGGTGTAATGTATAATGATAAGGAGGTTACTCACTTTTAAATTGAGGTGGGGCACAACTGAGGTCTGCTCAGAGCAATACGCTGCTTGATTGCTGGGTTTACTGGTAGAAGGGTCTGCAGGGTCATTCTGGTGATGGTGTCTCGAAAGCTCATGCATTGGAGGTGAAATGAAAAGGGTGTTAACATAAAATAAAAACAAAGCAAACAAAACTTTGCAGCCTAATATCATCCTAATTGGCTGCCAGAACCAAAGTGGTCCACAGAGAGAAACAATATGTCATTTAGGTATGTGCACCTTTTGCATCTAGGATTTGGCGAGTACTGGTGTGCCTTCTAGTTTGCACTTTAAGCCAGGGAGGAGGAATTTTGTTAGGTAGGTTGCAAGCTCCTGGTTGGGGGGCCTGGGATGGTATGATGTCCTATTGTCTGAGGAGAGAAAAAACTTTCTCTAGTGTTGTAATGTGAAATGATGCTCCGTTATATTCAATGATCAGGTTAGTGGGGTGTTACCATTTATATTGGATGTTGTTGTTGCAGAGAGTTTGGGTAATTGTGTTGAGCAGGCTGCAGAGGTCCAAGGTGTATTTGGAGAGGTCAGAGTATATTTGTATGTTGGCGTACGGGACTGGGAGTTTCCCCAGGGAGCAAGACATTCACAGAATTTGCTTTTTGGTCGTGAAGAAATGTGCTCTCATAAGCACATCTCTAGGGACTTCATTGGGAAGGAAGGAGGGTTTAGGTATATGGTTAATTTGGTCTATAGTGAGCTCCAAGGGGGTCAGTTTAGGTATGAGTGAGTGAAAAAGCTCTTTGGCAAATTGCATGAGGTCTTGGGGGGTCACAGTTTCGGGTATTCCCCTACGTATTAAATAATTTCACCTCGAGCGATCCTTCAGGTCTGTGATTTTTGCATGCATTGAGTGTCTATCTTCCTCATTTTCTTCATTTGCATCAATGAGGTCATTAGCTGTTTTCAGAATGTCAGTAATAGCGTGTGCCACCTGGTTTACTCTCTCTTCTATCATGGATATTTCTTTGGAGAATTTATAGGTAATGTTAGTAAAATCAGCATGCAGGGAGCGGTGTAATGAGAGGAGCAACTCTTTAAGCTGAGTGTCCAGTACAGGCTGGTTAGTGGAAGTGGGGAAGCTGGCTATGGGGGATTGGAGTTCTGTATTTTCTGGACCTGGTGATAGCTCAACACTTACCCCAGTGTTTGCAGCTGTGGTGTACAGTCTCATCCTGGCTTTGGCTGGGCTGGAGCAGGGAGGACTGTGGAGAAGATAGTGGATCCCCCAGTACCTCAATCGGCCCAGGGTGCCTCATCAGGGAGTTCAGAGTAGTGGTTGCCGTGTGTATTGGAGGAGGGGGCCGGGGGGCAGGTGCCATCTTGACCTCCTTCACTGATAGGCCTGTGGAAGTATGCTGTTCATTTCTTCGGTTTAACTTCTCCCTGCCATTTCCGTGACATTGTCAGAAAGTAGTTGGGATCGTCGGGTGTCTGATCAGGTGTTGGAGGAGGCCGATCGGTGCCTTGTGTGCTGGGCAGTCGCTTGGGTCTCTCTCAGGGCTCCAGAGCTCCGCTCTAAAGCTGCCATGTGCCACGCCCCAGCATGAGACAGTTTTGACAAGTTTTCCTGACACAAAGAGCTAAAAAGGTGACAGGAGAGGGACCTCAAACACATAGCCTGTGACTGACAGCCCCAGGTCTGTTCCTGTGTTCTGTGTGATGGAGGTGTGTCCCTTCCCTCTAATGAGCTTTTAAATCTCAGTGTGTAACTGCAGCTCCCTGCCCTCTGCTTTGTGAGTATGTGAAAATCCTTTTAATCTCTGGACAAATTGATGCAAATAAACAGGTACAACTTATGTTGGGGGATTTGTTTCGCCTCTGTGTATCACCTGAGGTCAGTCATTTCACTGGGTAAAGGCAAGGATTTACAACCACTTTAACTCAAACATGTGATACCAGAGCTCCACCTACATATTCTTTTAGATAGCAATGATACACATCTGAGCAAATAGAAAATGTTCAGCTGTCAATCACAAGCCTTGATTTACCTTGCTAGTCCTGCTTTAGTGTTACATGTGGCAGCTTGCTGTGGAGGAAAGAGGAGTTCACAGCTTTAAAAAAAATTTGAGCAAATACAGTTCAATATGGGCAACACAGAAGAGTGCAGCTCACCCATTATGAACAGAAAACTAGCAAAATCAACAGGTAATTACAGCCACAGCACAACATTTGAGATAAAAACAACAACATACAATATAATCAGATGTTATACTTTCACATCTTAAAATAAAATTGCAAGTTTTGAGTTTAATGCCACTTAAAAAGCAATTGATGGGATGATAGTCCCTTCTGTGCTGTACTGGTAACAAATACTGTAGAGGATATTATATTCAGGCATTCCTTATGACTAGGAATGAGCAGAAGAGCCCTGGGTTTCGGTTTGAGCAGAGTCTGTGAACTTCAAAAGGAGTCCAAATGCTGAACCAGAACCCCTTTATTAAAAACAATAAAATAAATTAAAATTAAAAATGTGGTCTCCATCCCCATAGATACATAAAACAAAACAAGATTTTGCCCTGGGACTTTAAATGAGGGGAACACATAAGGCCAATAGATGTATATCAGGTAAACATGGCTTCTAAATTTATTGAAAGTGAATAACAATAATCATACAGAAAATGCATGGACATAAATGCCAAACCGATTTGATAAATACATGGTACCTTGATGCTTGAAATATTTTGGACAATTGGATACAGGATAATACACAGATATCTTTAAAACTCAACGCGTTTTGCGAGCTACTGCTCGCTTCTTCAGGAGTGGATGCATATACAATGTGTCTATAAGATAAAATATAATTTTAAGAATATATGCCATGAAGGTAAATATTGTCTAAAAAATAATTGAGGGCCCTTATACAGGAACCCCATACTTACAAATCAGCTAACCCAAAGCACCAAAAGCTGATTTCCCAGAAGATGGAGGCGAAGCATGTCTGGCCCGGGAGCTGAAGGGTTGGAACATGAGCCAGAAGCCCCCTACATGAGCCAAAAGCAGGCCCATTTCATCCTGGAATGTACCAAATTCTGCCACACTCACAAATATTTCATTTTTGATGACCAATTCTATTTGCAAATTAAAGGGACAGCCATGGGAGCAAGTTTTGCGCCCTCGTATGCCAGCTTAGTCATGGGTTTGTGGGAGTCTCAACAAATATGGCTTAACAACTCGTACTCTAAACATCTCATCTTCTATGGCAGGTACATAGACAACATTTTAATCATCTGGGATGGGCCCAGAGACACCATTAGTGATTTTGTACAACATTGCAATCACAATTAAGGGCAGAGGCATGTCCCGGAAAATTATAGGCCTGTCAGTCTGACATCGATAGTATGTAAACTTCTGGAGGGGATGATAAGGGACTATATCGTAGAGTTTGCTAAAGACAACAACATCATCAGCAGTAACCAGCACGGGTTTACAAATGGGCGTTCTTGTCAAACCAATCTCTTAACATTCTACGAGGAGGTGAGCTGTGAGCTAGATAGGGGCAGACCAGTGGATGTGGTGTACCTGGATTTTGCTAAGGCGTTTGATACAGTTCCCCACAAGCGCCTTAATTTATAAAATAAGGTCTGCAGGCATCGACCGCAAGGTCTGCTCTTGGATACGGAACTGGCTAAAAGGGCGTGTCCAAAGGGTAGTAATAAATAGCGCATACTCAGACTGGTCTGAGGTGGTAAGTGGGGTCCCCCAAGGCTCAGTCCTGGGACCAACCCTGTTCAATTTATTCATAAATAGCATTGATGACGGGATCAGTAGCTCTATATCAGTTTTTACAGACAACACAAAATTGGGCAGGGCAATAACTGCACAGCATGAAGCAGATATCCTACAGAATGACCTGGACAAAATAACGGAGTGGGCAACGACATGGCAAATGAGGTTTAATGTGGAGAAGTGTAAGGTTTTGCACTTGGGGACTAAAAGCATAAAAGCACAATACACTTTAGGGGGGGAACCTTTGGGGGAATCAAAAATGGAGAAAGATCTGGGAGTCCTGGTAGAGGATAGACTAAGTTGGATAGACTAATTCAGCCAAAGCCGGCAGAATATTAGCATGCATAAAGAAAGGGATGTATTCCAGAGATAAAACTATAATCCTACCACTTTATAAAACTCTGGTCCGACCACATCTGGAGTATTCTGTCCAGTTCTGGTCGCCGGTCCTCAGGAGGGAATGTGAGCTGGAGAAGGTCCAGAGATGGGCAACTAAACTAATGAGGGGATTGGAGGACCTTAATTATGAAGAGCGCCTGCAATCGCTTGATTTATTCTCCCTGGAGAAGTGACGCCTGAGAGGGGACATGATAGCAATTTATAAATATCTCAATGGTGATCTCAGCATAGAAAAAAAGCTATTCAGTCGGAAGGATTGCATGAGGACTAGAGGGCATACAATGCGACTGGAAGAGAAGCGTTTTAACCTCAGGCAAAAAGGGGGGGTTCTTTACTGTTAGGGCTACAAGATTGCGGAATTCTCTACCACAAGAGGTGGTTTCTGCGGGAAGAATGGTGGCTTTCAAAAGACTCTTAGACGTACATCTCAAGAATCAGAACATTCAGGGGTATGCAAGATGATTACGGCCACACACACCTACACAGGTTGAACTGGATGGACTATTGTCTTTATTCAATCTCACTTACTATGTAACTATGTAACAATTCATATGGATTATCTTTCACCCATGTCATTGACTCTGAAAAATTAGCATTCCTTGAACTATAACTATACCATATCAGAGACCAAATCCATGCCAAGAATTATTATAAACCCACCACTGGCAACTCCTTGTTACATTACAAGAGTTGTCATTATAACAAATGGACAAACAACATCCCCAAAGGACAGTTCTGCCGACTCAGACAAAACTGTTCTAGGCTCGAAGACTATAAGGCTCCATGTACACAGGACGCTGGAAATGGCCGTTTAGGAGCAGTTGGGCGTTTTTTTCAGAAGCCCCTGAACCCATCTACATTTTATCTTATCTGTCCATGTACACCAGGTCGTTTACAGTCATTTGCAGGCAGTTGCGTTCAGGGACTTTTTTTAGAACGCAATTATTTGCATTCGAACGTGTGTTTCCCGGCGTTTCAAATGCAAAAACGTGACCGAACGCATCTGAACGCGTCCGAACGTGTCCGAACGTGATGACCCGCATTAAGCATTCGCGTTTTTCCATTTTAAAGGGGAATCATTTTTCTAAACGCTAGGCAAAGAATGGGGTTCCCCTTGTTGGGACTTTACAGGCACATAGAATATATGAGAAAAGTAAATTGAAAAAATAATTTTATTTATAAACATAGAAATATAATATAATGATTAAAAACAATACAGGCGAGGAGGAGAGACAGGTAAATCAACCACAGTAGTCTGAACTGAAACCCAACATGTTTCGAAGCCAAAGGAAATTTGCTTCTTCTTCAGGGGATGGTTCAAACGGTACTCTAATGAATAAATAGATCGATATATAAGAAAATATATAAAAAAAACAAAAATTTTTTTAAAGGTTTTTTAAAAAAAAAACATTACAACATGACTCTTAAAGTTTTACATAATAATTATGATGACGTTAGCGAGTACTCACAGGGTTGAAAAATAACTGTGCTCAGGTAGCCTGCATGATTAAAAACATCTGGTGGATGCGAGTGTCCTTGCGACCAAATGCAATAAGGAAGGTGGTAGATGAATGTACTGGTCAGTAAACCAACAGCTGTTGAGATCAGGTGTGTAGCCCACAATCAATGGACGTCTGAAGTCCTTAATTTGAAGAAGCCAGGAGCAGCCTTTAAACATAGGTGAATAGCAAGGACATAGGTAGCGCCGGTCTGAAAGGTAGACAGATCAGGGCTAAATTGGTTGATATATGTAGTAAATAGGCAAAAAAAGAGATTTGTATATTAATGAATGTCGGCATGTAAGGTAGCCACATATCTATATATATAGTAAATAGGTAGAGGAAAGGATTTATAGCACTATGACAAAAGGTGTGCCAAAAGTAGCCCAACATAAAGAGGGCAATAGGGCCAATATAGGATGCAAACTACATATAAAAGACCGACCAAAAAAGGGGTTTTAGAAGGAACAAACAGAAGATTGCTATATAATAAACTGGTCTAATAAAAGGTCAGTACCTGGATGTTAGTAGTAATGGAGCAAACGGCGTCCTCTCAGCACCACAGCCAGCAAACAAATGCGCTGGCTGTGTGTTGCGAGAGGTGCACTATAAGAGTGCTTGCCGATTAGTAGAAGGCATGTATCAGCTGGCTTCAAAGGGAAGGGCTTCCCGGAACGCTGGTGCCGAACCCGCCCACAAACAACATGCGTCACACATGACGCAACGTGGGCGGGAACGGCATCTGCGCTCCACCGACACGGGGGTCAGGGCCGGAAGTGTAAATGCACTGCAGCTCCCAATTGGTCCAAGCTGAACCGCAAAGGGAACAGAAGATGTAAAATAGGACCAAACTACCACGCAGGCAGCGCGGTGTATGTCTCCCCGTGTCGGGACGCCCACCGAAGGAGGGACACAACCCGGAGTCAACACAGATTGCTGAAGGGGATTTACAAAAGCCAAATTAATTGCCGAATTAATTTATAATGCAAAAAAATATACCATAATTGTATAAATCAAAAAAATAATTAAGGATTGTAATTATTGCATATACATGTCAGCAAGGACACGACCCGCAGATGTAGACAATTGCAGACACTAGGTTACAAAAGATGACAGGGTCAACATACAGGGAAGAGAAATGTGCATACAGTGTATGTCAATATTGATTAAGCAAACATCAAAAAGCATGCATATATATTTTTACATGACAATATCAAACATATAATTTTTGTATTAAAAAGAATTACATGTTATACAATATGATACAATATAGATATACTTGAGACCAGGGCAGTGGAACCATATAAGCATGTGTACACTAAAGATAATGTAATGTTATATGAAAGCCCCGAGTATGCTAAGGGTGAATGGCCGTCTGGTTGGGAGGGAGAGAATTAGATCTCCATTCCTCCAGAGTTAAAACCCTCAAGAAAGGGCTTGAACGATAGGGATCCATTAAGTCCTGGGGGCTCAGTGGCCCTGAGCAAATAGATCCACCTTAGTTCAAGTTGGAGGAGGGACTTATTCCAGTCCCCTCCTCTAGGGGCGGGGTGGACTCGATCAAGAATCAAGAACTTAACCTTAGGCATTTTACCGGCATGTACAGTAGCCACATGTCTACCCAAAGGTAACTCAGGGTCCGCTTTCCTCATGCTTAAAAGATGGCGGTACGCGCGTTGTCAAAACTCCTGTTTGGTCTTACCAATGTAAAAACACTGGCAAGAACAAAGTAGGAGATAAACCACGCCTATCGTGCGGCAATTGGCAAAATGCTTAGGTCGGTGGACATCTCCATTGGGCAATATAGGGGATCTTTGTGTAAACATGTAGCCACAGTATTTACAATTGCCACACATATATGTCCCTCTATATTTGCAACAGGTGGACATATCGGTGTCGCGAAACTCGCTACGAACTATTTTGTCTCTCAATGCTGGAGCCCTTTTGTAGGTGAAGTTAGGTGTATCTGACACATATTGGCCCAATATAGGATCCGAGGCCAATAGGTGCCAGTGTTTGGAGACAATGCGTCTAATTTTTTGGTGTTGTTGATTATAGGGAGTTATGATCCTTATTGTGTCCTCCTTTCTAAGACTCACTGGTGTTTTTGGAGCTAATAGTGCATGTCTATCACTATTAAGGGCTCGTTGATAAGCTCGTTTTAGCGATTTCTTGGAATAACCCCTACGTAATAAACGTTTTTGGAGGGCGTCAGCAGCCGCTTGAAACAGTTTGAGGTCTGAACAATTTCGTCTTAGCCTCAGATACTGACTGGTAGGAATTGATCTAAGTAGAGGGGTGGGGTGGAAACTTGATCCATGCAATATTGTGTTTCCCGCGGTGGGTTTGCGGTAGAGGTTACTCTGTAGGGTTTCATTTCCACTACGTGTAATCTCGACATCGAGGAAGGTAATCCGATCAGAGTCCATATTCATTGTAAATGAAAGGTTAAAGTCATTCTTGTTCAAATGAACTAAGAAGGCTTGGAGGAATTCTGTAGGACCGTCCCAGATGAGGAACACGTCGTCGATGTATCTGGTCCAAAAGAGGATGTGACCAGTGTACATCGTCATTGTGTCGTCATCCAAAAGAAAATGTTCCCACTCCCCCAGGTACAGGTTGGCATATGACGGGGCACAACAAGTGCCCATCGCTACCCCCTGTACCTGGAGGTAGTGGGAACCATTGAATGTAAACACATTATGCATGAGGATATGCAACAATAAGTCCAACATAAACTCACCATAGGCATCCAGTGGGCTTTGACCAGATATAATATGCTTCACAGCTGCAATACCCCTGGAGTGGGGGATTGAGCTGTAGAGGGCCTCTACATCGATGGTGACTAAAATCGCAGTAGGGGGTATCCAGAGGTCCTTAATTTTGTTGATGAAATGAATAGTGTCCTTTGTAAAGGAAGGTAACTTATGAACAAGGGGTTGAAGATATGCATCAACTAGCTTACTTGCGTTGTCTGTAATAGATCCGCATCCCGAGATAATCGGTCTTCCGGGAGGGTCAGTAGTACTTTTGTGTACCTTTGGGAGGCCATAGAATGTGGGGGTGACAGGGAATTTGGTGCGGACAAAATTCCAAGTATCTTTGGAAAAAACGTTGTTAAGGTAGGCAGTATCCACCAACTGATAAAATTCCAAGTTATACTTGGTAACTATATCTGGTGTGATAAGCCTATACCAATTAATATTATTTAAAATATTTGTACACATTTTGATGTATTGGGTATTGTCCATTATCACAATGTTCCCCCCTTTTGTCAGCCTGCTTGATGGTGATAGATTTATTAGTTGCCAAGTTGTTAATCGCCTCTCTTTGTGCTTGAGAGATGTTGGGTTGGGATAACGGACGTGTGTTTAATTTTTCAACTTCCTTTGACACTATTTTTAAAAATGCGTTGATATTCGCATTCTGAATAGGAGGGTAGGCATCAGATTTTTTACGAAAATCAGTGCCTGCTGTCTTTTGTTCTCTGGATTCAGACGGGATACCAGCGAGTAAAGAGGGAAGGTCCACACGATCTATAAGATCCTCGTTTTCTTCGAGGAGAGTAATTAACGTGTCTAAGATAGAGTCCTGTTCATGTGGTTTTTGTTTGCCTTTGTGGTACATGTATTTAAAATTTAGTTTGCGGGCAAATAAATGGAGATCCTTAATAAAATCAAATTTGTTGATGTTATTCGTGGGGCAAAAATTAAGACCTTTTTGTAATATGGATAATTCAGATTCAGACAATTTGTAATTGGATAAATTGATGATTGAAAAGTCCACATTATCTTGTGCTACATTAGTGGGGGAATGGGGAGTGACAATGGAGGGGGTTAGGTGAGGGGGAGAGGTGATGGGAGTGCAGGTGTGAGTTGTGAAGCTCGTTGGTGAACCACATCTAAAAAAGTTTGGTCATCTAGATGAGTGATGGAGGAATGATGTGTAGGTAAATTGGACAAATTGGTAGAGGGTGGTACTTGTTGTGAAGGGGGGATGTTAGACAGTGCAGATATTGATGGTGTAGGAAAAAGGGATAATCCCTCTTTGTGTTGAGGTTGGGTGTTAGACTTTTTAGGTGCTGGATCTGGACCAAACGCATGGGGTCGCTTGGTGCGTTCCATTGGTGTTTTATGGTTTTTCGCAAAAGGTGGTAATTTAGTTGTTTGTTGAGGTGCTGGGGCATTAGTGTCCCTATTAGGTGGTCGAATGTTATATTGGTTATTTGTCCAATGGAAAGCCTTGCCTTGTAGATAAGTGTTTTTGTCCTTTTTGAGAATTTTTTGTTTCTTAACAAGGGTGTTTTTGTTGAAAGTGTCTAGTTGTTGTTTTAATTTTGCTTCCCGATGGGGAAAAGTAATGTGACTTTTATACCTTTTTAATTTTTCACATGTAGAAGCTATATATTTGTCTAGCTCCGTGGTTCTTAATGAATACTCCTCAATGAGGAGATTCATAAGAGCCACCAAACATTGTTGTAGAGCTTGTTCCCATTTGATTTTAAAAGAAGGGGTTGGGTCCTCAAGTATCGGAAAAACTTGGGCTCTTAGGCCAAAAGGGCTGACATTTTCTTTTATGTGTTCTTGGAAAGATCTTATATTCCAGAAGAACATCGATTTTTTCTCTAGCATTTTGGACAATTGAAAAAACATGGATGACAGTTCTGTCTCTATAAATTCATTGCCCTCAAAATCTTGTTGATATTGTTGCATGAGATTATTCCAACTATCCCCGATGAGACCTGACAGAATGGTGTCCTGTGTCATTATGAAAGTCAAACAAGAAATCAAATAATCAGAATAGTAAACAAATAGAATATTTGGTTTTTTAGAGGGTAAACTCTAGGATAAACTGCAAAGCAAAAACCAAAAGTAAGCGGTAGGCTAAAGAAAGCGGCGGGGGCGGTATCTACTACCAAAAATGAATAGGAAAGGTGCTTAAGCCTAGCGCTTTATGTGTGCCACATCCCTAATAATACTAGGCAAAGAATGGGGTTCCCCTTGTTGGGACTTTACAGGCACATAGAATATATGAGAAAAGTAAATTGAAAAAATAATTTTATTTATAAACATAGAAATATAATATAATGATTAAAAACAATACAGGCGAGGAGGAGAGACAGGTAAATCAACCACAGTAGTCTGAACTGAAACCCAACATGTTTCGAAGCCAAAGGAAATTTGCTTCTTCTTCAGGGGATGGTTCAAACGGTACTCTAATGAATAAATAGATCGATATATAAGAAAATATATAAAAAAAACAAAAATAAGATAAAGTCCCTCCTCCAACTTGAACTAAGGTGGATCTATTTGCTCAGGGTCACTGAGCCCCCAGGACTTAATGGATCCCTATCGTTCAAGCCCTTTCTTGAGGGTTTTAACTCTGGAGGAATGGAGATCTAATTCTCTCCCTCCCAACCAGACGGCCATTCACCCTTAGCATACTCGGGGCTTTCATATAACATTACATTATCTTTAGTGTCCACATGCTTATATGGTTCCACTGCCCTGGTCTCAAGTATATCTATATTGTATCATATTGTATAACATGTAATTCTTTTTAATACAAAAATTATATGTTTGATATTGTCATGTAAAAATATATATGCATGCTTTTTGATGTTTGCTTCATCAATATTGACATACACTGTATGCACATTTCTCTTCCCTGTATGTTGACCCTGTCATCTTTTGTATCCTAGTGTCTGCAATTGTCTACATCTGCGGGTCGTGTCCTTGCTGACATGTATATGCAATAATTACAATCCTTAATTATTTTTTTGATTTATACAATTATGGTATATTTTTTTGCATTATAAATTAATTCGGCAATTAATTTGGCTTTTGTAAATCCCCTTCAGCAATCTGTGTTGACTCCGGGTTGTGTCCCTCCTTCGGTGGGCGTCCCGACACGGGGAGACATACACCGCGCTGCCTGCGTGGTAGTTTGGTCCTATTTTCCATCTTCTGTTCCCTTTGCGGTTCAGCTTGGACCAATTGGGAGCCACAGTGCATTTACACTTCCGGCCCTGACCCCCGTGTCGGTGGAGCGCAGATGCCGTTCCAGCCCACGTTGCGTCATGTGTGACGCATGCTGTTTGTGGGCGGGTTCGGCACCAGCGTTCCGGGAAGCCCTTCCCTTTGAAGCCAGCTGATACATGCCTTCTACTAATCGGCAAGCACTCTTATAGTGCACCTCTCGCAACACACAGCCAGCGCATTTGTTTGCTGGCTGTGGTGCTGAGAGGACGCCGTTTGCTCCATTACTACTAACATCCAGGTACTGACCTTTTATTAGACCAGTTTATTATATAGCAATCTTCTGTTTGTTCCTTCTAAAACCCCTTTTTTGGTCGGTCTTTTATATGTAGTTTGCATCCTATATTGGCCCTATTGCCCTCTTTATGTTGGGCTACTTTTGGCACACCTTTTGTCATAGTGCTATAAATCCTTTCCTCTACCTATTTACTATATATAGATATGTGGCTACCTTACATGCCGACATTCATTAATATACAAATCTCTTTTTTTGCCTATTTACTACATATATCAACCAATTTAGCCCTGATCTGTCTACCTTTCAGACCGGCGCTACCTATGTCCTTGCTATTCACCTATGTTTAAAGGCTGCTCCTGGCTTCTTCAAATTAAGGACTTCAGACGTCCATTGATTGTGGGCTACACACCTGATCTCAACAGCTGTTGGTTTACTGACCAGTACATTCATCTACCACCTTCCTTATTGCATTTGGTCGCAAGGACACTCGCATCCACCAGATGTTTTTAATTATGCAGGCTATCTGAGCACAGTTATTTTTCAACCCTGTGAGTACTCGCTAACGTCATCATAATTATTATGTAAAACTTTAAGAGTCATGTTGTAATGTTTTTTTTTTTTAAAAACCTTTAAAAAAAAAAATTTTTGGTTTTTTTATATATTTTCTTATATATCGATCTATTTATTCATTAGAGTACCGTTTGAACCATCCCCTGAAGAAGAAGCAAATTTCCTTTGGCTTCGAAACATGTTGGGTTTCAGTTCAGACTACTGTGGTTGATTTACCTGTCTCTCCTCCTCGCCTGTATTGTTTTTAATCATTATATTATATTTCTATGTTTATAAATAAAATTATTTTTTCAATTTACTTTTCTCATATATTCTATGTGCCTGTAAAGTCCCAACAAGGGGAACCCCATTCTTTGCCTAGTATTATTAGGGATGTGGCACACATAAAGCGCTAGGCTTAAGCACCTTTCCTATTCATTTTTGGTAGTAGAAACCGCCCCCGCCGCTTTCTTTAGCCTACCGCTTACTTTTGGTTTTTGCTTTGCAGTTTATCCTAGAGTTTACCCTCTAAAAAACCAAATATTCTATTTGTTTACTATTCTGATTATTTGATTTCTTGTTTGACTTTCATAATGACACAGGACACCATTCTGTCAGGTCTCATCGGGGATAGTTGGAATAATCTCATGCAACAATATCAACAAGATTTTGAGGGCAATGAATTTATAGAGACAGAACTGTCATCCATGTTTTTTCAATTGTCCAAAATGCTAGAGAAAAAATCGATGTTCTTCTGGAATATAAGATCTTTCCAAGAACACATAAAAGAAAATGTCAGCCCTTTTGGCCTAAGAGCCCAAGTTTTTCCGATACTTGAGGACCCAACCCCTTCTTTTAAAATCAAATGGGAACAAGCTCTATTACAATGTTCGGTGGCTCTTATGAATCTCCTCATTGAGGAGTATTCATTAAGAACCACGGAGCTAGACAAATATATAGCTTCTACATGTGAAAAATTAAAAAGGTATAAAAGTCACATTACTTTTCCCCATCGGGAAGCAAAATTAAAACAACAACTAGACACTTTCAACAAAAACACCCTTGTTAAGAAACAAAAAATTGTCAAAAAGGACAAAAACACTTATCTACAAGGCAAGGCTTTCCATTGGACAAATAACCAATATAACATTCGACCACCTAATAGGGACACTAATGCCCCAGCACCTCAACAAACAACTAAATTACCACCTTTTGCGAAAAACCATAAAACACCAATGGAACGCACCAAGCGACCCCATGCGTTTGGTCCAGATCCAGCACCTAAAAAGTCTAACACCCAACCTCAACACAAAGAGGGATTATCCCTTTTTCCTACACCATCAATATCTGCACTGTCTAACATCCCCCCTTCACAACAAGTACCACCCTCTACCAATTTGTCCAATTTACCTACACATCATTCCTCCATCACTCATCTAGATGACCAAACTTTTTTAGATGTGGTTCACCAACGAGCTTCACAACTCACACCTGCACTCCCATCACCTCTCCCCCTCACCTAACCCCCTCCATTGTCACTCCCCATTCCCCCACTAATGTAGCACAAGATAATGTGGACTTTTCAATCATCAATTTATCCAATTACAAATTGTCTGAATCTGAATTATCCATATTACAAAAAGGTCTTAATTTTTGCCCCACGAATAACATCAACAAATTTGATTTTATTAAGGATCTCCATTTATTTGCCCGCAAACTAAATTTTAAATACATGTACCACAAAGGCAAACAAAAACCACATGAACAGGACTCTATCTTAGACACGTTAATTACTCTCCTCGAAGAAAACGAGGATCTTATAGATCGTGTGGACCTTCCCTCTTTACTCGCTGGTATCCCCTCTGAATCCAGAGAACAAAAGACAGCAGGCACTGATTTTCGTAAAAAATCTGATGCCTACCCTCCTATTCAGAATGCGAATATCAACGCATTTTTAAAAATAGTGTCAAAGGAAGTTGAAAAATTAAACACACGTCCGTTATCCCAACCCAACATCTCTCAAGCACAAAGAGAGGCGATTAACAACTTGGCAACTAATAAATCTATCACCATCAAGCAGGCTGACAAAAGGGGGGAACATTGTGATAATGGACAATACCCAATACATCAAAATGTGTACAAATATTTTAAATAATATTAATTGGTATAGGCGTATCACACCAGATATAGTTACCAAGTATAACTTGGAATTTTATCAGTTGGTGGATACTGCCTACCTTAACAACGTTTTTTCCAAAGATACTTGGAATTTTGTCCGCACCAAATTCCCTGTCACCCCCACATTCTATGGCCTCCCAAAGGTACACAAAAGTACTACTGACCCTCCCAGAAGACCGATTATCTCGGGATGCGGATCTATTACAGACAACGCAAGTAAGCTAGTTGATGCATATCTTCAACCCCTTGTTCATAAGTTACCTTCCTTTACAAAGGACACTATTCATTTCATCAACAAAATTAAGGACCTCTGGATACCCCCTACTGCGATTTTAGTCACCATCGATGTAGAGGCCCTCTACAGCTCAATCCCCCACTCCAGGGGTATTGCAGCTGTGAAGCATATTATATCTGGTCAAAGCCCACTGGATGCCTATGGTGAGTTTATGTTGGACTTATTGTTGCATATCCTCACGCATAATGTGTTTACATTCAATGGTTCCCACTACCTCCAGGTACAGGGGGTAGCGATGGGCACTTGTTGTGCCCCGTCATATGCCAACCTGTACCTGGGGGAGTGGGAACATTTTCTTTTGGATGACGACACAATGTCGATGTACATTGGTCACATCCTCTTTTGGACCAGGTACATCGACGACGTGTTCCTCATCTGGGACGGTCCTACAGAATTCCTCCAAGCCTTCTTAGTTCATTTGAACAAGAATGACTTTAACCTTTCATTTACAATGAATATGGACTCTGATCGGATTACCTTCCTCGATGTCGAGATTACACGTAGTGGAAATGAAACCCTACAGAGTAACCTCTACCGCAAACCCACCGCGGGAAACACAATATTGCATGGATCAAGTTTCCACCCCACCCCTCTACTTAGATCAATTCCTACCAGTCAGTATCTGAGGCTAAGACGAAATTGTTCAGACCTCAAACTGTTTCAAGCGGCTGCTGACGCCCTCCAAAAACGTTTATTACGTAGGGGTTATTCCAAGAAATCGCTAAAACGAGCTTATCAACGAGCCCTTAATAGTGATAGACATGCACTATTAGCTCCAAAAACACCAGTGAGTCTTAGAAAGGAGGACACAATAAGGATCATAACTCCCTATAATCAACAACACCAAAGAATTAGACGCATTGTCTCCAAACACTGGCACCTATTGGCCTCGGATCCTATATTGGGCCAATATGTGTCAGATACACCTAACTTCACCTACAAAAGGGCTCCAGCATTGAGAGACAAAATAGTTCGTAGCGAGTTTCGCGACACCGATATGTCCACCTGTTGCAAATATAGAGGGACATATATGTGTGGCAATTGTAAATACTGTGGCTACATGTTTACACAAAGATCCCCTATATTGCCCAATGGAGATGTCCACCGACCTAAGCATTTTGCCAATTGCCGCACGATAGGCGTGGTTTATCTCCTACTTTGTTCTTGCCAGTGTTTTTACATTGGTAAGACCAAACAGGAGTTTTGGCAACGCGCGTACCGCCATCTTTTAAGCATGAGGAAAGCGGACCCTGAGTTACCTTTGGGTAGACATGTGGCTACTGTACATGCCGGTAAAATGCCTAAGGTTAAGTTCTTGATTCTTGATCGAGTCCACCCCGCCCCTAGAGGAGGGGACTGGAATAAGTCCCTCCTCCAACTTGAACTAAGGTGGATCTATTTGCTCAGGGCCACTGAGCCCCCAGGACTTAATGGATCCCTATCGTTCAAGCCCTTTCTTGAGGGTTTTAACTCTGGAGGAATGGAGATCTAATGCTCTCCCTCCCAACCAGACAGCCATTCACCCTTAGCATACTCGGGGCTTTCATATAACATTACATTATCTTTAGTGTCCACATGCTTATATGGTTCCACTGCCCTGGTCTCAAGTATATCTATATTGTATCATATTGTATAACATGTAATTCTTTTTAATACAAAAATTATATGTTTGATATTGTCATGTAAAAATATATATGCATGCTTTTTGATGTTTGCTTAATCAATATTGACATACACTGTATGCACATTTCTCTTCCCTGTATGTTGACCCTGTCATCTTTTGTATCCTAGTGTCTGCAATTGTCTACATCTGCGGGTCGTGTCCTTGCTGACATGTATATGCAATAATTACAATCCTTAATTATTTTTTTGATTTATACAATTATGGTATATTTTTTTGCATTATAAATTAATTCGGCAATTAATTTGGCTTTTGTAAATCCCCTTCAGCAATCTGTGTTGACTCCGGGTTGTGTCCCTCCTTCGGTGGGCGTCCCGACACGGGGAGATATACACCGCTCTGCCTGCGTGGTAGTTTGGTCCTATTTTCCATCTTCTGTTCCCTTTGCGGTTCAGCTTGGACCAATTGGGAGCCGCAGTGCATTTACACTTCCGGCCCTGACCCCCGTGTCGGTGGAGCGCAGATGCCGTTCCCGCCCACGTTGCGTCATGTGTGATGCATGTTGTTTGTGGGCGGGTTCGGCACCAGCGTTCCGGGAAGCCCTTCCCTTTGAAGCCAGCTGATACATGCCTTCTACTAATCGGCAAGCACTCTTATAGTGCACCTCTCGCAACACACAGCCAGCGCATTTGTTTGCTGGCTGTGGTGCTGAGAGGACGCCGTTTGCTCCATTACTACTAACATCCAGGTACTGACCTTTTATTAGACCAGTTTATTATATAGCAATCTTCTGTTTGTTCCTTCTAAAACCCCTTTTTTGGTCGGTCTTTTATATGTAGTTTGCATCCTATATTGGCCCTATTGCCCTCTTTATGTTGGGCTACTTTTGGCACACCTTTTGTCATAGTGCTATAAATCCTTTCCTCTACCTATTTACTATATATAGATATGTGGCTACCTTACATGCCGACATTCATTAATATACAAATCTCTTTTTTTGCCTATTTACTACATATATCAACCAATTTAGCCCTGATCTGTCTACCTTTCAGACCGGCGCTACCTATGTCCTTGCTATTCACCTATGTTTAAAGGCTGCTCCTGGCTTCTTCAAATTAAGGACTTCAGACGTCCATTGATTGTGGGCTACACACCTGATCTCAACAGCTGTTGGTTTACTGACCAGTACATTCATCTACCACCTTCCTTATTGCATTTGGTCGCAAGGACACTCGCATCCACCAGATGTTTTTAATCATGCAGGCTACCTGAGCACAGTTATTTTTCAACCCTGTGAGTACTCGCTAACGTCATCATAATTATTATGTAAAACTTTAAGAGTCATGTTGTAATGTTTTTTTTTTAAAAACCTTTAAAAAAAAAAATTTTTGGTTTTTTTTATATATTTTCTTATATATCGATCTATTTATTCATTAGAGTACCGTTTGAACCATCCCCTGAAGAAGAAGCAAATTTCCTTTGGCTTCGAAACATGTTGGGTTTCAGTTCAGACTACTGTGGTAGATTTACCTGTCTCTCCTCCTCGCCTGTATTGTTTTTAATCATTATATTATATTTCTATGTTTATAAATAAAATTATTTTTTCAATTTACTTTTTTCATATATTCTATGTGCCTGTAAAGTCCCAACAAGGGGAACCCCATTCTTTGCCTAGTATTATTAGGGATGTGGCACACATAAAGCGCTAGGCTTAAGCACCTTTCCTATTTTTCTAAACGCAAACGCCCGCAAACGCCTCCTAAACGCGGGTACAAACGCGACCGAACGGACGTTTCAAACGTCCAAAAAATTCCAGCATTCATAGGGACTTTTAACAACGTCCCGTGTACATGGAGCCTTAGAACAAAGCCATATTCTCAAAGGAAAACTAATTGAAAAAGGTTACCCCGAATCCCTTAAAGATCAAGAATATACCCGCTATCTAACAGATCCACTGTCCACCAAACCACAAGAATAGTTTGATCGATCCATCCGGTTCACCTCCAAGTTTCAGTACCAACACAAGAAAATTGAACAAATCCTTAACCACTTAAGCCCCAGAAGATTTTACCCCCTTCCTGACCAGGGCCTATTTTGCGATTCGGCACTGCGTGATTTTAATGGACAATTGCGAGGTCGTGCAATGCTGTACCCAAATGAAATTCATGTCCTTTTTTTTCCACAAACAGAGATTTCTTTTGGTGGTATTTGATCACCTGTGCGATTTTTTGATCATGCCCTATAAACTAAAAAAAAAATAACAATATTTTTCACATTTTTTATATGAAATTCCCCCCAAAAAATTTAACTATCAACATTTTTTTAACATTTTAGGCCAATTTGTTTTCTGCTACATATTTTTGGTAAAAAAAAAAAAAAATGCCAAAAAGCGTATGTTGATTGGTTTGCACAAAAGTTATTGCGTTTACTAACTAAGGGAAAGATTTTTGTCATTTTTATTGTTTTTTTTAACGAGTAATGGCGGCGATCTGCAATTTTTTTTGCGGGACTGCGACATTGCGGTGGACAGATCGGACCCTTGACTGACATTTTTGACACTTTTGGGGGTACCAGTGACATTACTACAGTAATCAGTGCTATACATATGCACTGTTACTGTAAAAATGACACTGGCAGGGAAGGGGTTAACTTTATTTGAGAAGGAGGGGTTAAGTGTGTCCCTAGGGGCGTGCTTCTAACTTTGATTGGATGTGGCTTTTCATGTAACAGCAGAGATCAACGGTCCTACATAGCAGGACCGTATGATCTGTGCTGTTACACAGGGGAGAATGACAGGCGGCTTTGTTTACATTAGCCGCCTGCCTTTCTCCCTCTCTACCCGACGATCGCGAGTGACCGGCAGACATCGGGTCCGCCGGTCACACAAGCCGGCTTGTTCGGGTACGAACGGGGGTGGGAGCGCGCCTCCGGCGGCGCACGCTTGCCCTCTATTCGCTCCCAGGCTAGTGACGTACCGGTACGTCACTTTACCTGGGAGGGGCTGACCGCCGCCGTATATAGTTGGGTGGCGGTCGGCAAGTGGTTAAAACATCCCTCAAGCATTTAAAGTGAAAGGATTGGCTTGTTTCCTTTGTAATCCTAGAATCTGCATAAAAAGAAGGACCGACGATCGCGAGTGACCGGCGGACATCGGGTCCGCCGGTCACTCGCACGGGGGGGTCCGCGAGCGAGCGGGAGCGTGCCTCCAGCGGCATGCGCTCACGCCCTAGAGCCTCACAGCTAGCGAAGTAGTACTACGTCACTTTGCCTGTGAGGGGCTGACTGCCGGCGTAAATCGCCGTTAGGCAGTCGGCAAGTGGTTAAACACTGGCCGATATTCCTAGAAGACCTTCATCCAAAAGCTGTCCTTCCTTCCACACCCCGAGTTACAGCCCCCAACCTCAAAAACAAAATCACACCTAGTACATTTAAATCTGAAGGCGAGAGACCCTCCCTCCCCCAGGATGTGCCTTATACCCTTACAAGGCACGTTCCAGTGCAAAAAGCAACTATGCAAAACCTGTGCCTTTGTCACTCATGGTAAAAAACTATTTTCCACCCAAAGCAAAACATACAAAATAGACAAATTTTATAACTGCTCCTCGGACCATGTGGTCTACTGCTTCAGTTGTCCTTGCAATCTATAATATGTAGGATTCACCATCTGTCCTCTCCGACAAAGATTCTGTGAGCATCGGAGAAAGATAGAGCTAGGCAAAGACAAGCACAGCGTTCCTCGTCATTTTACAAAACACCACAACAAATCCACCATAGGATTAGAGGTATGGATAATAGAGCAAATGCCCAAAGATATCTCAGAAGCCGAGAGGTTTCACAAGCCTTGTGAAATACTCTGGATATATTCTCTTAACACCCTGTCGCCCGATGGGCTTAATGAAGAATTAGAAGTATCCACCACCTTATAAAAAAATTATCAATAACAATATGTGCCCGTCTATTCATGGAAACCTTACAGGACAACTACATGTCAGTTAGTGGATTCACCTACTAGAGAAAATGCAGTCCTGGATCTATTGATTACTAATGACCCAGACCTAATCTCGGAGGTAGGAGTCCAGGACAACCTGGGCTCTAGTGATCACAGGATGATCACATTTAGCGTAAATAACAATATAACAAGGCAAGTGGGGAACATAAGAGCCCTAAACTTCAGAAGGGCAAACTTTCCAAAATTGTGCTCATTGATGGAAAGGGTAAACTGGGACCAAACCCTGGGATGACTGACCATGGAGGAAAAATGGGAATGCTTTAGGAACATATTAAACAAATGCATCTTGCAGTGCATTCCTATGGGAAATAAATTTAGAAGAGACAAGGCCAAACCTGGCTGGCTAAACCATAATGTTAAAAAACGTATTAGGGGAAAAAAATGGTCTTCAAGAAATATAAATCAGAGGGCACTGATATTCGAGCAATACAAGGAGGCAAATAAGAAAAGTAAATGCGAAATCAAAATGGCTAAAATCAACTTTGAGAGACAAATAGCAGAGGATAGTAAAAAGAACCCAAAGAAATTCTTTAAATATATAAACAGTAAAAAAAAAAGGGGAGAGCATATTGCACACATAATTAACGATGATGGGAGGATGGTTACAGAGGACACAGAAAAGGCAACCGTAACACCCTTTTCTCATCAGTCTTTACTCAAGAAAAGGAGGGGTACACTGACCATGACTGTATGGTCAGTAGTATTACACAGGACTTGCCGCTGTGGCTAACAGAGTGTGAAATCAGGGAAAGGCTAGATAAAATTAACACAAACAAATCACCAGGCCCGGATGGCGTACATCCGAGAGTACTCAAAGAACTCAGTAAGGTTATATCTAGACCACTGTTCCTGATCTTTGCTGACAGTATTATGACAGGAAATGTACCAGGGGATTGGAGGAAAGCTAACGTGATACCGATATTCAAAAAAGGGCAGAGGCATGTCCCGGGTAATTACAGGCCTGTCAGTCTGACATCGATAGTATGTAAACTTCTGGAGGGGATGATAAGGGACTATATCGTAGAGTTTGCTAAAGACAACAACATCATCAGCAGTAATCAGCACGGGTTTACAAATGGGCGTTCTTGTCAAACCAATCTCTTAACATTCTATGAGGAGGTGAGCTGTGAGCTAGATAGGGGCAGACCAGTGGATGTGGTGTACCTGGATTTCGCCAAGGCATTTGATACAGTTCCCCACAAGCGCCTAATTTATTAAATAAGGTCTGCAGGTATCGACCACAGGGTTTGCTCTTGGATACGGAATTGGCTAAAAGGGCGTGTCCAAAGGGTGATAATAAACAGCGCATACTCAGACTGGTCTGAGGTGGTAAGCGGGGTCCCCCAAGGCTCAGTCCTGGGACAAACCTTGTTCAATTTATTCATAAACAGCATTGAGGATGGGATCAGTAGTTCTATATCAGTTTTTGCAGATGACACAAAATTGGGCAGGGCAATAACTGCACAGCATGAAGCAGATATCCTCTAAAATGACCTGGACAAAATAACAGAGTGGGCTACGACATGGCAAATGAGGTTTACTGTGGAGAAGCGTAAGGTTTTGCACTTGGGGACTAAAAACATAAAAGCAGAATACACGTTAGGGGGGGAACCCTTGGGGGAATCAAAAATGGAGAAAGATCTGGGAGTCTTGGTACATGATAGACTAGGCAATAGCATGCAATGTCAAGTGGCAGCTGCCAAAGCCAGCAGAATATTAGCATGCATAAAGAAAGGGATGTATTCCAGAGATAAGACTATAATCCTTCCACTTTATAAAACTCTGGTCCGACCACATCTGGAGTATTCTGTCCAGTTCTGGTCGCCAGTCCTCAGGAGGGATATGTTGGAGCTGGAGAGGATCCAGAGAAGGGCAACTAAACTAATTAGGGGATTGGAGGACCTTAATTTTTTTTTTTTTTTAATTCAGACATTTATTGTTTTTTCAATACATTACATATTAGTTACAAACAATCCACAAAACAAACCACAATGCTCTCAATGCTCTCCAAGACAAACACCAATACTCTCCCGGCCTCCCCCTCCCACCCTAACCCCCCTTCTCGTGAAGAACACACAAAAAACAAAAAACAAAAAAAAACAAAAAAACAAAAAAAACAAAAAAACAAGTGGATTGGTGAAATTTACTTCTTCTATATTCCTCGAAACTACGAGGAAATTTACGTGCATCGTGTAAAAAAAAAAAAAAAAAAAAACGGAGTGTCAGTGGAGGGATCTTTAGAAGCCTGACGTGTGGGTCAGGTGTGGTATTATACATGGAATATATGGGGATGACATGGAATGATGAACGTAGAGTGTAAGAATCGGCTTCGCTGCCCACCCTCAAGGGTGAGGGGGAGGTGGGGGGCTTTACCTCCCCCCCACACTTTTTTCTGCCCCCCCCCCCTCCTTTTTTTTTTTTTCAATTTCCTTGCACATTTAGGAATGAAGAGGAATGATTCACAAACGTAATTCACATTCCTTTTTTTTCTTTTTTTTTTTTCTGGGCTTGCACTGTGATTTTTGGATATGTAGCATGAAGTGGGGGGGATGTGAAGGAATTCATGTATGTATTTTTTTTTCTATATAAGTGGGGATGGAATGGGGGAGTGTTATGATGTGGTATTTAATAACATGTCACTGAAGGTGGTTTTGGGGGGGGACTCATCCCCCCCCTTTCTTTTTCCTTCTTTTTTCCTTTTTTTTTTTTTTTTTCAGCACAGAGCACATTAATTTATGCCAGTGTATACATATATATGTATAAGGAATGCAAGAAGGTATTTTAACAAGATTGGATTTTTGGGGGGGGGGGGGTGTATTTTTATAATTTTTTTTTTTATTACACGATGCACGTAAATTTCCTCGTAGTTTCGAGGAATATAGATGGAGGACCTTAATTATGACCAGCGTCTGCAATCGCTTGATTTATTCTCCCTGGAGAAGAGACGCCTGAGAGGGGACATGATAGCAATTTATAAATATCTCAATGGTGATCTCGGCATAGAAAAAAAGCTATCCAGTCGTAGGGAATGCATGAGGACTCGAGGGCATACATTGCGATTAGAGGAGAAGCGTTTTAACCTCAGGCAACGGGGGGGGTTCTTTACTGTTAGAGCTACAAGATTGTGGAATTCTCTACCACAAGAGGTGGTTTCTGCGGGAAGTATGTTGGCTTTCAAAAGACTCTTAGACGTACATCTCAAGGATCAGAACATTCAGGGGTATGTGAGATGATTACGGCCACACACACCTACACAGGTTCAACTGGATGAACTATTGTCTTTATTCAACCTCACCTACTATGTAACTATGTAACATCTGTTTATTTCCCTCTCTTTTTTTCCCTAGGTAAGACCTTTAATTGCTCCTTTCAGGATCTTATAGTTTCAGTCAGATTGGTTGGTGGTCGTTTTTCTCTGGAGTAAGTAGACACATTCACCATGACAGGCCACAGATATAACACATACAGTATCTCTATTTGGCTCCCCAACATATTCATTTACACCATTCATCATGATATATACACACAATTTGGGTGATGGGTAACTGGTATAACTCATACCCTACCATTCATCCTCTTCCAGAAACAACTCTTCTACCTACCATAGATACTTTCATCATACATTATCTGAGATCTGCGGTCTTTCAGGTTCTTACACCATACAGAACACCCCAGAAAAAATATTGATAAAAAACTGAGTAGCTAAGGTGGTACTCTCAAGCCAGACTGAGTATGTCGGCGAGAAAGCACTTGGGTACGTACCACACGGTCAAATGGGACCGGGAACCCAGCGCAACCTGAGATATGAGGACAAAAAAGGTTAGGAGGTGGAGGGACAAGATTTTCCCTCCGTGAATGGTTGCAATGAGGGGCTCACAGGGATATAGGTGCAGACAAAAAAGCTTTAATGGAGAAGATAAACACACATGAAAAATATAAACAGGTAAATCTAATCAATAAAAGAGGTGTGGAAGCTCATCAGGTGAACTGTTTGACTCCGTGGACCCCTAGGGGGTCAGAATGGTACAGACAGCAATAAAACACATTGAGGTCCCCACCCACCCAGTCCCAGTATGCACTGTTGTTAGCGGGCTTAGTGTGATTAGTCGAGGAAACACGACCTGAAAATCACTCTGGAAGCCCGAGCAACAGTGCTGTGGCCAGGAGGGAACTATGGTGAGCCCGTTGAGGGAAAGTACATGGGGATGCCAATAAAGTGTGGGGAGGCACCTGAAAAAAATACTATAAGTATTAATATGACGTCATGTCAAAAAGTATCATCAGTGCATCACAAAAATTGGACAAAATAAAGCATCATTGTCTCATGTAGTAACAAACAACACGGGCCTGCTCCCTATGGTGTAAGTCTCATTTCCTGGCTGAGAGCCTCCAAGGAAACCTAGCCCAACGGGGCAGTGCACGGAATGATGGTGCTTGGAGGGATCGTGGCTTTACCAGCCGTTTTGCTTAATCAGCAAGTACCAAAAAAGGTGGGATATGTTGGGGGGATCCGGGCTTAACCAGCCACTTTGCTAAAACAGCAGTATGGGTGAATGTTTGTCTCCTAAATAGGATCTCCCGTGTATGTAGAGGGAGGGCTGTATTATAGTCCCAAATAATGGCTTATCGCCAGAGATACTAGTTCACTGGTTGGCTGATCCACAAGTTGGCAGTACCCGGACAGCTCAGACGTCTAGAGTCTGCATGAGAGAAGTCCCGGTCAGACCATTGGCTGGAGCTGCTAAAGGTTTCGGGGATGAGGTGTAGCGACCATGTTTAACTGATGATCCAAAGTTGGATGTGTATTAAAGGAAGTGTTGGTCTTACCAGATATCACCCGTGCTCATCCAAGATAACAGGGATGGAGGTAGCGTGCTCCGCACTTAGGTCACAGTCAGGGCAGGCAGACGCAGATGAAAGATGATTCGGCTGTCCGATGGGTTTGTAACTGCCAGTGGCGTTGTGGCCTCTATCATCGAGGAAACTGCAGGGGCAGACTCAGTTCCGTGTCCGGGTGCAGTCCTGGTGCTGTTTCCGGGTCACGGTGGATGTGTTCAGCCAGTCCGGTGCGATCTCCTACGGGGACGAAGGGTGGGCGGGGCGTCAACGTGTGATGTCGACGCGTTTCGCGTGCTTACGCACGCTTCCTCAGGACGTCATCACGTTCTCCGGGGTTCGTTTATATAGGCTGAAACCATGGTGACATCAATCAACAATTAGATGTTCCCGGAAATGTTAAGACTGAGGCCATCTGGTGGTATAAATGTGGTACTACCACCACTTTACCACAGCGGTACAGTCTGGTATTGGTTCCCGATGTCGGTCAATTTGACCATATAAAAGACCTGGCGGTGAAGGGTAATAAAAGTCCAGTACAGGGGAGGGGGCGGGGGGGGGGGGGGAACAAGGCCATCTCACAAAACATAGTATCGAGGTCTATGTAGTTTATACTCTTGCTTAACAATAACCAGGTTAGTAAATAACCATATAGTGTATAAATAAAGTAGAAACATAAATAGACACTAAGGTAAACATATATTCCCACTTGGAATTGGCATGAGCCGGGGTACAACTTTAATGCAGAGCATGGTCATCAAGGCAGGAGGTAGTGTACTGAAAGCAATTAGATGGCCTAAACCATGCTATTAGTTGAGTAAAGGGTGTACTGTCCTACAGTATGTATACTCAGGATGGCAGAAAAAAAAAAAAAAAATATATATACAAATGATGGGAATAATGATACTATTTAGAAAGCGGCCCCTGATTAGCGGGGGACAAGGGGCAAACAGCTCATGAAGTGGGGGAGATTTAGCCATAGCTATTACAGGTCCTATAACCTAGTAGTGAGGATAAAGAGGCTAGGGGCTATGTTTAGGGGTCCAGGAAGACCTTGAGGCTTAGTTCCTTGTTGAGCCCATATGGTGTAAGTGTGGAAAGCCGGAAAATCCAGGCTTTTTCAGCCCGAAGGAGTGCTTTGTCAAAGTCACCCCTGCGGGGTGAAATATTGAGGGCCCAGAACCCCTTAACTCTTAGGCCCCTGGGGTTACCTCCGTGATATTCATTGAAATGCTCTGCAAGTGGGGTGTCCTCTTTCAGCCTTATGCTTTTTAAGTGTTCCCCTATTCTGATTCTCAGAGTCCTTTTTGTCTTGCCTATGTAGTGTTTGCCACATGGGCAGGTGATCTGGTATAGGAGTTTAGATGTACTGCAATTAATGAAGGAGGTTATCCTGAATTCTTTCTTGCCAGTTGAATCAAAGAAGACTGAGCTTTTTTCGACATATTTGCAAATGTGGCAGTGTCCACATGGGTACATACCCTTAAATTTGGGTAGGTCTGACAGCCAGTTACCATGAGATTGAGTTTTAGTGAATTCTGAATGCACCAGGTGATCACTTAGGTTCTTGGCTCTCCTGGCCACTAGAAGTGGTCTTGGGCCCACAATTTTCTTCAATCTTTCAGTGTTTTGTAGCACGTGCCAATGTCGTTCTAGGATACTACGTACTTCACCCCATTGGGTACCAAATTTGGTGATTAGTCTCGGTGGTGTCATTGTTTGGTCATTAATCTTGGGATTAGGTGTAAGGAGTTGGTCACGTGTTCTTTGTCCGGCTTGTCTTTTGGCTCTGCGAAGAGTGCGGTGGGAATATCCTCGTTCTCTAAATCGTTGGTAAAGTTTTTTGGCCTCTTTAATGTATTCACTGTATTTGGTACAATTGCGTTTAAGTCTTATGAACTGACCAACTGGAATGCCCCTCTTCAGGGCAGTAGGGTGTAGACTATCAGCTCTAAGGAGGGTATTGGCAGCCGTTTGTTTCCTAAATGTGGAAGTGACTAGTCTCCCATTCTCCAGATTAATTTTTAGATCAAGAAATGAGATACATTCCTTATTCCAGGTGTAGGTGAGGTGGATATTCCGGGGATTATTATTGAGTTCGGTCAGAAACTCTTGGAGCTGATTTATTGTGCCATTCCAGACCAGCAACACATCGTCTATGTACCTAAGCCATGTGAGTGCATGGCTCTGGTACATAGACGAGGCGTATACTGTCTCTTCCTCCCACAGTCCCAGATGCAGGCAGGCATAGGAGGGGGCCCAAGGTGCCCCCATAGCTGTGCCTCTGATTTGCTGATAATATTTGCCCGCAAACTGAAAGAAATTGTGGGACAGGGCAAAATCCAAGACGTCCACAAGAAATTCATTTTATGCTGCACATAGGGGGAACTTTTTCTCGAGGAAGTGATAGGTGGCTAGTATGCCCCAGGCATTGGGGATGGAGGTGTATAGAGATTCCACGTCTATTCCTACCAAGATCACTTCCCCTTCAAAGTGTAAGTCCCGGATTTTATTCAAAACGTCACCCGTGTCCCTGACATAGGAGGGTAAGTTACAGACTAACTCCTTGATGAGGGAATCAAGAAATTTCCCCACTTTCTCCAGAGGACCCCCTACTGCTGAGACTATGGGTCTCCCAGGGGGGTCCCGAAGGTTCTTATGTATTTTCGGGATTATATAGAAAGTGGGGATATTATAGTCAGTCACCTTCAGGAATTTTAGCTCCTTATTCGTGATAAGGCCTGCTTCTCTGGCAAATTTGAGTTTTTCATTCAATTTCGCCTGGACTTTAGGGAAGGGCGTCTCTTTAAGTTTATTGTAGGTGGATTGGTCTGAGAGAAGTCTATTTGCTTCCATTTCATAAGAAGCCTCAGAGAGCAGAACGACATTACCGCCCTTGTCACTCTTTTTGATCACTAGCCCCTTGGCCTCTTTTAGTTCTTTTAGGGCCGTTCTCTCGTCACAGGTAAGATTGTCAGGTGGTCTTCTTCAACAAGAGTGGCAAAGACATTTAGCCACTTGTTGTTTCTAAACTTGGGCATTGTAGTAGACCGTATACGGATGTTCGCCTTTCTAAGGTCAGGGGAAGAGTCCAGGGATTCGTCATCACTGGATTCATTTTCGTCAAGTAGTGATGTGAGAATTTCTATGGCCTCCTGGTCATTCGATTGTGACCCCTGTTTGTCACCATCAGTATTCATATCAGTAGCGTGAAGTAGTCTGTAGTAAATTTTTCTTAGGAAGAGACAGAGATCTTTGTATACCTCAAAGTGATCCATATTGTTTACTGGTGAGAAGGAGAGTCCCTTCTCCAGTAGATCAATGTGTCTCTGATCCACAGGGAAGTCAGACAGATTGATCACTTTTTGGTCCTTTGAGTCCGAGGAGGGAGCTAGAGCGAGGACCGGGGTTGGATTTAAACTCAAATTTGAATTTGGAGAAGTTATAACGGGGACCAGCATGTTATTTTGTTGATTTATCTCCGCTTCCCGGATCGTGTTCTCCGTTCTCCCATCTCCACTCTTTCTCCTCCGCTTGCCTCTCCTCTTCCTCTTCCTCTTCCCCCTGCCTTTTTGGATGTCTTCTTTAGGATACCTTTTATGGCCGCAGGGTGATTGTCCAGATCTCCCTGAGTGTCTTGTCCTAAAAAAGTCACTGACCTCTCATCGTCATCACTTCCCGAGAAGGTCGAGTCGTTCCAAGATCTGTTCCTTTGTGTGCTACCTCTTCTACGTGACCTACCTCTCCTAGAGGTGAGATCGAAGATTTCCCCAGTTTCCCAATCTCCTAAGTCCCTCTGAAATTTGGATTGCTTGGTGCTGCGTAGATTTTTTTGTACCTTCTCGATTTCTTTCTTAAGATATTCGTTCTGCTGTTCGAATTCCTCGAGATCTTTCAGTGGTTCAAGTTTTTCCGTAGTTAATTTAATCTCCTGTTCTAAATCTGCCAGCTGGATTTTCTCTTCCTCAATAATGAGCTTCATTACATCAAGCCCATGCTGTATGCAGACAGTTTTCCATTTTTGTAAAAACCTATCCGTATGCAGATGTGTTGCTGGTATCACTCTTTCCCTTAAACCTCTTGGGATAATACCCTGTTCTACATATGATTCAAGGGAAAGAATATCCCATTTTCGGTTAAGTGACTTGACTAGTAATTTCTTATGTTCCTTAAATTGTGATTTAAGGTTTTCTCCAATAGTTTCTTCAGGTGTCAAGTTTTTCCCAAATGTTGCCCTAATCTCTGCATCAAAGTTGTCCCCAAGGACAAATGCCATGATAAACTAAAAAGTACAGTAAAACCTATGAACCGCCAGGTAATAAAATACACTGAGAACACGTCTGAACCCCAAGAGAGGGTCCACAGAGTCAAAATATCTTCATCCGAGTCTGCTAGTAACCACCAGCTAATCTCAGTTAAAGTAGATTCATTGGGAATCCGGGTAACATGGCAGAAAAAATATTGATAAAAAACTGAGTAGCTAAGGTGGTACTCTCAAGCCAGACTGAGTATGTCGGCGAGAAAGCACTTGGGTACGTACCACACGGTCAAATGGGACCGGGAACCCAGCGCAACCTGAGATATGAGGACAAAAAAGGTTAGGAGGTGGAGGGACAAGATTTTCCCTCCGTGAATGGTTGCAATGAGGGGCTCACAGGGATATAGGTGCAGACAAAAAAGCTTTAATGGAGAAGATAAACACACATGAAAAATATAAACAGGTAAATCTAATCAATAAAAGAGGTGTGGAAGCTCATCAGGTGAACTGTTTGACTCCGTGGACCCCTAGAACACCCACCTAGTTTTTTGACCCGAGTCCTTATATCTCCCCTACGTTTCCTTATATTCTGGTCACCCTAGTGATGACTGTCTAATAATTCTCTTTTAAGTCCCCCCTTCACATATATACACACACACGTGTGTGTATATATATATATATATACACAGTGCTTTGCGAAAGTATTCGGCCCCCTTGAACTTTGCGACCTTTTGCCACATTTCAGGCTTCAAACATAAAGATATAAAACTGTATTTTTTTGTGAAGAATCAACAACAAGTGGGACACAATCATGAAGTGGAACAAAAATTGTCTTTTTTTTTTCTATATAAGTGGGGATGGAATGGGGGAGTGTTATGATGTGGTATTTAATAACATGTCACTGAAGGTGGTTTTGGGGGGGGACTCATCCCCCCCCCCTTTCTTTTTCCTTCTTTTTTCCTTTTTTTTTTCAGCACAGAGCACATTAATTTATGCCAGTGTATACATATATATGTATAAGGAATGCAAGAAGGTATTTTAACACGATTGGATTTTTGGGGGGGGGTGTATTTTTATAATTTTTTTTTTTTTTTTTTTTATTACACGATGCACGTAAATTTCCTCGTAGTTTCGAGGAATATAGATGGAGGACCTTAATTATGACCAGCGTCTGCAATCGCTTGATTTATTCTCCCTGGAGAAGAGACGCCTGAGAGGGGACATGATAGCAATTTATAAATATCTCAATGGTGATCTCGGCATAGAAAAAAAGCTATCCAGTCGTAGGGAATGCATGAGGACTCGAGGGCATACATTGCGATTAGAGGAGAAGCGTTTTAACCTCAGGCAACGGGGGGGGGGGTGGTTCTTTACTGTTAGAGCTACAAGATTGTGGAATTCTCTACCACAAGAGGTGGTTTCTGCGGGAAGTATGTTGGCTTTCAAAAGACTCTTAGACGTACATCTCAAGGATCAGAACATTCAGGGGTATGTGAGATGATTACGGCCACACACACCTACACAGGTTCAACTGGATGAACTATTGTCTTTATTCAACCTCACCTACTATGTAACTATGTAACATCTGTTTATTTCCCTCTCTTTTTTTCCCTAGGTAAGACCTTTAATTGCTCCTTTCAGGATCTTATAGTTTCAGTCAGATTGGTTGGTGGTCGTTTTTCTCTGGAGTAAGTAGACACATTCACCATGACAGGCCACAGATATAACACATACAGTATCTCCATTTGGCTCCCCAACATATTCATTTACACCATTCATCATGATATATACACACAATTTGGGTGATGGGTAACTGGTATAACTCATACCCTAGCATTCATCCTCTTCCAGAAACAACTCTTCTACCTACCATAGATACTTTCATCATACATTATCTGAGATCTGCGGTCTTTCAGGTTCTTACACCATACAGAACACCCACCTAGTTTTTTGACCCGAGTCCTTATATCTCCCCTACTTTTCCTTATATTCTGGTCACCCTAGTGATGACTGTATAATAATTCTCTTTTAAGTCCCCCCTTCACATATATACACACACACGTGTGTGTATATATATATATATATATACACAGTGCTTTGCGAAAGTATTCGGCCCCCTTGAACTTTGTGACCTTTTGCCACATTTCAGGCTTCAAACATAAAGATATAAAACTGTATTTTTTTGTGAAGAATCAACAACAAGTGGGACACAATCATGAAGTGGAACAAAAATTTATTGGATATTTCAAACTTTTTTAACAAATAAAAAACTGAAAAATTGGGCGTGCAAAATTATTCAGCCCCCTTAAGTTAATACTTTGTAGCGCCACCTTTTGCTGTGATTACAGCTGTAAGTCGCTTGGGGTATGTCTCTATCAGTTTTGCACATCGAGAGACTGAAATCTTTGCCCATTCCTCCTTGCAAAACAGCTCGAGCTCAGTGAGGTTGGATGGAGAGCATTTGTGAACAGCTGTTTTCAGTTCTTTATACAGATTCTCAATTGGATTCAGGTCTGGACTTTGACTTGGCCATTCTAACACCTGGATATGTTTATTTGTGAACCATTCCATTGTAGATTTTGCTTTATGTTTTGGATCATTGTCTTGTTGGAAGACAAATCTCCGTCCCAGTCTCAGGTCTTTTGCAGACTCCATCAGGTTTTCTTCCAGAATGGTCCTGTATTTGGCTCCATCCATCTTCCCATCAATTTGAACCATCTTCCCTGTCCCTGCTGAAGACAATCAGACCCAAACCATGATGCTGCCACCACCATGCTTGACAGTGGAGATGGTGTGTTCAGGGTGATGAGCTGTGTCGCTTTTATGCCAAACATAACGTTTTGCATTGTTGCCAAAAAGTTTGATTTTGGTTTCATCTGACCAGAGCACCTTCTTCCACATGTTTGGTGTGTCTCCCAGGTGGCTTGTGGCAAACTTTAAACAACACTTTTTATGGATATCCTTAAGAAATGGCTTTCTTCTTGCCACTCTTCCATAAAGGCCAGATTTGTGCAGTATACGACTGATTGTTGTCCTATGGACAGAGTCTCCCACCTCAGCTGTAGGTCTCTGCAGTTCATCCAGAGTGATCATGGGCCTCTTGCCTGCATCTCTGATCAGTCTTCTCCTTGTATGAGCTGAAAGTTTAGAGGGACGGCCAGGTCTTCATAGATTTGCAGTGGTCTGATACTTGTTCCATTTCAATATTATCACTTGCACAGTGCTCCTTGGGATGTTTAAAGCTTGAGAAATCTTTTTGTATCCAAATCCGGCTTTAAACTTCTCCACAACAGTATCTCGGACCTGCCTGGTGTGTTCCTTGTTCTTCATGATGCTCTCTGCGCTTTAAACGGACCTCTGAAACTATCACAGTGCAGGTGCATTTATACGGAGACTTGATTACACACAGGTAGATTCTATTTATCATCTTTAGTCATTTAGGTCAACATTGGATCATTTAGAGATCCTCACTGAACTCTGTGGGAGGGTTTGCTGCACTGAAAGTATAGGGGCTGAATAATTTTGCACGCCCAATTTTTTATTTGTTAACAAAGTTTGAAAAATCCAATACATTTCGTTCCACTTCATAATTGTGTCCCACTTGTTGTTGATTCTTCACAAAAAATTATATATATATATATTTTTTTTAATTAAATTTTATTGAAAAGAAAGGCATAACAGACAAGTCAACAGTATTGGTACATACCGTAGGTGTTTACAATTTCACCATTGAAAGGAAATATAAATTCTCTAGAGCTAGAAAAAACGACAACTCCTCTGGGAGAGGAGATCTGGTGATAAGAAATCATAACAAAGATAAAATAAGAGGGGGGGGGTGTGGGAAATACGGAGGGGGGGTGGCCCAACTGGTGGCCTATAGGGGGGGAGGGAAAGTCCTATCAACACAATCAGGGGATGGGATCTGCATAAGCAAAAGATTTATAAAAGTCTGAAAGTGTTTGAGCAGGTGAAAGGAATGCCAAAAAGACTTTTCATTTGGTGTAAAAACGACGTTCAGACGAAGGAAGGTTAAAGTCCGTATTGATACCGTCCTTACGTAGGAGGAATGTAAGCTCTCTTTGCACTTGGATGACTGAGGGACAAGTTGTCGATGTCCAGTTGAGGAGGATAGCCCTCCTAGCTACTAATAGGCAAGTAAGGATCCAAGTACGGGAGTGACTGTCCTGTTTACTAGACCAGAGTTGAAGTATTTTGTCCCAGTAACCGAATATCAGGAGCAAAGGGTCTTTAGGTAATTGAGTAGATGTGATGTGGTTGATGAAGGTCACGGCCTGGTACCAGAATGATGATATATACGAGCATGACCAGAATTTGTGCTTCAGGTTAGGCCTTTCCAAACCGCATAGCGGGCAAGTGGAAGTTATGGGATTGGCTTTGTCTGAGAGAAACGGGATGTATGCCTGATGCAGAATTTTGAGTTGGGTTTCTCTCCATGCTTCGTTTGAAGTTAAGTTGAGGGTGGTTCGATAGCCATGGAAGATTTTCGAGGTAATATCTTCGCCAGGAAAATCTTTTGTCCAGTTAGAGGTAGTCGATATCGCCAAAGAGGGGGGGGGTGTATTCAAAAGCGGTTTATAAATGTCTGAGATACTAAATTTCCCCAAGTGAATGAGGGAGTCAATGAATGAGGACTTAAACCTTTGCTTTTGGTCTTTAGACGAGGAGGTGATGTAGCCGCAACATTGAACCAGATGGAAAATGTGGGATCCCGGCAAAGTAAACTTTTGTAATATGAGTTGGTGTGGTGTGGGAGTTCCAGTATCCTGATCACAAAGGTCAGCAAAATAATGTAAGCCTTTAGTCTCCCAGAGTTTAAAGGCGGAGTGGTCAAGGCCGGGAGGGAAATTGGGATTCCCCCTGATGGGAAGAAACCTGGATATGGTATATGGGAGTCTCAAAAGCTTCCTCACCTCTCTCCACGCTATTATGGTGTCCCTTATAAGGATGTTATGACGTAAATCAGAGCGGAGTGATGACCATTTGGTATGCAAAAGAGCTGGTAGAGAGAAAGGACGGGACATCTGGGACTCCAGATTGTAATTGGAATAGTGGGAAGTCCGAGATATCCAGTCTAGTGCCACCCTAAATAGATATGCCAAGTTATACATTCTTATATCTGGAAAGCTGATACCCCCTTCACTCCTAGGAAGAGATAGCTTTTTAAGGGATATACGAGGCCGCTTGCCGTTCCAGAGGAATTTAGAAAAGGCTTGGCTGAGAGTATGAACATCTTTATGTTTAATTAGTAAGGGTAATGTTTGCAGAGGATAAAGCAAACGTGCAAAGCAGACCATTTTGATCAAATGACATCTTCCCAGGAGTGAAAGCGGCAAGCCCCTCTAGTTGTCCAGTTCCTGACATATTTTAAGGAAAACAGGAGGGTAATTATGGGTGTATATGGACGCCGGGGATTTCCCTATCTTAAAGCCCAGGTAAGTAATGTGGTATTTGGCTACCTGAAAAGGGGATTTTAATGCCCATGGGGGATAGGACTGTCTATTGAGAGGAAGGACTTCACTCTTGGAATAATTTATGCATAAGCCGGAACAGAGTTTAAACCTGTCGAAAATGGAGACTATCGTAGATAAATCAGCCGCAGGGTTAGATGTGAAAAGCAGAATGTCGTCCGCAAACAAGGAGATACGTATTTCGTGGGAGCCGACAGGGATTCCATGCAAGGGGGCAACCTTGTCTGATGCCCTTGAAAAGGCGGAACTCCTCCGTTAGAGAGCCGGACACACATAATCTAGCCGCCGGAGAAGCATACATAGCCTGCACAAGGTGGAAGAACGAGCCTGAGAAGCCCATGTGTCGCAAGACCATGTGGAGCCAATCAAAGTTAACATTATCGAAGGCTTTCTCCGTGTCTAAGGTCACAATGGCCAGGTCCTCCCCCGGATGAAGTCTAGCCCTGTCAAGGGTAAGAAGAACCTTTCGTATGTTAGAGACAGCTGAACGACCCTTAGTGAAACCTGACTGGGCAGGATGGATTAGAGAAGGCATAATTAGAGCGAGCCTAGAGGCCACTATCTTGGATAGGATTTTCACATCCAAATTGAGTAGGGAAATGGGCCTATAGGAGCCGGGTTTGAGGGGTTCTTTGTCTTTTTTAGTTATGAGTTTGACGATAGCCTGATTACCGGTGGGAAGATAGCCACCTCCCACCCATATCGAGGAGTAGACTTTGGCCAAAGTAGAAGTTAGTTGAGTCGAGAGAGTCTTATAGAATTCTCCAGATAGGCCATAGGGACCTGGGGCTTTATTGCTGGCTAAAGATTTAATGGTGGACAAAATTTCCGTTTGTGTGATGGGGCGTTTAAGATGTCTAGTTGGTCCGGGGAGATCTTGGGGAGGGTTGTTTCCTGAAGGAAGTAATCAGCAACATGGGTATCTATGGGGTCAGAGGCATAGAGCAGAGAATATAACCTATGCATAACGGACTGGACCCCTTGGGGGTCATTCACCACCCTGCCAGTGTGGTCTCGTAGGGACGTGATATGGGTAGGTTTGTACGGGCCTCTGCAAAGTTTTGCAAGTATTTTTTCCAGCTTTATTACCATACCTATGCATGGTGGCTGCAAAATGGGCTGTTTTCAAAGATTCCACTGTGTCGGTCCATGTGTCAAAAGCTGACTTGGCTTTTGACCACGCCGTTCTGTTGGCCAGAGAATCAGAGGTCATGAGATTCCATTGAGCCGTCCGAAGACGCTCGCTGGCTACTTTATATTTGGAGTTGGCATTTTTTTTGTATGCAGCCACATACAAAATAATCCGCCTTCGCAGGAAAGCTTTGCCCGCTTCCCAGAAAAGGTTAGGATCAGAGTCATGAGAAGAGTTCACATCGGAGTACTCCATCCAGGCTCGATCCATATATGAGATGAAGTCAGAGTTGTTGTGCAAGAAAGAGGGGAATCTCCACAGGGGGGGTTTAGTCAGGGAGTCCAAGAGGTCCAATGTAACAGAGATAGGGGCATGGTCCTATATATCTATGTCATGGATGGTGGCATCATCTAGTCTAGGGAGAAGATTGTCGGAGCTCAGTATATAATTGATCCTAGAAAAAACCCTATGGGGATGAGAATAAAAAGTGTACTCTCTATCAGCCGGGTGGGAGTAGCGCCATACATCCTGCAGCATGAGCATTTCTACAACCGATGCAAAAAGCGTGGGACCAGGAGAGGCGGTGTGAGTCTTGACAGGTCTATGAGAGGATCTGTCTAACAATGGGCCGAGGGTCGCATTAAAGTCCCCACCAACCAGGTGGGGGACCTGAGGTTGTTTTAGGATAAGGGATGAGATAGCCGTATAGAACGGCTGATCCGGAACGTTGGGGGCGTAGATATTGGTCAATATAAGGTCGTTATTATTTAAGCAGAGGTGAATTGAGATATAGCGACCATCTTGGTCAGATTCAGTGGATATATTATGTCAAAAGAAAGGCGTTAGGCAGGAGGATAAGAACCCCGGCCTTTCGGCCAGGGGCCGCAGATCCCAGAACCGTGCCCACCCAAAATTTCCTAGTGGTAAATGCGATTCCTGGAGAAGTGCTATATCTGTTTTAAGCCTGCGGAGGTGTCGTAGCACCTTAGCACGTTTGGTGGGTGACCGGAGGCCCCTGACATTCCAGGAACATATGTTCATGGTGGTCTAAGGACTAACAGGAGATAAGTACTTGTAGGAGAGTGCAAATTACTACGAAGGAGGGTGTTTCTAGATTCAGACAGGGGAATTGTCCCCAGAATAACCTTGGGAAAGGGAAGTAGGCAAGCATGATAGGAGATTCACACTGGATTGAGGAAGATGGGACTCAGCATAGGACTGGGAAATAGGGAATAACCAAACAATTGAGTATAACAGTAAACCATATACATTCACATACTTCTCTTTCTTCCGCATGCTTTCACTGTGGAGTGCCGCTCCCCAAGCGCGGACTCATCCAAGATGGAAAGAGGCAAAAGGAGACCCCAAGGTGTGAGGCGCGGCCGAGTCCTGAGTGTAGCAGGATGGCGAGGGCGTAGCGACCTTCCACAGAGCTAACACAAGAGAGAGGAGACGGAGACAATGAAAACAAAAGCAACAACTGTAAAAATCTAAAACATCGCAGTAGATCAGATATACAGCAAAAAGCATTTGGATACCCATGGGGGGGGGGGGGGAGCAGCGGCCTAGGTTCCTTTAGAGGAAGATAAGAGTTTCAGCCAAAAGGAAACTCAGGCTACCATATCCTGCAGAAGAGAGCATTCAGCAATGATGATCCGAGTGGTGAGAGCTTACTACTGTGGAATATTTTGGACGCTTAGGAGATTCTTTGCGAAGGCTCCTTTGGGTTATAGGGCATAAGAAAGAAGATGGCCTGTTAGATGGTTTTTGTCCCTGAACGTCGATATGTAGGGATCGGAGGAACGCCTCCGCTTCCGAGGGGTCCTGGAAGGATAGCTGTTTGCCATCAGGAGACCGTAAGCGTAGAGTTGCCGGGTACGCTAAGGTGAATTTAATATGCTCGCTATGCAGCTTGGAACAGACGGTTTGGAAGGCTTTGCATTTTTTAGCAACTTCTACAGAGTAGTCAGCAAAAATCAGGATCTCGATTCCATCGATTTGAAAATTTTTAGATTGTCTGAATTTTATTGTAATACAGCCGACCTACCAGCATAATTCAAGTACTTGGCAATGATCGGTCGTGGTGGCTTTCGCTCCTCAGAGTAGAGGCCCATGCGGTGCTCTCTTTCCACCACACAGATACCTTTGAGACCCATAGCTTCGGGAATTTTCCTTGCACACAAGTCTGGGATCGCGGAGGAAGCGACCTACTCCGGGACCCCAATAAACCGAAGATTGCTCCTTCGGGCATGATTTTGAAGATTTTCCAGTTTTTGCATAATGTGCTGGTTAAGTTTGTCCTGAGTTTGTTCAGTGGCTTGGGACTGATACAGCTCATCTTCAATGCTGGAGAGGCGGTTCTCTAGTTCAGCCAGTCCATGTTTGTGGTCTCCCAGTTCCTTTTTAATGTCTGCCATGCCTGCGGCTACAGCCCTCTCCACTGATGCTGCAATTGTGGGAGAGAGGAGAGCCATGACCACTTGGGCAATGCGGTCAGTGGAGGGGTCCCCCGTGGGAGGCATTGTGGAGGTGGATTCCTGAGATGTCTCCATGTGAGTGTCAGTGGACGCTCCAGCGGTGCAGGCCGAGACCGCGGCCTTAATTTGACTGGGAGCGCTGGGCCGGTTTCTCCAAATACCGCTCCATGTGCGGTTGGCGGATGCGGGTGGTGGATGTCAGCGGGGGCCATGGAGGCTTCGGGGCCAGATGAGAGGTATGGAGAGGCGGCGGGGCTGGTATTTTATGCAGGTATACGAGTCCCGCTGCGGGAGCCGCGAGGAAGGCAGCTACCGCATACGGCGCCGGAACCAGAAAATTACAGGTTTTATATCTTTATGTTTGAAGCCTGAAATGTGGCAAAAGATCGCAAAGTTCAAGGGGGCCGAATACTTTCGCAAGGCACTGTATATATATATATATATATATATATATATATATACACACATATACATACAAAAAAGACTTCTTTATTCATAACACACATATATACATATACACACACACACACACACATATGTATAATTTATTGCCATTTAGTGTCATCATCCTTACCATCCATTGTTTTATTTTGGATTTCTTTTTTATTTATTTTTACTTTTATTTATCATTTTTATAATAAAATGTATTTTTATTTTTAATTTTATTTATATTATTTTTTTATTCTCATTTGCATTTCTATCGTAATTTTTGTGTTTATTCTTTATATTCTGTCTTTTCACTATTATTTTTCTTTTCTCCATATTTTAACCACCTAAGCCCTAGACCTATTTCGGACACTTTTTGTTTACAAGTTAAAATCAGTATTTTTTCCTAGAATACTACATGGAACCCCAAAACATTATATATATTTTTTAGCAAAGACTCTGGAGAATAAAATGGCGGTCATTGCAATATTTTTTGTCACGCGGTATTTGCGCAGCAGTCTTTAAAGCACCATTTTTTGGAAAAATTACGAAAAATCATATTTCACTGCATTTAAAAAAACTAAACAGTAAAGTTAGCCAATTTTTTTTGTATATTGTGAAAGATGATGTCACACCGAGTAAATAGATACCCAACATGTTACGATTTAAAATTGCGCACACCCGTGGGATGGCGACAAACTACGGTCAATAGAGATCTCAATAGGCGACGTTCAAAATTTTTTTAATGGTTACCAGTTTGGAGTTAGAGTGTAGCTCTTTTTTTTAAATTATTGCTCACTCTCTGGCAATCGCGGCGATACCTCACATGTGTGGTTTGAACAGCGAGGCGCTTGTCCAGGGTAACATTTGCAATTCCACTTTCCTAGCGGGTGCTGTTTCTTTCTTTGTAAAGAAAAAGGGGGTGAGTTGAGACCTTGCATTGATTATAGGGGCCTCAATTGCATCACTGTCAAGAATGCATACCTGATTCTGTTGATTACTAAATTGCTTGACTGCCTCAATGTAGTAATGGTCTTTACTAAGCTTGACCTAAGGGACGCATATAATCTCATAAGGATCAAGGAGGGTGACGAGTGGAAGACCGCGTTTACTACCAGAACCGGTCATTATGAATCTCTGGTGATGCTCTTTGGCTTGTGCTCTGCTCCCGCTGTCTTCCAGGAGTTCATCAATGATGTACAGTGTTTCATGATATCTTGCAGAAATGCGTGGTAGTCTATTTGGATGACATCTTGATTTACTCCTGCTCCATTGAATCACACTACCTGGATGTCAGATGGATGCTGCAACAGTTACGTGAGAATGGGCTTTTCTGTAAGATTGAGAAATGTGAATTCCACCTGTCTCAGGTTGCCTTCTTGGGCTACATCATTTCTGGGTGTCGCACAGTGATGATGCTGCACATATGACTATATCTATCACCTCATGGATTGCAGTCCTTGTCCTTGCGTTTGTGCTCCAAGGAGAATCTCTGCCTAGCAGTCTTCTGTTCTCCGTGTTCCTCCATATCTGACCTGGCTGACGACTCTCCTCGGCCCTGCATCGGCAGATGATCCCACATCGGCAGACAACACTTCATCGGTAGGCTACCTGCTTCTGGAGTTGACCCCGGCTTGGATGACTACTCGCTTCTGGACCCTGCGCTCACTTTCTGACTCTTGCTGTGCGTTTATTGTTTGCTCCAATAAACTGCTTTAAATTACCTGCATTCCCATGTGGTCTGGTTTCCTGGCACCCTGACACATCCGCCATAAGAGCTTGGCTTCCATAGCTGTGGGTGCAGGTGAGCAAAGCACATTGTTACTCTGCCACATTGTTGACTCTTCAGCCAGGATTTCTGGACTGTCAGCTTGTATTTCTGCAAAGGGAGCCCAGACCTGCTGCTGAGCAGAATCTAGCAGCCCCTGTAAGCGATCTACATATCTTTATGTTTGAAGCCTGAAATGTGGCAAAAGGTCGCAAAGTTCAAGGGGGCCGAATACTTTCGCAAGGCACTGTATGTCAGTGACCACATTAATGTGACAAACTCACTCAGAACAGAGGCTTTTGAAAGGGACTGCAGGCTAACCTCTTGCTAACCTCTTGCCAACTAAATATGATCTCTGGCATTTAAGGGAACACTACTCTTTGTAAAGTGTATGCTAGAGGGGACCCTTGGAGTAATGTTACTTTGGATTCAATTCCATGTCTCCCCAAGATACACAGACTCTGGGACTCCAGGCCCAGGATCCATGTTAAAGGCCTAGATGGCAGATGATAATCTCATCAACTCAAGCCACCTGTCTTTCACCCATTTATAATTGTGTTAATTAACACACTTATTGTCTTCAAGCAAACTATTGGGGAATGTGTTTACACTTATAATATTGTGTATTGTACTTTGTGACCTGATTGTCCAGGTGGTTAGTTATTTAATCAACTTAATGTTTCTATTATATGTTGGCTAATTTGACTCACTCTTAAGGATCCCCTATGATGGGATTAGCCTTGAGTCAGCTGTACCCCATTAGCTAACCATGGTGTGATGATTTGGGTAAATATTTGGGCGGTCACTGACATACTTCTCAAGTGTATAAAAAGCCTGTATTCTTGTTCAATAAAAAGTTCCAGATTTGCAGCTAAAACGATTTCTGCCTAGTTTTTGGTTACAATATGCGGCTATAATATCATGACTGGTGGAAGCAGTATACTGATGGAAGCACTCAAGTGCATTGTGGGTCGGTTCAATCACATTGGTGGCAGCAGTGGGATTAGTGTATCATAGATTTCTTGAGGGATATAGTAAATAAATATTCTAAAAAAAGGAATGATAGAAAGGTATTACGCTCCCACCCACTCACCCAGTGCTCAGAAAAAAAATATATATATAGGTATTAAATAATATTGTTCTTAAATTAGATGGTATTACAAAAAGCTGCTGCTATAAACCAAAATTAATAAACAATGCCACATGTGTTACACTCCCCAAACAAAGGAACCAATCCACCGGAGGAAAGAACACATTAACAGTGCTACATACAGTCCTTATTATCTCAGAGGAGATTTTTGATCAATTATTAGTTCAATAAATTCCCTAATGTACAGTCCTTGTCCTTCACTGGTGTATTAATTAATCACAGCATGCGCCTTCACTACACCTTTCGTGATATCCCCTAGGCAATGCACACTCACCAGAAGAACATTATACACTGCGCCTTTAAGGATAATACTCATATCACTGGTTCCACTGCACCACACACTTCCAGGGAAAGGCTAAAACTCCTTCCTGTTAATTTCACTCAAACTCGGGATTGTTCAAAAGTTAGAATCCACCCCCCCCCCTTTTCTGCTCCTGTTGCTCCTCCTCTGCTACTTTTACTTCTCTGCCCCCTTCTGCATTGCGCGATTCTCCTGGAATCATGAAAAATTTTTCCCCCTTCCCCATTCCTCTTGGCATGTTTGCAGTGGAGGAGGGTATGTCTCGGGGGTACTGTGGTTGGGTGTCCCCTGTGGCGCACTCCTTCGTTCCAGTGAGCCGGCCATGAGATGCCGGTGAGGACAGAAGCCGTCCTCGGAACTCACCACTGCGTTCCCTCCTGTTGTTTATTTTTTAGAATCTGGACCTATGATTATTCATATATGTCATGAATATGAGCTTACCTCTATTCTGCGTGATATATCACCTGCCACACCATGCAGTCTTATCTTTCTTATCGGTCCCGTGCTATATCGGTGCATTATACTTGTTATACCCTTATAACGATGTAGATCTGTCAAATGTTGATTTTCATGCTCATGCTGTATGCCTCTCTTGAAAAAAGAATTTACAAAAAAAAAGTTAGAATCCAGAACTCCGATTCACAGTGACAACCTCTGGTTGAGTCTTGTCTTGTGGGTGCCCTCTAAGGGTTAAATTGCCAGCTCCATTGAGATGCTAATGGTGCAGGTGTGGAGAGATTCTAGCAGAGGGAGCCTCCTCCCATTCCAGCAGTAGAAGATGGAGATATGATGCATATGTGTTTGTATTGGAGAGATTGGTAGCCAGACTGCTGCTGCTCCTTGTACTCCTGGGATCGGCTCCATCCCTATGGCTGCTCCGTGTGTAGAAGTGAATGGTAGAGCTCAGCCCGTGCAGCATGTTGGAGCAGTCTACAATGTATCACAGTACACAGCCTGGCTCTCTCTTCTAGCAATGAGCAGCTGTCCCATTTAAAGTAATCCAAACCACATTCTCAGAGTCCACTAAGTAGTTGTCCATCATTTTCTCGGTCACCCTGTGCCCCTAATAGACACAGGGTGACTTAAACATAAGAGGGGTCTGGGGAGCTGAAACAAGAGTTCCCAACCTCTCTAAGGTAAGCTGGGTTCCACAAGTCCACCGCCCAAAGTGACTCCCATCACAACATATTTTAAAAAAAGTCACACAGACCCATCTAAAGGTCTCAAAAAAGGGTCAGCTATATATTTTCAGGGACATTTGGAGAGGTCTTTTTCCTTTTGTTTGTTTTTTAAATAACAGTAAATGAAATGTCATTTGGCGAACATTTAAAATGTATATTTTTTCTTTGTTAAATGTTACTCTTTCTGTATCACATCCAGCAGCAAGAAAGACAAAAAAATTATGAGGCCCCTTTCTGGTCTAATATGCTTTTTGAAGGGGATCTCGGCACAAAAAAAAAGGTGTTAGTATATAAATAAATGTCAAACTATGGTATGTCGCAGGCTGCAGTCTACCTCAAATACAACCCCAAAGGGTTATACAGATGAGAAAGAACAAAAAGAGGAACAGGTGGCACTGCCTAGGGGCAAGTAGGATGTAAACCTATCAGAACTGGGGCTGGATATAGTATTCTGTGATGGGAGAAAGATGTAAATAGTGCAAAAAATACACATAAATATACACCAATAATAGCTCCAAAAATTAGATAATGTAGCTAAAAATGTAATTTAAAAAACACAAAAGTGACAAGTGGTGAACAGTGATTGGTGCAAATAAGTGAACAAGTGTGCATATAAATCAAAAATATTCAAAAATCTATAATATTATGTATAGAATTATCCAAGTGCAATTGTGCAAAAGGTGAGTAAATAAATAAATATACAAATCAATAGGATGAACAAACTGAATTAAAATTCACAATAAGAATAAAAGAGTCCATAAAAATTATAAATATTCAATATCAAGGCAATCTTGGAGGTGTGTTGTGACTGTGAGTGAACTCAGGCTCCCCTCTCTCCCAGGACCGCACTCACCGAAAGGAGGAACCCCTACAGGGGTAACAAGCGTCAATCACAGGTCAAAGTCTGGCTGATATAAATATGCCCGATAGTGGAAAACCATTCCTCACCATTTATTAATAGAATACCATAAAGCCAATACCTTAGATTGAAAATAAATTGTTTAGAAATGGATGATTTTGAAATATAGATTTTTTGAATGAGGGTATAGTAAGGACCTGAAAAAAAAAAAAAGAGTACCACAAAGCCCAACAAGTAAGACATGTTGTTTAAACCTAAAGTATCAAGACAATCTCTGAACCACTAGGTTTATAAATATTTTTCTGCCAACATGAACAAGTATGCAAGATACTGGTACCTACATGTTTTTATGAAGATAATAAGTTTGGCAGGGGGAAGGTGATGGCCTACCAATCCTTGTGGCCTGACCACAAAGATTGCTATGTGGTGGGGTGAGGAGGCATTCCGTCAAGTCTATTTTGACAGTGGGGCCCCCTCCCCTGCCAAGTTTGTGGTCATATGGCTACCCCATGCCAGAAATGTAAGTAACCGTAGGGTTACTCCAGAGGTTGCTAGGGGTTCCTTCTTGAGCAATGGTCAATTTCTGCCTCTCAGATAAGTTTCCTATGGCACCATTAATCTTTTTAGCTATATGTAAGGTGGGAATTCCTCCCAATGACCTCAAGTATAAGGAGCATTCTTCCCATTGACCATTAAAGTAATGCATCATGAGTTGTAGATATAGTCATTTTTAGCATGAGATTCATGAGGCCTGAAAGCTATTTCAAGGGTTCCTCTGTGTTGAAAAGGTTTAGAAAGGCTGTTCTATGGCAACCCCACAGTCCAAAATTGCTGTTCCATAAAAATTATGTCAGATAGTACCAGTACAGGCAGGGAATGACACCATCAGTGTGGATATATAAGGGGAGCTACATTGGTATTTTGTGTGCCACTTACTAATGGATCCCAGTGTTCATGTCTCTGACCATGTGTGGGCATGTGAGTGTATATATCATGTAGCTCTGCTGCTATTTTTCCTGCATTTATTTTCCATGAACAATTCTAAAAATTGCTGTTTGAGCTTTACTTTGCTATTTGCTTATTCAGTGCCAGTGTGAAGGCACAGTGGAAAAATATTATTAAAATTCAACCATGCCCTTGCATTATAAAATAATTTAAATATTTATTAATGATTAATATTATAAAGCTTTTATTTTTAGTATAATACATAATTAAATGTAATAATATTTCTGCTTAATTTACTGGCAATTAGCAGGTTCCAAACAGCAAACAAATCTTTAAAAACAAATTAGATGTTATAAGCACTATCTAAAGTAAATATAAAGTAATATTATATTTATTTATTTTTTTTACTTGTTGCGTGATGATATTGTTTGAGTTAAAGTGAAAACTATATACAGACCTTGCAGAAAGTTATACAGTAATTTTTCGTTATGTGCTCATTGATCACAGGCCCTGATCTAGTGAAAGGAACAATATACTTTCCTTAATATCAAATAGAATGTGTCCCTCATGCTAATACAATATTACAATGTATTAAATGTGTATATAAATCAATCAAAAAAAATGCAGCTGCTTCTAAACCACAGTAACTAAATATCAAATAGTGAAAATCACACTTATAAATAAAGGAACACCAGCAGAGCAAAAAGTGACTATGAGTATATGGGTATCAAAAAATATTAATAAATGAAAGTCCAAAATTTCAATATTGCACAGTCCCATAAATAAAAAACTAAATTTAGTGTGTCATCACATAACAGTGAGTCCCGTGATTAGAGGATGACTATATCACCAAAAATCCACCACCATTGTGAACATCCGATACAGCTCCCATAAGAGGGACACTCACCACATGTATATGCCCCCCCATTTACATGGTATGGGCAAAAATGCTGAAGAAACAAATGTCAATAGGCTCCTCTAGATGGATATAAGGCTCCCCTGCACTTTTCCCCTATAGATGACTCCAAGGATACCATGCAGGAAAAAGAAGAGCTTCACTAGTGTGATACCGTCACACAAACAACATTTATTAATCAATAAATTGCAATGCACTCACATGGAATACATATCATCAGCGCTACAATATATAGAACAAAAGGGTCAAAAGCGCTCCCCGAGTCCTCACCACCTCCACGCTGGCTCAGACAGCTTCCGGAGCTTTTGACCCTTCTGTTCTATATATTGTAGTGCTGACGATATGTGACAGTATCACACTAGTGGAGCTCTTCTTTTTCCTTCTTGGTATCCTTGGAGTCATCTATAGGAGAAAAGTACAGGGGAGATTTATATCCATCTAGAGGAGCCTATTCACGTTTGTTTCTTCAGCGTTTTTGCCCATACCATGAAAATGGGGGGCATAGACATGTGGTGAGTGTCCATCTGATGGTAGCAGTATCGGATGTTCACAATGGTTGTGGATTTTTACTGATATAGTCATCCTCTATTCACGTGACTCACTGTTATTTGATGACGCACTAAATTGAGTTTTTCATTTACGGGACTTTGCAATATGGATATTTTGGACTTTCATTTATTAATATTGTTTGATACCTGAATAATCATAGTCACGTTTTGCGCTGCTGGTGTTCCTTTATTATAAGTGTGATTTTCACCATTTGATATTTAATATACTTTTCTTGAAGAATTTTAGAATTTTGCTCCACGTGCTCAATGGTCACAGAATATATTTTAAGATATCCCAGGTAGCTCCATTTCCTCTATTAAAGGGGCACTGTCACAAATTAGGAAAACCTCTATGAAATTACTTAAAGTGGAAATGTATTTTTATATTTGCTTTAATTTGTTTTTTTATGTATGATATTGTAAATTAACTTTTCCCTGTCCTCCCGATAAAACAAAGTTGTGAAATGCATCAGAAGAAGGTTGCTTCCTTTCTACCAGAAAAATGAATGCCAGTGGACTTGTAGAGAGTTTAGAAAGTTATGAAAGATTGTATGGTGGTATTTAGGATGTAAAGTTATATAGGGAAGGCTGTTCATTCACACTGCCTCTTTATTTGTCTACGTTGTTTGTAGGATATGGATTTTTCATATTCAGTGCTATAAATAAAGAATAGATTTTAATGGTGTTTTGTAAAATATTCTTTTTAGCACCCCAAACATCTCATTAGGTGTCTTTGCCTTTTTAATGTTTTGCATTTTTGGGATGTGGTTGTACAACCTATCTGCCAGCCCAGTGTGTGTTGTTAGTACAGAGAAAGAGAGATCTTTGTAAGTCATTGAAATTGGATGTTCTTTTTAATGTTGTTACAACATTAATAATGTGTGTTTTTTTTTTTTCAAATACAAACAAGAGTTATTATTGATCTAGCATATGTACCAACTGATAAATCAGGTGACCATTTTAAAGGGCCTCAAAAGGCAACAAATATCCCTTAACAGCTGGCACTGGCTAGGCTTAAATAAAACAGGACATTGCTTCCTGGTTTGTTGCTGTGCTACATACTGATGTCATTGACTGTTATTCCTTACATTTAAATGTAGCCAATCATTTGCAGAATAAAATTTTATTCATAAAAAATTGCAGATCACTTTGTAAATATGAAAGTTTTTGCAAAGACTATTTTACCATACAGACACATTTCATCATGCTTATTTTCTTGCAGTGAAGGGAGAACACTCAGAGCTGCCTGTTACATGCATATCTGTACATCAAACTAGTATTCTCTTCTTTTTTTTTGTTGTTGCTTGCATCTCTCTAATAGAGTTCGGCTTGAGCATGAGTTCAGGCCGAAAATTGGTTGTTCGACCGGTTCGGGTAACACCCAAATTTGCAGGGTGTTCAGCGGGTGTTTGCCCTGTCAAACACCCTACAGTGCACTGTGCACTGCACAGTTCATTCTGCGCCCTGATTGGGTAAAGCTTTGCCCAATCAGGGTGCAGTAAAAGCTGGATGTTAAGGAGTGGGGCTGAGAAGCCATCTGTGGTGTCCCTAACAACCGATGAGTTATCAGCTGTCAATGGGCTCCCCCGCTGACAGTTTAATTTAAAAAAAAATTGCCAGTAAAAAGATAATAAAAAAAAAAAAAAGAAATGTCCTTTGGGTCTGGTATGGATTTTACAGGAACACCATATTAAAAAAAAAAAAAAACAGTGTGCTCCCCCCCCCCAATCCATGCCAGACCCTTATCCAATGCATGCAGCCCTGGCAGGTCAGGAAAGGGGGATGAGCAAGTGCCCCCCCTCCTGAACCATACCAGGCCACATGCCCTCAACATAGGGGGTGAGTGCTTTGGGGCAGGCGGACTCTGTTTTTGTTTGTTTTTGACAATTTCTTTATTAAAAAAACAAATACCCAGATATTTAAACTGAGCAACAACTCTAATATGTGAATGGACCTGATCTAGATGATCTAGGTGATCTAGAGGGAGAAGAGTATACTTCTTTCAATAAATCTTTAGTCCTGAAAAACCTCCAAATTCAGTAATGAGGGACATAGTCTCTTGGAGGGGGGATTGCGTATCGGACAGAAAGAGGAGCATGTCGTCCACATAGAGAGTGAGCTTCTCCTCCTCCCGGCCTATACAAAACCCAACTACTCCACTGGCACAGCAGACATGTCAATGGTTCAATAATAACTGCAAAAAAAAAAAAGGGGTGACAAGGGGTACCCTTGCCTCATCCCTTACTGTAGCAGAAAAAGAGGAGAAAAAAGATAATTTGCATGAACCAAAGCTTAAGGTTTAGCATATAAAAGACAAACCTAGAAACGAAAATTCTCACCAAACCCAAATTTCTTAAGAACTGGCCAAATGTACTCCCATACTTTGCAGTCAAATGACTTGAGAGCAAGAATGGCTCTGTTCCCTGGAAAATCTATGCATATTTAAAAATAAACATGTCTAATATTAACTGCAGTAGACAACTTGTGTATAAAACCTGATTCAATCTGTTAGTGTAACGCTCCTGCGTTTCATGTATGGTGTGGATTTTCAGCTGCAGAAATATTCCACTTCAGTAGTCATGTAAGAGAGATGCTGAGATACCATTCCCAACCTCAATGACTCATCATGTGTGGAAGGTCTTAATTCAGCTAGTAAATACACACACTCAACAAGCTGGTTCCTAGAGTGACTTTATGTATGTAGTAACACAGTGATGAAGATTTAAGAGACAGGTTGAGTGGAGGTGGTAGGTGACAGACACTTGAAGGTAAGACAGTAGCAGATGGATGCAGGTAGGTTTAGCAATCATGTATGGTAGCAGATGACAGAGTAGCAGGTGGACATACAAGAGAGATCAACCCAGTGCAGGAATAAGTAGCAGTAGTCTTAAGAGCTAGCAATCTAGATATGCAGATGTGATAGATAGTCTTTACTATGCAGAGCTAGATAGTGTAAGCTTAGTATAAGTTTATAGAGGGTTCCCCTGCGGGGTACTTAGCACTAATAGCAATACAGCCGAAGGTTGGTTCAGGAGGAGCGGATGATCCGGAAGCGGGATGCTGGGATCAGCGCAGCGAGGTTCCGTCAGCGAGGTATGCTTGCAAGCACGAAAGCTTCAAGCCAAGTTAGCATCCAGGTAAGGGTGTTTGAACGAACACATGTGAGTGAGAACCGGCGATTTAAATAGCCATCCAGTCCGGCGCTGAGTGATGACAGCATCAGTCTTAAAGGGAAACACACCTATATGTGTTTCTTCTATCTAGATAGATGGAAATCACCCAGAAATAATGTGATAGGAGGCACTGAGAGTGCCAGAACCTTACAGTTAGCAAGAGTTTTAGCTAGTATTTTAATATCCACTGGAAGAAGAGAATTAAGGCAATGCAAATCAACTGTTGTAACGTCTTTATCTTTGTTAGGAATCACCACTATAGTGGCAATATATACATAGAGTCAAAAAGATAACCTAACAAAGATGCCTCATTAAAAATCTGAAAGAGAAAAGGCAGAAGAGCATCCCCATATTGTTTTGAAAATTTCAATCACAGCCTGGAGATTTAGAATTAGGGTACTTGCCACAGCCAACTTCAACTCCTGGAGTGTCAAACAAACATCCAGGTATGCCTTATCCTCGCTACTTAAAGATGGCATATTAATAAGATCCAGGAATATTTGTAAATCAGCAGGGAATATTTCAACTTGATTGTGTATACCTTGCTATAATATGTAAAAAGAATACTAAAATTTCAGAAGAAGTATAATTAAAATGCCCTGTATTGTCTTGCAAAGCTCCAATATGAATATTCGATTGCTGATTGGGCAATGCGGGCCAATAATCCGCATGCCTTCTCCCCTTCTGCCCATAACAGACATTTTTAAAAAACATGGTTTATTGGTATCCTTTTTTTTTTCTATCAGTTTTTGAAGGCCCCCCTGCGCTTCTGCCCATATTGCCATGTTACTTGGAGAGGGATCGCTAATATAATCTGTTTCAGCTTATTGACCGACTTAAAAACTGACCTTTATGATTAGAAGGCCTTACAAAAATGCTTTCATCAATCCCATATTATGTTTCTAGAGGCCAGGACAATATTTTCCTAAAAAAAAAAAAAAAATGAAATATTGAACACATAGCAAGGTTTTCAGGCCTGTGGCCTGATATGGGTCTGCCATTGTTACCGGTTACCTCTCCAGCCCATGTGAGCTGCGACCCTGGTTGTGAGAACTGAGACATTGACAACTCTGGCATCTTTGTTTTGTGGTTTTATTGTTGATAAGGGGATGGGAGAAGGGAATGAGTGGGATACTCCTTAGGCTCAACTAAATACACTTGGGACTTTATCCAGGAAAAATGTCTGTTAATGCTGCCTTGATGCCAGCCGACACTAGCCAACACTCACTGACTCTCAGAACACACTGTAACTTGATAGAAGTGCTGAATCCTCAACTTTAAGTCCAGAAGATCCAGGACTGTGGATTATAGAACTACTGACACTGCGGTACTGCAAAGTCACTGACTACTTTCCCCTCCAGCCTTGCACTGGCTTGAGGTAGTTTGTTGTAGGTTCCTGTATGGCTGCAAATCTCAACTGACACTCTGTACAATTTAGGGCCCAAACTGCAGGTGCCCCCTTTAACCTTGAACTCTTCATGGTTCACTGACTCTGTACCCTCTCGGTAACTTCAGGTTCCTCAACCTAGGTACCCCCTTTCGTCAGCTAGCTGATACTGGATCCTAGAACCTCTTCCGGAGTGGTCCCCTTTGACTCTAGGCAGACCCCCAGGGGCAATCCTCAGTACTCACAACCTGTGTAGGCTTTCTGGGACTGGACCCCTCTCGCTCTCCACAGGTTCTCGGCACACCGGATCCCCTCAGCTCAGCACTCTCTGGATTCCCAGGCGACACCCCGAGACATCCACCTCCTCAGACAGGAGGAGAGACAGCCGTTCTCTCCCTCCTGGGACTCTGCCCCCGCCAAAGACACAGTGTCATGCACTTTCCCCAAACTGATATCCACTCCCAGAATCCTTTGCGGCATAATATGCCTCCTGGGGTAGCTACAAGCTTGAATGTGTCTCCTGATTGGGCTTCCGCCACTATCCTATGAGAAGCCTCTCATAGGAGCCAGTGGGGAGACTTCCCCCTCAACAAGCACATCTGGAACCCATGACACCCTAACTAACAGAAATCATGGCCCTGCTGTTAGACAGGCAAGGCCCACTATACATTTACCTAGCACCTACCTGTAGGGTGCTACAAACATAATTTGAGGATGAGACTGAAAAAGATGCAACCACAATGGGTTAAAACAACAGCTCCTCTTCATACCAAGCTGGGTAGGAACCATAATAGTTACCAATAATGAATGATCCAAAATCCCTCTTGGTTCTATAGTAACAGAAGAGACATATGGCAACATTTCAGCAGTGCCCAACACTAAATCAATACAAGAAAGCGGGTTCTGAGATTTGGAATGGCATGTACATTGTATATCATCTGGATGAATATGCCGCCATATGTCTCATAGCAAGAGTTTGGCACATAATGTAGGTCTACTCGTAGCTTTGGGGGCTCCGTATTTTCCCATATATCAAGGGTAACGGGAGTACTTACCTCACCATCGCCTCACCTGGATTTGTCTTAGTCTTATGATAGATACTTTACCAGTCCATTTTCAGACAACCGTCTCACATATTTTATTAGCAACTACATTAACATTAGCTAATGCTTGGAAATCCACTACTTGCAATACTGTACTTAGGGTATTGGTGCAAGCTATTATAGTCGTAGTTCTGGTTATTGTTTTGCTTGCATGTTAGGGCACAATTTCTGACATTTCAATTTTATTATTTTTAAAATTGTAAGCATTTTTGAAACTGACTTTTGTATAACGATAGCCGTGACTTACAGCCACTGTATACATTGTTGAATATTTCTACTCTTTCTATAACTGATGTGATTGAATAACCATGCCTTTTTTTTTATCTTAATAAAAACGAATTGAAAGAAATATAGTCAGTTTCTAAGGAATTTGGAGTAGTTGGAAGGGATTTTTTGAATACAATTTGATACTTACCTCAACCACCTGACAACCAGTGACGTATCAATACCTCGCTGTACTTCAAGTGGTTATTCTGGAATGTAACTAAAGGCATCATCCCGGTATTGTTTTTTTTCAGTCTGTAGTTGGTTTCCTTGTAAAAGCAATCATTGTGGCTAATTAGCCACTGATTCGCTTTTACAAGTAGCAGAGTGGGATGTCCCTTCTATGGCTCCCCCAGGCTCTCCTATCCCACCAGGTTCAGCTGGCTGACCACAGAGCTAAACAGAGACCAGAACAGCTCTGCCCATCTCTATGGTATAGGAACTGGAAGCGATGGAGCATTTATTCACTTCTGGTTTTACGGCTGTAAACAAACCCATAGGAGTTTGAAATAAACATGGGATCATACCGATCTTGGTATGATACAAAGCTTGTAAGCCTAATAGATCAAATCTCTCAGTAAAGAGTACCTGTAAGAAAGTACCTGTCACTGTCTATTGCTAACAAATGGGATATTTATATTCCCTTTTATAACAATTAAAGTGATTTAAAAAAAAGCTAAATTAAAGCAACAGTGTAAAAAAAAAAAAAAAAAAAAGTAAAAAAAGATCTTAAGCGCCCCATCCCCCGTACTCTAATGCAAAGTTAAACACAATCGTGGATCCTTCACAAGCACAAACAGTGATCACCCCACACATGTGAGGTATCAACACAAACGTCAGATCGAGGGCATTCTAGCACCAGACTCCCTTGTAAACCTAAAGGCTTTTAAAGCGTCCCCTATGAATAATAAAATTTATGTCGTTTATCATCATGTCATGCACAGTTTTAAACTGTGACATTTTTTATATCTGTTTACTCAGTGTAACATCATCTTTTATAGTTTACCAAACAATTGGATATTATATTGTGTTTTTGCGCATTAAAAATCAAAAAAGTTTATTTTATTTGCATGTGTTAGTGTGTTGCCATTTATTTTTTCCCCATATGCACTGTAACATTGGGGTGCACATCATCAGATGAATCAGAGCATATCTTTGGTCTTTTTTCATGGATTGGCAGCCCAGTAAATTATAGGGCTGTCTTGATGCAACTTGGGTTAATGCAAAACATAGCACGAGTGAACTCTTGTGCAATACAATTCTGCGATGGACCATAAAGATCTAGATGGCCTCTGTAAGAATAAACATTACCAAATAATCGCTATACAAAGTTTACTTTATTCATTGTTTTAAAAAAGTTCTGCAGGTAAGAAGTGTAAAGCAAACAATGAAAATGAAATGCTTTGTCTAGTGGAACTGCCATAAAGCGCTGTCATTAATACTAGAGTATACATAATGGGTTGAAAGATGCAGTACTGATTTTTTCAAGACTGCTTCACAACATTGGAAGATCAATTTTAAAATATAGAACAGGCTCAGGGGTGGTAATTTATGTCTGAGTGGTAAAAAATAAACATTTAACATGGGTTTATGGTCCATCTAATGGTGTACTCGGTGTGCTTTAACAGGTTTTATTGATGCATTTTAAGTCACATATCACAAAGAGGACTTACAAAGCAAGAATGACATATTTATGATAAACTACAAATATGTTTTGGGTATCTGATTGGAAGAAAATAGAAAATCCGGTATTTCTATGGCATTATAATAAAAGTTTTTAAAAAAAGTTGTTGAAATGATAAATAATCATACATAAGGCAGCACATTCTCTTCTGGGATCATGAAAAATGGAAAGTAAAAAAGTACTGTGCTCCATATTTCAATTTTCCTTCATTCTGTATGACATTGCTTTCATAATATTTTCTTTGGCTACATTTTATATATCCTTTACAACTTTTTAAATGCTTTTGTTCTAATCATGAAACCTAATAAAAATGTTCTATTCTAATGCATTATGGCATGTCTTTGCAATTAATTATACAGGATTCTGATTATCTACAGCTAAACAAGCATAATGAGCTTTCTTACAACTGTTGGAATGCAGTATGCTCATGCAAAACTTTGAATCAAAATGGCATAATAACTACCCTAAAAAATAGCTATGATCTCTCTTTTGAACTAAAGTTGTGGAAAAAAGAAACAGGTAAAATCAATAACCAGCATTTATTTATATTCTTAAAGGTACTAGTATTTTTTACAGATAATGATGACAAACACAGTAACCAGCTCTGAATTGAAATGAACAGCACTAGAAAATGTATAAATCAAGGTCTTTATTACTAGAATGACTGCGTTATAAATATTTACATTGGTATTCCACCACACATCACAAAAATTCTTTAAAACTAGCAAAAACATATTTTTGATTAGTTTAAAATTAATCTAACTAATGTTGAAAGAGGATGGCTTACAACAATGTAAGTTCTAAGTATAACTGAAGGCAAAACTTTTTTTAAGTTTTGGATAAAGTGGAGAGGAATTCAAACCTGATGCTCTCTGTGCCCTGTCAGGGAGATTCACCCTCTCTATTTGTCCTGTTTATCATTATCATTAAAAGTGAAAGTAAAGGAAAATCTCAAATTTTGGGTTGTCGTCAGAACAGTTATAGAAGGAAAATCTGCCAATGGGTACACTATTTCCGGTGACACACTGGAATTCCCTGACTTTGGCTATGGGGCAGTAAGTGAAAGAAAATATCTGCTGTGGGACAGGGGTTTGTGACCCTCCCTTACTTGATCTAAAATGAAAAAAAAAATAAAAAATTCAAGCACCCTGTCCCATTTACATTCAAAAAATGTATACTAGTTTCACTGACCTGATGATCCAACTTAATGTTGTTATAAATTATGGTTAAGATGGGCCAAGAAGTCATATACAGATTCCTCTGATCCCTCCCATATAAACATAAGGTCATCTATAAACCTCCGGTAGAATAACAACTGAGGCATATATATATATATATAAAAAACACGTCTATCCTCCCACTCCACCATTAATAAGTTGGCGAGACTGGGTTCAAATTTCGCACCCATAGCCACGCCAACCTGCTGAGCATAAAATTGTCCTTGATACCAGAAATAATTGTGTGAAATGCAAAAATCTAACATTCTACCTAAAACGTGGGATATTTTCCTGCTTACTTAAAGCCCAATTTAAGGCAAGTAGAGTGTCATCATAAAATGTATACAGTTTTAAGAGGATTATGAAGGATTGGATATCCTGAGTCGATGAGAGTATAAATAGAGGAGGCAACATGTCCCGTCATGTAGCCCCTGATGACGTCGGACGTACTGAAGAAAATCGCACATAGGGTAACATGACACGTCATTTCCTCTAGCCTGGAATGCAGGTGGAGCACAGAACCGCATCCCTGCTATATGGAGAACATGGAAGATTGGGAAGAAAGGATTTTCCAGGCACATGAAGTAATTAAAATCAATTTTTATTTAAATTCCATAAAACATAGAAAAAAAGGGAAGGGGAAGGGGAGGAAAGAGGGAACAAAAAACACATATGAAAAAATACAATATAAAATCGATTGGGGCCTGAACGGCTGCACCAATCATCTGTATAACATACAGCAGTTCTAATAGGTGTAATTATACACAACTACAATGCTGTTAGCCATAATAAAGACTGTAAATACATAACGGGGATGCTGTCAGAGGTCAGTCCAATGGCAGGCACCGTCCAACACGAGATCAGATAATGGTGACAAAGAGTAATGGTTTAATTGCTTAACATGTTTTGCCTCATATAGAGGCTTCGTCTGGAGCCTAATTGTAAGTATTGTAGAAAGATTCTGTATGAAACAAAAGGTGTTGTTGTTAGACATATATATTATTCACAAAAGAGTGTCACATAAATTATCCTATGAAATTTAAGGACCGCATGTATGTTGGCGGTAACACATCCAATCACCGGTTGGGGATATACATGCGGATGGGCGGTAAAACCCCCATGGGCGCAACGGGCAATGCACCCCGGAGGCTCACCAATTGATCACATGTGGGGGACCACACATTAAAGATCTATAATTAGATATCTATGAATAATAAAGATACCAAAAAACAAAAGCAGGTGGTTTTTTACATACCTGTATATTTGTTATGCAGGACAGAAGTCACCGCAGAATAATTGGTAGCTAGTAACGAAGGGACACTCATGGATTAGTCAGAGCTCGGTATCATATGAAAGAAAGCTGGCCCAGGATTGGTAAAAACCTGGCTTCCACCTAAGTTAAGGTATAATAAACCAGTCAATATATAGCTACAGGGTATGGTCAGAGGGCTAATTCATGATTATATGAGAAAAGGAAAATGCCGTGTAGATAAAAGTACGGCAGGGGTATTTGCCGTGTAGGTGGTAAGCCCATAAAGAGACCCTAGGTAATCCCCAAACGGATATGTAGACATGCAGGAAAGTAGTCACCAGAACACAAAAGATAGTTGGTGAATATTAATCTCAGTGTCTAAGTTAGATAGTGCATATTGGAAATAAAGGGGGGATTTTTAGACCAAACCACCAGCGAAGGGGGGGGGGGGGAAGGGGGAGACAAGAAGGTAGCCAAAGGGCATAGCGTCTTACCAAGCACTCAAATACTGAGAGCATTTCCCTGTAACTAAATGGGTGAAGCCCATAAGTTATACCATATAAAAAATGGTGTGTGGGTTGCCTGTAGTAAATATAAATAAAATGGTGTCATATATACTGCGAAGGAACACCTTAATATTCAGTCTGAAGTAAAGTAGGCTCATTTAGAGTAAATACCTTTAACCAGCTATGTGCTATATGTCCATGGTGTCCTCTCCGGATGGGGAACCGCCGCCATACTGAAGCCAGGGTGTATGACCTCTTTATAGTGTGGACCCCGAGCGGCTCGTCATAGACGTCACCGCTCCGGCCACGCCCCCCCGACGTAACCTCGCGAGAACCGGAGCAGCACGGGGCCGCACCGATAAACGCGGGTCCGTACGGGGAGAACAAGCGTGTCTGTAGGACACAGATGTCCTCATATCCGCTTGTTATGCCGCAGGACGTCAGCACCGGAAGTGCGCAATGTCACTGCGGCCTATCTGGCCGCACATGTGTCAACAAAGGGAGTCAACCAGGAAGACATCCCGCAGCGCCACCACAGGTCACCGCCCAAACCGCATGCAATCCCAACACAGCGATAGAAGGGACAGGTCACCACTGCAAAATGAAAAATGGATGTTAATATGACACTGAAAAAAAGTTCAAACTTAATTACAGTTTATCACCATCATATTACAAAGTACCAAACAACAAAATCATACATAGAAACATCAAGACAAAACAGTAGTAATACATCAGTATTAACATATGAATGTACCATATTTAAGCATAAATAGAGAAACATATATAATAATGAAAAAATTATGCCAAATGAAAGGGGAATGTGTATCTTTTAAAAACCAATCAATAATGCATGAGGTCTTCGCATTTCCCACGCAAGAAATGGACAAACAGAACAGCCCGATAATGCATATGGTCTACATAGATCCATCGTATATATAAGATTTGTAAGTCAGACCTACAAAAAAGGTTTGTAGGACTGCATCTCATTAATCCCTGGCCTTTGGGTAGCGTTTAGACGTTCAATCCAGAGGGCTTCCCTCTGGAGAATCCGTTTATCCCAATTACCCCCTCAGGGGTCTTGGGGAATGATTTCTTTCCAAATCTTATATATACGATGGATCTATGTAGACCATATGCATTATCGGGCTGTTCTGTTTGTCCATTTCTTACGTGGGAAATGCGAAGACCTCATGCATTATTGATTGGTTTACGCATAATTTGATAATAGTTTTTGAGCTCTGATGGTCACAGTCTGTAGACATTTCTTCTTTTTGCTGTTTTTTTCTTTTTTCTATACTTCAACCGACTTACGTATGGACTTAGGAGATATTGAGTGTGCTGTTTACAGCAACTATCCGAATAGCTTTATCTTCTTTAAAAGATACACATTCCCCTTTCATTTGGCATAATTTTTTCATTATTATATATGTTTCTCTATTTATGCTTAAATATGGTACATTCATATGTTAATACTGATGTATTACTACTGTTTTGTCTTGATGTTTCTATGTATGATTTTGTTGTTTGGTACTTTGTAATATGATGGTGATAAACTGTAATTAAGATTGAACTTTTTTTCAGTGTCATATTTACATCCATTTTTCATTTTGCAGTGGTGACCTGTCCCTTCTATCGCTGTGTTGGGATTGCATGCGGTTTGGGCGGTGACCTGTGGTGGCACTGCGGGATGTCTTCCTGGTTGACTCCCTTTGTTGACACATGTGCGGCCAGATAGGCCGCAGTGACGTTGCGCACTTCCGGTGCTGACGTCCTGCGGCATAACAAGCGGATATGAGGACATCTGTGTCCTACAGACACGCTTGTTCTCCCCGTATGGACCCGCGTTTATCGGCACGGCCCGTGCCGCTCCGGTTCTCGCGAGGTTACGTCAGGGGGCGTGGCCGGAGCGGTGACGTCTATGACGAGCCGCTCGGGGTCCACACTATAAAGAGGCCATACACCCTGGCTTCAGTATGGCGGCGGTTCCCCATCCAGAGAGGACACCATGGACAGATAGCACAGAGCTGGTTAAAGGTATTTACTCTAAATGAGCCTACTTTACTTCAGACTGGATATTAAGGTGTTCCTTCTCAGTATATATGATACCATTTTATTTATATTTACTACAGGCAACCCACACACCATTTTTTATATGGTATCACTTATGGGCTTCACCCATTTAGTTATAGGGAAATGCTCTCAGTATTTGAGTGCTTGGTAAGACGCTATGCCCTTTGGCTACCTTCTTGTCTCCCCCTTCCCCCCCCCCCCCTTCGCTGGTGGTTTGGTCTAAAAATCCCCCCTTTCTTTCCAATATGCACTATCTAACTTAGACACTGAGATTACTATTCACCAACTATCTTTTGTGTTCTGGTGACTACTTTCCTGCATGTCTACATATCCGTTTGGGGATTACCTAGGGTCTCTTTATGGACTTACCACCTACACGGCAAATACCCCTGCCATACTTTTATCTACACGGCATTTTCCTTTTCTCATATAATCATGAATTAGCCCTCTGACCATACCCTGTAGCTATATATTAACTGGTTTTTTATACCTTAACTTAGGTGGAAGCCAGGTTTTTACCAATCCTGGGCCAGCTTTCTTTCATATGATACCGAGCTCTGACTAATCCATGAGTGTCCCTTCGTTACTAACTACCAATTATTCTGCAGTGACTTCTGTCCTGCATAACAAATATACAGGTATGTAAAAAACCACCTGCTTTTGTTTGTTGGTATCTTTATTATTCATAGATATCTAATTATAGATCTTTAATGTGTGGTCCCCCACATGTGATCAATTGGTGAGCCTCCGGGGTGCATTGCCCGTTGCGCCCATGGGGGTTTTACCGCCCATCCGGCATGTATATCCCCAACCGGTGATTGGATGTGTTACTGCCAACATACATGCGGTCCTTAAATTTCATAGGATAATTTATGTGACACTCTTTTGTGAATAATATATATGTCTAACAACAACACCTTTTGTTTCATACAGAATCTTTCTACAATACTTACAATTAGGCTCCAGACGAAGCCTCTATATGAGGCAAAACATGTTAAGCAATTAAACCATTACTCTTTGTCACCATTATCTGATCTCGTGTTGGACGGTGCCTGCCATTGGACTGACCTCTGACAGCATCCCCGTTATGTATTTACAGTCTTTATTATGGCTAACAGCATTGTAGTTGTGTATAATTACACCTATTAGAACTGCTGTATGTTATACAGATGATTGGTGCAGCCGTTCAGGCCCCAATCGATTTTATATTGTATTTTTTCATATGTGTTTTTTGTTCCCTCTTTCCTCCCCTTCCCCTTCCCTTTTTTTCTATGTTTTATGGAATTTAAATAAAAATTGATTTTAATTACTTCATGTGCCTGGAAAATCCTTTCTTCCCAATCTTCCATGTTCTCCATATAGCAGGGATGCGGTTCTGTGCTCCACCTGCATTCCAGGCTAGAGGAAATGACGTGTCATGTTACCCTATGTGCGATTTTCTTCAGTACGTCCGACGTCATCAGGGGCTACATGACGGGACATGTTGCCTCCTCTATTTATACTCTCATCGACTCAGGATATCCAATCCTTCATAATCCTCTTAAAACTGTATACATTTTATGATGACACTCTACTTGCCTTAAATTGGGCTTTAAGTAAGCAGGAAAATATCCCACGTTTTAGGTAGAATGTTAGATTTTGGCATTTCACACTCCTTCCCAATCTTCCATGTTCTCGATTTAGTAAATTCTAGGATTGGCACGACCACTAACTTTTTCATATGCTCAGACTGCTGCTGTCTGAAGGCATATCTCATTTATAATATCCCTGCTATATGAATGAGCCTTTGTGGATCATCTGTCTTGTAAGTTTTTAACCATTATGCACCACTATTAAACGTGAAATACTATACTATGAAGGCCTTGCGGGTCGCCCGGCGGTCAGTTCGCGGAGAACTTTGCTCGTTCGCTGTCCGCCGATCATGCAAACATATGGCGATGTTCGCGGCCGCCATATTCTTTTATATTGTGAAGAACTTTGACCCATGACACATCCATCAGGTGGTACAGGACAGCCAATTGAGACATTTAGGCACATGGACATACCCCCTACCTTATAAATAGACCTGATCTGGCTGCCATTTTACATTCTGCCTTTGTCAGTGTAGAGAGAGGTTTGCTGTGTGGAGCAGGGACAGATGGTCAGTGACACAAATCGCTTGGTAATAGGTCCACAAAAGTCCTTTTAAGGACTGGTATAGGTGTACTGTCTATATTCTGTCTTTTGTCAGTGTAGGGAGAGGTTGTTGTGGGGAACAGGGACAGACTGTCAGTGACACAGATCGCTCCGTAATAGGTCCACAAAAGTACTCTTAAGGGCTGGTATAGGTGTACTGTCTATATTCTGTCTTTTGTCAGTGTAGGAAGAGGTTTGCTGTGGGGAGCAGGGACAGACTGTCCGTGCCGGTTCACACTGATGCGATGCAGGAACACTGCGAATATATCTGCGTGTTCCCGCATCGCATCCGCAGCACAGGTAGTTCACACTATCGCCATATGCGATACGCTGGGGGTGTCAATTCAAAGTTAACCACACCCCAGCTCAGATCGCATATCGCAGTGCGATCTGACAGTTCCACAGAATCGAATCGCACTGGTGTGAACCCCCATGCGATCCGATTCTGCTGCTGACCAAAAAAAGGGTCCTATGCACGTTCACATGCGATTGCGGTGCAAATTCAGCCATACAGTTTGTACAGATATCGCATGTAATTTTAGGAGCAGTGCGCACCGAATTACATGCAATCTCTGTGATCGCATCAGTGTAAACCACCACTGCTGCGATTAAAAAAAACCAAGCTCCCAAGCACCTGATCTGCTGCAGAGTTCCTACAGGTAGTCGTTAGCTGCACGTTTCTGCTGGAGCAGCCTATCAAGCATAACAAAGTTGAGTTCCATCGCGTCGGGCAGTCACAAATAAGACGTTTGACGGGCAGGTTGTGACGCTGCTGAATGTCAGCAGGGCGAGCCATAGCTGTGTAAGATCTTCTGAAATGGGTCGAGATTTTCCTGGCCTGCCGCAAGACGTCCTGGACCCCAGGGTATTTGACAACGAATCGCTGCACGACCAAGTTCAGGATGTGTGCCATGCATGGCACGTGTGTAATTTTGCCCTGTTTCAGCATGCTCAGTAAGGATGATCGAACTTTTGAAAAGTTCGGTTCGGCCAGAACATCCGAACTTCCCGAAAGTTCGGCCCGGATTTTAGAACCCCATTGAAATCAATGGGACCCGAACTTCGGTAATCAAAAAACACCATTTTTAAGCCCTAAAACCCAATAAATGCCCCTAAAAAGTGCCTAGGGTTCTGGGTCATGCCCCATTAACTATTAATCACACAAAAAAAAGTTCTTAAAAATTGTCATTTTTGATAAAAACCAATTATTGAAAAAAGAAAAAAAAAAGAGAGATTTTTTGATTTTTACTTTGGATTTAGTATCTGGGGGGGTCTAAAAGGTGTGCATGTGAAGTTTCAGCTCTGTAGCATGTCCAGAACCATGAAAAAAAAAAAGATAATTTTTCAGTAGAACAGGGATGTGGGTCGGGACCCTCCTTTAACTTTAACACCTATATGATCTTTTTTTCTGGTTCTGGACATGCTACAGAGCTGAAACTTCACAGGTACACCTTTTAGACCCCCCAGACACAAAATCACACAAAAAAAGTTCTTAAAAATTGTCATTTTTCATAAAAAAGCCAATTATTGGAAAAAAAAAAGATTTTTTGATTTTTACCTTGGATTTCGTATCTGGTGGGTCTAAAAGGTGTACATGTGAAGTTTCAGCTCTGTAGCATGTCCAGAACCAGAAAAAAAAAGATTGTTTGTATTAGAACACTTTAAACACAGGAATATGGCTTCGCTGCCGGGTTAATATTAATAGCAGGCATTTTTTGGGGTTCTTTGCAGTCAGGAAAAACATCTGAACTTGTGTATAGTGGTACTGTGCACAAGTTCTGATGTTTTGCCTGCCTCCAAAAACCCCCAAAAAATGGCAGCAAAAACACACCTGGGCATTTTTTTTTTTTTTTGACGCTAGCGTTTTTTTTGGCATTTTTTTGGGTTCTTTTGAGGCAGGCAAAACATCTGAACTTGTCTATAGTGGTATATATACACACATACTTATATGTTTATACACACCTAGACATATATAGGTGTGATAGTAGCAGAAATATATGCTTGCGCTAATGAAATCATTTACACTAATATATTTCTGCTACTATCACACCTATATATGTCTAGGTGTGTATAAACATATAAGTATGTGTGTATATATACCACTATAAACAAGTTCAGATGTTTTGCCTGCCTCAAAAGAACCCAAAAAAATGCCAACAAAACCGCTAGCGTCAAAAAAAAAAAATGCCCAGGTGTGTTTTTACTGCCATTTTTTGGGGGTTTTTGGAGGCAGGCAAAACATCAGAACTTGTGCACAGTACCACTATACACAAGTTCAGATGTTTTTCCTGACTGCAAAGAACCCCAAAAAAATGTAAAAAAAAACGCTAGCGTCCAAAAAAAAATACCCAGGTGTGTTTTTGCTGCCATTTTTTGGGGGTTTTTGGAGGCAGGCAAAACATCTGAACTTGTGTATAGTGGTATATATACACACATACATATATTTATATATACACCTAGACATATATAGGTGTGATAGTAGCAGAAATATATCTGTGTAAATGATTTAATTAGCACAAGCATTTATTTCTGCTACTATCACACCTATATATGTCTAGGGGTGTATATACAGACATATATGTATATATATATACCTCCTATACACATGTTCAGATGTCATGTCTGACATCAAACATGTCCTCAAAAAAGCACTGACAGTGGCAGCTCCTGCAGCATAAAAAATGCTTGGCTGGTGAGAAGCCATATTCCTGAACTGAAGTTCAGAGAAATGATCATTTCTCTATATCGGTCACCCTGCTATGGAGGGGTTTTGTCACCCTTCCATAGCAGTCACTGTCAGTTAACCCTACACTACACTACGGTCCCCTGACACTTCATACTTTCCCTACAGAAACTAAATTTTTGAAGCTAACTAAAGTGTAAAAGGAGCACTCTAACTACACTAGATATCCCTTTCCTCACACTAAAAATAGCTAAATGACACTTTGTAGCAGATTAGAACAGAACAGCATTCCACTCTCTTTCATGTCCCGTACAAGAATGCTAGGAATTTGGCGGGGGCGATCTTATATACTGGGGGGCGTATTCACTAATGATTGGTCTAGGGACCCCCTAGTCACTCCAATCACATTCATAGCATTCTCCTGCCCCTCAATTGGCTTTTGCTAATGGTTCTGGTCCAATCACGGGCTTTTAAAGCCCATTTCCTGAAGCATTGCATTTTGGGCGGTTCTGGTTGCCGAATTCTGAACTTTTTGGGCAAAAAGTTCTAAATTCGGCCGAACCTCGAACACCCAATGTGCGGGCCGAACCGATGGTGAACCCGAACCGTTCGATCATCCCTAGTGCTCAGAAGATTGGCACTGTTGTCGCACACCACTTTACCAACTGTCAAATTGAACGGTGTTAGCCACTGATCTGCCTGTGAATACAAAGCTGAAAGGAGTGCAGGACCAGTGTGGCTCTTGGCTTCCAGGCACAACAGACGCAGCACAGCATGGCAACATCTCACCTGTCATGCCGAATAGGTTCTGGGGATCTTGGGTGGCACAGAGGAAGAGACAGTAGCAGCAGAAAAGGAGGAGTCAGCCGAGGAGGAGAAGGAGGATGGAGTAGGAGGAGGAGAAGAAGAGGCAGGCCTGCATGCAATCCGTGACGGTAAAACCAAATCTACACGGGTGCCACGGGTTACATGCTTGACGGCCGTCAGAAGGTTCACCCAGTGGGTAGTAAAAGTTATATACCTTCCCTGCCCGTGTTTGCTAGACCACGTGTCTGTGGTCAGATGTATCTTGGCACTGACACTGTGTGCCAGAGATACATTCACTTGCCGCTAAACATAGCCATATAGCTCTGGGATGCTCTTCTGTGAGAAATATTTCCTTCCTGGGACTTTCCATAGTGGTGTTCCAATGGCCACAAATTTTCGAAAGGCCTCAGAGTCCACCAGTTTATATGGCAGTAGTTGGCGGGCTATCGATTCCAACAAGCCAGCGGTCAACCGCTGGGCAAGACGGTTATCATTTTTTTATGCTCGAACATTTGGGCCAGGGAAGCCTGCATTTTTCTAGAAAAATGTGAGGATGGCATGATGGAAGGTGGAGTGGAGGACAATTGTGAGGAGAAGGAGAAGAGGTGAGAGCCTGGAGTGTGGATTTGTGGGTTCTGATAGCGTTGCTCCCACTGGGCTCGGTGATGGGAGTCCAGGTGCCTTCTTAGGCCCCTTTCACACAGACAGACCGTTTAAATCCGCCTGTCCATTTTTTGGCGGATCTGAACGGTCCCCCCATGCATGTCTATGGGGCATCGGATGTCAGCGGAGACATGCCCGCTGAAATCCGATCCATCAAATCTGGACGGATGGAAAATAGGGATCGTCCCTAGGTGAGTGTTGGACTTATGCGTTGACTGCAAAGGCTCCAGCATCAGGGGACGCATAGACCGACAGGTGTCCGACAAAATCGGGTTAACCGTCAATGTGGACGCTCTGAGAAGTGATGTACCCCTGGACTACTGGGTGGGCAGGCTTGACCTCTGGCCAGAGCTTGCACAATTTGCAATGGAACTGTTGGCTTTTCCCTCGTCCAGTGTCCTGTCTGAGAGGGCGTTCAGCGCAGCAGGGGGGATCGTGACCGATAAGCTCATTCGCCTAGCTCACGACAGTGTTGACTACCTCACATTTCTAAAAATGAATGATGCATGAATCTTGGAGGAATTCAACACATGTGACAGGTAGACCATGTTTGATTCAAATTCCTCATGACAGGCCACAAATATCCGCCACCACCCATAACAATTCATGGTCCCTCTCTTAGGTAAATACAGCGGCATAAAAGGCCTTTTATGTCCGTTGAATGCCTAATTGCTACAGTCTGTCCCAGCTCCACACAGCAACATCTCCCTACACTGACAAAATACTTTTGTGGAACTATTAGCTAGCGACTTGTGTCACTATACAGTCTGTCCCTGCTCCACACAGCAACCTCTAGCCACAGAATACAAAGTTATTTGCTGTCAGGTGAACGCCTGTGGGCTACTTTTTGGGGCCTGTACTGGCCGACACTTACTTCTGTATCCTGTGAATGCCTAATGTACCTCCAGCCACAGAATACAAAGTTCTTTCCTGTCAGGTGAAAGCCTGTGGGCTAATTTTTGGGGCCTGTAATGGCCGACACTTACTTCTGTATCCTGTGTATGCTTAATGTACCTCCAGCCACAGAATACCAAGTTCTTTGCTGTCAGGTGAATGCCTGTTGGCTAATTGTTTGGGCCTGTACTGGCCGACACTTACTTCTGTATCCTGTGAATGCCTAATGCAGTGTTTCTCAACTCCGGTCCTCAGGGCACACTAACAGGCCAGGTTTGCAAGAAAACTGAAATACATCACAGGTGAGATCATTTGCTGCTCAGTGATTGCAGTATTCTAGTCTGCATCTCCCCAAGGTAATACTTAAAATCTGGCCTGTTAGTGTGCCCTGAGGTCCGAAGTTGAGAAACACTGACCTAATGTACCTCCAGCCACAGAATACAAAGTTCTTTGCTGTCAAGTGAACGCCTGTTGGCAAATTTTTGGGGCCTGTACTGGCCGACACTTACTTCTTTAACCTGTGAATGCCTAATTTTTCAGACTGGCATTGAAAATCAATGGGTCCGTAAACGTTCCGTTAAATTGTGGAACAGATGCAGACCCATTTTACAGACGTGTGAATGGACCCTATATGTATTTGACATGTATTTACCAGCTGCTGTCAGTTCTGGCTGATTTAGGAAAAAATTTAAAACATTTTTTGGCTGAAAAAAAAAAATGATGGCAACTTTACCAAAAGCAATACTTCTGGTATGTCAGTGTCCATGTAGTGGGACTATGTGTGCACAGCTAGTAAGTATTTTGTGGCTGCAAATATGACCTGGAGGTTTTTAATGTTCGCCTGCCATTAAAGTGAATGGGGTCCGCCGCAAAGTTGTGGATTGCGAACATTTGAGAAAGTTTGCGGATCACGTTTGCGATCCGCCCTGTCCGATGTTCATCCATCACTATTCAGAACCCCTCTCTACGTTTATGCAATAGAGTCATCTTTATATAGTACTAGACATTAAGCCCGTTAAATTAACGGGCGCTAGAACATATGGCTGACTGAGTGGCTCTCGCTTATCTCTTTTTTTTTTCTAACAACGCGAGAGCTGCATGACGTAGCCAGCTCTGCGCATAGCGTCCCTGTTGCCCTAGCAACAGAGACACGCGCAGAGCTGACCTCACAGGGCTGAGGACAGAAATCACCTCATCATATATTGTGATATCCTACATACACCCCAGTATTATCACCTCATCATATACTATACACTCCAATATAATCACCTCATTATATACTATACACCCCAGTATCATCACCTCATCAGATATCCTGATGATACTGGGGTGTATAGTATATGATGAGGCACACACATACATACAATGTATGTTGCTAAATTATCTTAAATCATGACAAAGATACTTGCACATTTCTTTACATCTGCAGATAAATTGCCCTTTATTTATTTTAATGTTATATTTTCTTGGTAATAAAACCAAAAGCAAATTTCTGCATTGTATGTTTCTCTCTTTTCACTAGTAAGAAAGTAGTCAGCTAAAAATAAAATGGCAATAGCCAACATAAGAATGTGTTGGCATGGGCCAACTGCCTTATAAACCAAGACCCATTTGCTAGCAGGGATAGAAAAGTATGTTTTGTTAACTTAAAGCTTTAATAAAATGATACGTTATAAAGACAGCATTCCCACAGAATTAAGCTCAGCAGAAAATTGCAATTTATGAGAAACAATGTGCAGACGCTCAGACCTGAACTTTGCAACTACAGCAGCTTTTATTCTTTCTACAATATAAAACTGTCTGAACAAATGCAGGAACAGTTAATGTAAGTAACAAATGCTCGACTGACTCACTGGCATTGTATCAGTAGGCCTTATAAATACATGTGCTTTGAAACAGATAAAAAAGCACCATTGATACTGTGAATCAAACAGAGTGCTGTAATAAAGAGAGGCTAGAGACAAAGCTGATTTGGCTTTAATCTTAATATATATATTTTTAATGTTAAAAGGGAATCTGCAATGTATCCTGCAAAATATAGGCTTATAGCTCTGCTATTTATCCTAGGGTTTAACACTTTTGATACCACATACTGTACAAAAGCAAGGCGTAAAGTGGTTCTAAAGGCTTAAAGACTAAGTACACTTTTTTTTCTAAAATCCAGCTCCCCTATGTACCAATATACCATTAATGTACCTTCAGTTGCAGAAAAAATACAAGCTTTCTTTGATTTCGAGAACAAGGCCTTTCCTTAGCCCTTGCTGTATTTCTTAGAAAGCGTCATCACTTGCTGGTATGTTGATTTGGGATTGAGAAAGCAGTAAGACATAGTTACATATTTAGTCAGGTTGAAAAAAGATACAAGTCCATCTAGTTCAAGCAATAAAAAAATAAAAAATAAAAACAACAACCTTGCCATCCCATATACACAATCCTTTACCCAAATTTGATCCAGAGGAAGGTGAAAAACCCCAGCAAAGCATGACCCAATTTTCTCTAGCAGGGGGAAAAATAATTTCTGATCCCCTGAGAGGCAAATTAATATTTCCTTTTTACCTATAAATGTGAATACCTAGTTATATTATATTTATTTAGGAAATAATCCAGACCTTTTTTTAAAGCAATCTACTGAGCTGTCCAGAACCACCTCTGGAGGGAGTCTTTTCCACATTTTCACAGCTCTTATTATATTATTATCATCTTCCGTATTTGGAGATTAAATCTTTTTTCCTCTAGACGTAGACCCTTGTCCTCTGTGGTGACCTTAAAGTGAATAACTCAACACAAGGTTCACTATATGGACCCCTTATGTATTTGTACATGTTGATCATATAGCCCCTTAATCTCCTCTTCTTAAGAGAAAATAAATTCAGTTCCTCTAATCTTTCTTCATAGCTGAGCTCCTCAATGCCTCTTATCAGTTTAGTTGCCCTCCTCTTCACTTTCTCCAATTCCCCGATTAAAATGTGGTGCCTAAAACTGAACTGCATAATCTAGATGGGGTCTTACTAATGATTTGTACTGGGGCAGAATGATCTCTCTCTCTCTCTCTCTCTCTCTCTCTCAGTGGAGTCCATATCTCTCAATACAAGAAAGGATTTTGCTTGCTTTGGAAATCACAGCTTGACATTGCATGCTTTTATTAGTTGTAATCAGTTGTATTCCCCCTAGTATGTATGATGCATCCATATTCTTAGCCCCCAAGTGCATACCTTTACACTTAACAATAAACCTAATTTTCCCCAACTAAACAGTGCATTGAGGTTGGCTTGTAAGTTGGAGACATCCTGGTTGGCTTCACCCTGTGATATACTGTATACCGGAGGTCAGCAACCGGTAGATCAATATCTACCTGTAGATTGTGGACAGGTGACCGGTAGATCACAGTTTGGGCTTGCTGACCAACCATCCCCCAGCATCAAATATAATTCAGTGCAGGGGGACTACTTGTAAAGCTGGAGCTGTAGTAGGGAGCAAGAACCAATAAAGCCGATGCTTCCTCTGTAGTGCTGGCTCCTGTCCCATGCAGAGTGATACCAACTGCACTCCACCTCTTATCCCAGCTAGTAGTCTCTAGAGTGGTGCCAGCAGTAGGAAAGAAGAGATCTTCCAATCAGTGTGAAGCAATGCGCTAGGCATAATAGTACAGGGCTGCTTTCAGACTAATGCGCTGCTGTTTACCCACACCATGGGTGTAGTGCAGTGTATCTACAGCTTTCCTGCGGGTTTGCTGCGCTTAGCCATAGACTTTTATTGTATCCTGTGGGTTTGGTGCACTTTTTGAAAGTGCACTAAAACTCCTGAGTGCAGAAGTTTTAGTGTGCTTTCAGAAAGTGCACCACACCTGCATGTTATAATAGAAGTCTACGGCAAAGCGCATCTAAGCCAGGAAAGTCATCGATGCAGTGCAGGTAAACCGCAGCACATAAGTGTGTAAGCAGCCTTATAGGGGGCTCAGAACAGTAAAGGTTAATTTACATTTGAATTTTTGAGGTGGTAAAATCCCATATTTAGGGTGCCCCCAAGCGCACCTACTTTAGCTGCAGTGGCCAGGGTGGCCCTGTCATGGTTGGTGGGTGTAGCACTTGCCAAGTATGACCCATTCAAGTGAATGCAGATTCTCTGCAAGTTTCCTGCAACCGCAACCTTGTGCAGCACAGCAAACAAGGGGCTAAAGCAGGCAGCATTGTGTTGCTTTCTCATAACCTGCCTTTACCCTTTGGACCTGAGGAAGCATGCAGTTGTGGGGCACTTGAAGAGTGGCACCATTTACTTGAATGGGTCCTGAATGGCAGGCAGTAGCACCCACCAACAGCAACAGGTGATGAAACCATGGCTTAACTGCAGGGTTTTAACACCCCACCCCCCCCAACTTTACACGTGAACAAGCTCTATGGGTGCCATTGCCGAATGCAACCAGGGGCTCATTCACAAGTCCAGCAAGCACTGCTGCTCCTCTGAAAAGCAATCAGCGTGTGTTTGACAGCTGGGGATGAGGCGATATGTTGCCTCCTCACCACCTGATTGAAACCCATGATTGCCATGCAATGCACGCAAATGCTACATGGTAATATGGCAATTAGAGATTTAAATCAGGTGTGAGGAGGCAACACTGTGCCCAGTGATATTTGACTTCCCCCATGTTGTTCAGGTGGATCTCCACCAATTTAAGGTTGCCTACCCCTGATGTATACTGTCCACTTACACCTTGTGCTGTGTCTGTACTATGCATTTTCTTAAAAGTAGAGTAGATTATTTTGACTGTTAACAGATACAAAGCAGACACACTACAGCCCCCACATGCGCTTTGCATGACTTGTCTAATGAAGAATGCTAATCTACTTGCTTTATGTGTGCCTACTTTGCAATCATGCAAACCAAGCTGCCTTGGATTTACAGGAGTTCATTAAAATCGGAGACGGCGGATACAAGCTGGCAGTTCAATGCTTTGATACAACTTGCCTGGCTCCACCTTCAGTTGCTCTGTATAATTTTTGTGCTATGCTTTTTTTTTTTTTTTCCTCTGCTAAATGTAGAGCTGTTTAAGGCACAAATTACTGAAAGCTGGCATACAGTCTGTCTGACCTTATTTAACCACTTAAGGACCAAGCCTATTTCTGACACATGTCAAATTTGTATTTTTAGCTAGAAATTTACTTAGAACCCCCAAACATGATATATGTATTTTTTAGCAATCACTCTGGAGAATATAATGGCGGCCGTTGCAATATTTTTTGTCATTTTGTCATGTATTTTCAGAGTGGTCCTTCAAACTGAATTTTTTTGGAAAAAACACATTTACTGAATCTAAAAAAAAATAAACAGTAAAGTTAGCCCGATTTTTTTTGCATATTGTGAAAGATGATTTCACACCTAGTAAATAGATACCTAACATGTTACGGTTTAAAATTGTGCACACTTGTGGAATGGAGACAAAATATGGTACTTAAAAATTTCTATAGGCAATGCTTTAAAACATTTTTAAAGGTTACCTGTTTAGAGTTACAGAGTAGGTTTTTTTAGAAGTATTGCTCTCACTCTGGTGATCGTGTCGATACCTCACATGTGTGATTTGAACACCGTTTTCATTTGCGGGCGCAACTTACGTATGCGTTTTCTTTCATGCTTGAGCTCACGGCGACGGGGCACTTTAAAGTTTTTTTTTTCCTATTTATTTTATTAAATTTTTTTATTTTTAGCACTGTTTTTTTTTTTAAAAAAATCTGATCCCTTTTATTGCTATCACAAGGAATGGAACAATACTTTTGACATTAATAGGCAGTTACAGGTGCTCTTTATGGAGGGATCGGGGGTCTAAAAGACCCCAGACCCCTCCACTGCAGTTCAAAGTATTCAAAAAGCCAAAATCTGCATTTTTGAAGACTGAAAGTTTTTTAAAGTCGACTCTGCACCATTAGCCGTCGAGTAAACCGAAGTGACGTCATGATGCTGCTTCCGGGTTACATGATCAGAGACCCAATCAAAGCTGAATCCGGCTTTGTTCAGGACTTCAACCAGCCGGTGGGTTTCGGCTGGTTGCTCAGGTCTTCCGGTGGGACAGTAGACCCGGTGAGAGCCATAGAAGAGGCTGGAGGGGGGCATCCCCTCCCTCTTGCTGAGGGTTTTGACTGAGCGGCTCCCGAGCTGCATCAGCTGTTATCTTCTGAAAGCCGACCTCTGGCTTTAAAGAATGGTACCGGATTGATGCCTGCAGCTATCATCCCTGTACAACCATTTCTCTGAGCGGATGTACAGGTACGTTGATTCGTGGGAAGTAGTTAACAATGTATTCTTTTAGTGTTTGCTTTTTTAGTTATTGTGTATGATCAAAGTTTTTGTATTTAAGTTTTTTCTGTACTTCATGTCCGAAAACTTCTAAATGTGTCCCTATATTACTGGTGGTGGTTGATGCAAACTTTGCAGTGATATTTGGTGTTTTTTTTTCAACATATGAGTAGAACAAAAATAATAACTTGAACAAACATGCATCAAACAGTTCTGAGTTATCTAAGACATCAAGTGGTAATAAACCCAAAAACTTTTACCAGTTGATCCAGCCAGTAAAGCTGGATACACACTATACAACTTTTGTTGTTAGATTTTTTTTAGATTTACCTTCAACTATGTAGTGCAAGGCCCTGCCTGATTGCATACAAATTGAAAGTGTTTAGGTTTGACCTCATATTTTATGGTTTTGGTAAATCTAAAGGAAAACATCTAAAGAGGATTGTATAGTGCGTATCCAGCTTAAGTGTTATTTTACAACTTTATTTAACAGACCAAGTTGCCCAGTAGAATTGACAGTTAGAGGGCTGAAACAAATCATTTCACACTGACAGTGGTGCTTATGATGGTCAATTTTTATTATTTTATGTAAAACCTTTATACCAAAAAAGAAAAAAAAATGGTAAACAATGGTAAACAAACTAGGAATCGAATGCAGCTGCCACATTTAGATTGGTGCAATAAATAACATTTTTGTTCTTGGGTTTAATATCACTTTGATATACAGTGCCTTGCGAAAGTATTCGGCCCCGTTGAACTTTGCTACTTTTTGCCACATTTCAGGTTTCAGACATAAACATATAAAACTGTAATTTTTTATGAAGAATCAACAACAAGTGAGACACAATCATGAAGTGGAACGAAATTTATTGGATATTTCAAACTTTGTTAACAAATAAAAAACTGAAAAATTGGACGTGCAAAATTATTCAGCCCCTTTACTTTCAGTGCAGCAAACTCTCTCCAGAAGTTCAGTGAGGATCTCTGAATGATCCAATGTTGACCTAAATGACTAATGATGATAATCCATGAATGATAGAATCCACCTGTGTGTAATCAAGTCTCCGTATAAATGCACCTGCATTGTGATAGTCTCAGAGGTCCGTTTAAAGCGCAGAGAGCATCATGAAGAACAAAGAACCCACCAGGCAGGTCCGAGATACTGTTGTGGAGAAGTTTAAAGCCGGATTTGGATACAAAACGATTTCCCAAGCTTTAAACATCCCAAGGAGCACTGTGCAAGCGATAATATTGAAATGGAAGAAGTATCAGACCACTGCAAATCTACGAATACCTGGCCATCCCTCTAAACCTTTGGTTCATACAAGGAGAAGACTGATCAGAGATGCAGCCAAGAGGCCCATGATCACTCTGGATGAACTGCAGAGATCTACAGCTGAGGTGGGAGACTCTGTTCATAGGACAACAATCAGTCGTATGCTGCACAAATCTGGCCTTTATGGAAGAGTGGCAATAAGAAAGCCATTTCTTAAAGATATTTTTTAAAAGTGTCGTTTAAAGTTTGCACAAGCCACCTGGGAGACACACCAAACGTGTGGAAGAAGGTGCTCTGGTCAGATGAAACCAAAATCTAACTTTTTGGCAACAATGCAAAACGTTATGTTTGGCGTAAAAGCAACACAGCTCATCACCCTGAACACACCATCCCCACTGTCAAACATGGTGGTGGCAGCATCAGGGTTTGGGCCTGCTTTCCATCAGCAGGGACAGGGAAGATGGTTAAAATTGATGGGAAGATGGATGGAGCCAAATACAGGACCATTCTGGAAGAAAACCTGATGGAGTCTGCAAAAGACCTGAGACTGGGACGGAGATTTGTCTTCCAACAAGACAATGATCCAAAACATAAAGCAAAATCTACAATGGAATGGTTCACAAATAAACATATCCAGGTGTTAGAATGGCCAAGTCAAAGTCCAGACCTGAATCCAATCGAGAATCTGTGGAAAGAACTGAAAACTGCTGTTCACAAACGCTCTTCATCCAACCTCACTGAGCTCGAGCTGTTTTGCAAGGAGGAATGGGCAAAAATTTCAGTCTCTCGATGTGCAAAACTGATAGAGACATACCCCAAGCGACTTATAGCTGTAATCGCAGCAAAAGGTGGTGCTACAAAGTATTAACTTAAGGGGGCTGAATAATTTTGCACGCCCAATTTTTCAGTTTTTTATTTGTTAAAAAAGTTTGAAATATCCAATAAATTTCGTTCCACTTCATGATTGTGTCCCACTTGTTGATTCTTCACAAAAAAATACAGTTTTATATCTTTATGTTTGAAGCCTGAAATGTGGCAAAAGGTTGCAAAGTTCAAGGGGGCCGAATACTTTCGCAAGGCACTGTAGTTGGCTGACACTTTGCCCACACATGAGTTGGTCTTATTTAGCATTTTGCATGAGTTCCCTCAATTATCATTAGTGTGTTATTATGCCAAACTTATTTTTTTTGTACTGTAAGCAACTTTAATCACCTCCATATAGATAATTGCCTATAAATACTTTTTCATAGTTATTTCTGCCATTGTCCATCAATTTATTTGCAGTCTACATCTTTTGCTGTATAAATCATTGTCTCTTTTTTTCAGTAAATAAGCTGTCAAAAGGAATTCTATCAACTACATTCACTTTACATTAAACAATCATACAGTATAGAACTGGAAATAGCCTAAAATTAACTGAAACTGGACTTTATATTCAAAATGTGGCTTCATAAAAGATTAATAAAGGGGCAAAGCTCTATTTGAATTATGAGTGATTTTCCTTCCTGGCTTTCAGTCCTTTTCAGCTTAATATTAACCAGTATTTACATATTGATTTTTCTCTGTAATTTTGTTGTAATGATTGATGTTAAGCCTTCACCATGGTTCTCAGTTCAATTTCATCTCAGGTACAGAGGGGCTGAGCTAGGACCCGACCCCCCACTGAACAACCAGAAAATAGTTAGGAGTTACTAGTGGAATGCCCACATCCCTAAATAGACACAAAACAAACAAAGAAACCCTCTAGTGGGACTTTGAAGGGCATAACACTGGGATAATGAGATAAAAAGTTCAAATGTTATTATAAAAAATATAAATAAGAATTATATACCATCACATATTGAATAAAATAAATTGTGTGACTAACAAAGATATGAACATGACCGTGTTGGGACACTAAGGACCCTACTGGAGTGCAGAGACCCAACGCGTTTCAAGGTATTTAGGTTGCTTATCTTCTTCAGGGATCTTTGAGCATAGAACCAAAAAACAAGAGTATCTGAGGTGAAGACAAAAGTATTAAATATAACAACTGTCTATAGAATAATAATGACAAAATCATGACATAGCATAAGAACAAACATACCCAGGTATGATTAGTTTCAAAGATATAGTCGCATACTAAAAAGCAAGTTGTCTCGGACCGTCAGGGGAAGCGCCAATAAAACGTAATCTAAACATAATCTAAACATATGTGAACTTTACATTTGACCTGTGCCTGATAAACAAATTAGTCATTCAGCTTGTGTCCTGAATATAGATCTGCCTGATCTTTGTTTGTTCATGCCTTTGATGATTCTTTAACCGCTTCCATACAGAGCAGTTAGACCCCCTTCCTGCCCAGACCAATTTTCAGCTTTCAGCACTCTCACACTTTGAATGACAATTGCTCAGTCATGCTACACTATAACCAAACAAAATTTTTATCATTTTTTTCACACAAATAGAGCTTTCTTTTGGTGGTATTTGATCACAACTGGGGTTTTTTTTTTTCGTGATATATGCAAAAAAAGAGCAAAAATTTAAAAAAAAAAACACTTTTTTTTAGTTTCAATTATGAAATTTTGCAAAAAATAAATTTTTCTTCATACATTTGGGCCAAAATGTATACTGCTACATGTCTCTGGTAAAATTAACCCAAATTAGTGTATATTATTTAGTCTGTGTGAAAGTTATTGAGTCTAGAAGCTATGGTACCAATTACTGAAAATTGATCACACCAGATGTACTGACTGCCTATCTCCTTTCTTGAGGCCCTGAAATGTCAGGACAGTACAAATACCGACCAAATGACCCCTTTTTGTAAAGTAGACAGTCCAAGGTATTTAGTAAGAGGCATGGTGAGTTTTTTGAAGTTGTAATTTTTTCCCACAATTCTTGGGAAAATGAAGAAAAAATTTTTTTTTTCTTCTTTTTCCCACAAAGTTGTCAATTTATAAGCTATTTCTAACACATAGCATGTACACAGCAAAAATTACACCCAAAAATACATTCTGCTACTCCTTCCGAGTATGGCGATACCACATGTGTGAGACTTTTACACAGCCTGGCCACAAAAAGAGACTCCACGTCCAAGAAGCACATTCAGGCGTTCTAGGAGCATAAATACACATAAAACTTTCTTACTACCTATCACACTTTTCAAGGCCCTAGAGCACCAATACAATGGAAAAGTCCACAAAATGACCCCATTTTGGAAAGCAAACACTCCAACGTATATTCTATGAGGCATTATGGGTCGTTTGAACATATCATTTTTTTCCACAGGTTTTTGGAAAATGTGGGAAAAAAATGAAAACTTTTTTTTTTTTACACAAAGTTGTCAATTTATAGGATATTCCTAACACATAGCATGTACACAGCAAAAATGACACCCCAAAATACATTCTGCCACTCCTCCTGAGTATGGCAATATCACATGTGTGAGACTTTTTCACAGCCTAGCCATATAGAGGGGCCGAACATCCAAGGAGCATCATCATGCATCCTAGCCACTTGCCTAGGCCTATTTTTGACATTTGGTGTTTACAAGCTAAAATCAGTTGTTTTGCTAGAAAACTGCTTAGAACCCCCAAACATTATATATTTTTTTTAGCAGAGACCCTAGAGAATAAAATGGAGATTATTGCACTATTTTTTATCACACCGTATTTGCGTAGCGGTCTTCCAAACGCAGTTTTTTTGGAAAAAATTCACTTTTTTAAATTAAAAAATAAGAAACCAGTAAAGTTAGCCCAATTTTTTTCCATAATGTGAAAGATAATGTTACGCCGAGTAAATAGATACCCAACATGTCATGTTTCAAAATTGCGCACGCTCACGGAATGGTGACAAACTTTGGTACTTAAAAATCCCCATAGGCGACAATTTAAAAATTTCTACAGGTTGCCATCTTTGAGTTACAGAGGAGGTCTAGGGCTCAAATTATTCCCCTTGCTCTAACGATCGCGGCGATACCTCACATGTGTGGTTTGAACACCGTTTACATATGTGGGCGGGGTTTCTGTATGCATTCGCTTCTGCGCGCGAGCTAACGGGGACAGGGCGCTTTAATTTTTTTTTTTTTTTTTTTTTACTATTTATTTTATTTATTATTTTTTATTTTTACACCGTTTAAAAAAAAAAAAAAAATGATCATTTTTATTTCTATTAAAAGAAATGTAAATATTCCTCGTAATAGAAATAGGCACGACAGGACCTCTTTTTTGTGAGATCTGGGGTCAAAAAGTCCTCAGATCTCACAAGTACACTAAAAGATAGAAAAAAAAAAAAAAAATAATAATTATAATATAAAATGAAAAAAAAAAAAAAAAGGACCTTTAAACTGGTTGCTAGGCAACAACATTTTCCGTAGCTCCGGTCCTCCAAGACCATAGAGTCAAGTGAGGGCAAGCTTGCCCTCACTCGACATCCTGTCTGTGAGGATTCGGGACCGGATCGTTTTCCCCGCTGCCGGCGTGTCTGGTAAGCGGGGAAAAGGACCGGAACGCGTCGGGAGGGGGGGGGCGCCTCTTCCGCCATCCCGGAAGGGTGATCCCACGGCGAATCCGCCGCTGGGACCACCCTTATCGGAAAGCCAACCGTCCACCGTTTAAAAAAATACCAGGGTTATGGCAGCTATCTGCTACCATAACACCGGTATTTAGGTTTAAACGGACGACGTATATAAACCTTTTTGGACTTGGACATGGTGGCTGTATGAAGGGTGACAGGTACTCGGGTACTTTGTTGGGCAGGTGACAGGTACTCTGGTACTGATGAGCAGGTGGCAGGTACTCGGGTACTCCGATAGGCAGGTGACAGGTACTCGGGTACTCTGATGGGCAGGTGACAGGCAGGTGATAGGTACTGATGAGTAGTACTCACTGACTGATAGGTGATAGGTGATACTGTACTGATGGGTACTGATGATCAGTACTGATACGTGATAGGTACTGATGAGTACTGATGAGTAGTGATGGGTACTGATGAGCAGGCGGCAAGTACTTGGGTACTTCAGGCGTCAGGTACTCTGATGAGCAGGTGGAAGGTACTCGGGTACTCTGATGGGTAGGTGACAGGTACTCAGGTACTCTGATGACGGGTACTCCGTTGACAGGTACTCAAAGTACCCGAGTACCTGTCATCAGAGTACCCGAGTACCCGTCATCAGAGTACCCGAGTACCTGTCATCAGAGTACCCGAGTACCCGTCATCAGAGTACCCGAGTACCCGTCATCAGAGTACCCGAGTACCTGTCATCAGAGTACCCGAGTACCTGTCAGAGTACCCGAGTACCCGTCATCAGAGTACCCGAGTACCCGTCATCAGAGTACTCGAGTACCTGTCATCAGAGTACCCGAGTACCTGTCATCAGAGTACCCGAGTACCTGTCATCAGAGTACCCGAGTACCCGTCATCAGAGTACCCGAGTACCTGTCATCAGAGTACCCGAGTACCCGTCATCAGAGTACCCGAGTACCCGTCATCAGAGTACCCGAGTACCCGTCAGAGTACCCGAGTACCTGTCATCAGAGTATCCGTCATCAGAGTACCCGAGTACCTGTCATCAGAGTACCCGAATACCTGTCACCAGCCCATCAGAGTACCCGAGTACCTGTCATCTGAGTACCTGATGACAGGTACTCGGGTACTTTGATGGGCTAGTGACAGGTGCTCTTTATTGGGGGGGGGGGGCAATCAGTGTGGTTAGGGTGCACTGTAGTTGGTAACTAGCAGTTACCACAATCTCCTCCTCACACAGGATCAGTGTGTGAGGAGGAGAACACGGTGACAGCTAGTTACCGTGTTCTCTGTTGACATTTGTGACCGGCTGTGATTGGACACAGCCGGTCACGTGGTAAAGAGCCAATTTCATTGGCTCTTTACCTAGATCGGGGATCGACTCTGTCCGAGGGACGAGCCTCGTCCCCGATCGCTGCTCTGCCCGCCCCCGGGGGCGCGCATTGCAGAGAGAACAAGCGGCTCGTGCTGGAGCCGCTCATGTGATCGGCTGTGATTGACACAGCCGATCACGTGGTAAACAGCCAATTTCTATTGGCTGTTTACCTTGATCAGTGATGGGCTATGTCCGAGGGACAAGCCTCATCCCTGATCGCGCCGCTGCGCGCCGCCGGGGGCGCGCAGTAGCAGCTAGAACGGGCCGACGTCATATGACGGCGGCCCGGATCTAGACAACCACCTTGCCGACGTCATTTTACATGACTCGGTAAGGAAGTGGTTAAATTAGTTTGGACTGAATTGTACAGTGCTTTCCTATGTGTATTTAGATCATCAGCCAATTGCCATTGTTCTGTCTACCAGATTAGAACCCTCACTCTGTTTAGGATTATTGTCTGCTCCTAATCTGGCCCAAAACCTGTTGGCTTTGCAATAATGGGGATAGCAGAAAGAAATGACCCTGGGTGAACCATTACTCACTCTTCAATGCAAGTCTATCACAAGGGTATCGCACAGACCATCTGTGACTGCATGCAAAATGGAAAAAGTCTTGAATTTGCTGCCCTCCTCTATATATTTATTTTAGCATCATAACAGTATTACAGGCATGATAGGAACAAAGGATAGTTATGCGTTTTACGCTAAAAAAAAAAATAGATCTTACTCAAATCTCCTACATCAAACTTTTACTACACTATATATATGCAGGTGACACAGCTGAACATAATTAGTCAGTTCATTGGAAGTTGCCTCCCATTGATCCCAGCAGGAAACTCTAACAATGCTCACACTGTAGGGATGTCAGATATTGCATGTGATTCGCGCCACACTGCCGTGCAAATCACATGCAATGTCTGTGCGACGCAAATTCAGCCATACAGATTGTATGGCTGAATTTGCATTGTATTCAGACCAAACTTGTGCAGGACGCTTTTTTTGGTCCGCACTAGAATCAGATCGCATTGTGTGTTCACTACGGTTGTCACCTCAGTCCTTTAAACCAGGACACACATTACTTTTACAGGTTCTGGGGCTGATTAAGGTGGTAATTAAACTCACTCAGTGCCTTATGTGCATTATATAAGCCTCAGAATCTGTTTAATAAACATGTGTCCTGGTTTAGAGGGATGAAGTGGCAACCCTAGTGTCCACACACTTGAGATGCTATTCCTGTTGACAGTTCCCGCTGCGATATGCAAACTGATCTGGAGGTGTCATTAACTTTGTATTGACACTCCCAGCGGGTCCCATATGGTAGTGTAAAATGAGTCAAGTACAATGCAGGAACCTGCAGTGGATTCGCCGGGTTCCTGCATCACACCAATGTGAACTGAGCCTAAAATCTCATGTGTCATACACACTGCAATCACACAATCTCCCAATTAAACAATCATGTGTGTCTCACGCAGCACAGTTCAATGGGCTATGAAGTCAGTTGTTACGTGAAGATAGTCAGGCTATTATAGTAGCCATTCTGGGGAAATGTATTGAGAGTTAATGTTTACAGTATAATATAGACTTTAATTGTTTTGTTTTTATTTTGCAACATTGTATGATCATGTATGATCATCAAATTTACAATTTATCTCTGACAGTGCATGGTAGGCTTCTTATCAGTTTGTACAGCCCGTTAGATTACGTTCTGCTTGGTCTCGCCGGTCTTCTCCCCACAGATTGCTTAAAGTAATACTGAAGTCTCTCTCTTTTTTTTTCTAAAAATAACAAACATGTTATACTTACTGCTCTGTGCAGTGGTTTTGCACAGAGCAGCTCAGATCCTGCTCTTCACAGCTCCTCCACCAGCACTCCTGGCTCCTCCCTCCTCTGCCCTCCAAACAGCCTGCTTTGGGGGCACCAAAGCAGCTGTGTTTCCGATCAGCGGCTCTGTGTGTCCATTCACACATAGAGCCGCAACTCAGCCCCACCCCCTCTATCTCCTGATTGGCTCACTGGCTGCGAGTAACACTAACACCTATGGCTCCCACTGCTGCCAAAAGCCAAATCAGGATTGTGAGTCCCCCGGACAGGCAAGGCTCACGTGGACATCACCAGATTGAGAGGGGGCTCAGGTAAGTATTAGGGGGGGGGGGTTTAGGGGGCTGCCACTCATAGAAGATTTTTTACCTTTATGCATAAAAATGCATGAAGGTAAAAAACCTTGTACCTACAACCGCTTTAATGTTGTCTTATGTGTTAGTATTGTTGATCAGCATTTGTGCTGTGCATGTGGGTGGATGAGCCATAAGACACACATGATTGTTTAATCGGGAGATTGTGTGATTGCATTGTGTATGACACATGAGATTTAAGAGCATTGATAGAGTTTCCAGGCTGGAAACAGTGGGAGGCAACTCCCAATGAACTGACACATTTTTTTTTGCAGCTTAAAAATGCCCCTCAATGTTATTCTATGGCCTCATGCACACACGGGCATTTTGAAGCTGTAAGTGGCATAGGAGTTTTCAAGCTGCAAAAAAAAAACAAGGGCCAGCACATTTTGAGGACTGGCATTACAGCTGGTAAAACACCTGATGCTGCTAAACGCGGCTTACCACCGCATACAGCGTTAAGCATTTTTTTTTTACATATCTAAATCAATGATTCCCTATGAGAGCCCATTGATTTGAATGGAAGTCACATCCAAGTCAGATCATGATGATCTGACTTGTGGGGCGACTTTTGCTCTGAGGATCTTGAAGGGAAACCCCCATGCCAAAATGAAAAACAAAACGGCATGGGGTCCTCCCCAAGTTCCATACCATCCCATCCCCTTTGAGTCTGGTATTGATCTTAAAGGGAACCCCACTCCAAAATGAAAAAAAAAATGTTGTGGGCCCCCCCCCCTCAAGACCATACCAGACACTTTGGTCTGGTATGGATTTTGAGGGGAACCCCCATGCCAAAAAAACAGGTTGGGCCCCCCCCAGAAATCCATAACAGACCCTTATCCAAGCATGCAGCCAGGCAGGTAAGAAAAGAGGAGGGGATGAGCGAGCAACCCCCCCCCCCGGGCAATACCAGGCCCCATGCCCTCAATGTGGGGGAGGTGTCACTATGCTGTCACCGGTCAGCCATGCCCCATGGCTATATAAGAAGCCATAAAGAGCAGAGCTTGCATAATCACACGAGACAGCGTCAGAGGAAGACCGGGTCAAAGGTGGAGAAGACAGCAGCAGCAGAGAAGCCTGGAAGCACAGAAGACTGGAAAAAGAACACCAGAGGGAGAAGATCAGAGAAATAAGACATAAGGGAGAATATCGGAGGAAGATTTTTAATAAAGGACTTCTCAAAACTGTCTCTTGTCATTATTTACACTACACTGCCTTTTTTGGAGTAAATGGGTAGGGTTACAATGTACCCCATACTCATTCACATGAGGGGTGGGATCTGGGGGCCCCCTTATTCCGATAAACCCCCTGCCCGCAGACCCCCACAACCACCGCCTAGGGTTTCGGGAAGAGTCCCTTGTCCCATCAACATAGGGACAAGGTGCTTGGGGGTGGGGGGTGCAGCGCCCCCCTGCCCCAAAGCCCCCTTCCATGTTGAGGACGTGTGGCCTGGTATGGTCCAGTAGGCATTTGGGGCGCTCGCTTGTCCCCTCCACTTTCCTGACTTGCCAGGCTGCATGCTTGGATAAGGGTCTGATGTGGATTATGGAGGGGACCCCACACCATTTTTTTTCCATTTTGATGTTGGGTTCCCTTTCAAGATCCATACCAGACTTAAAGAGCCAAGTATAGAACTTGGGGGGGGACCCCAAGCCGTTTTTTTTTTTTTTTCATTTTTGTTTTTTCATTTTGGCGTGTGGGTTCCCCTTCAAGATCCTTAGAGCACAGGTCGCCTTGAAGTAGTACAGAAACCTTTTCTGAAGTCGGAGCGACTTCAGTAGTGCATATTAAGACGGCTCTCATTCATTTACATTGAATTTGTGATGACAAGAGACTTGGGGCGACTTGAGGGCACACAAGTTGTGTCCCAAGTCGGAGTAGTGTGAACCGGCTCTGACAGTGTAATGTATATATAAACACAAATTACTGGACATTGCCACACTGGATTTTCGGTGAAAAACAAATGTGCTCTTTTTTATGTGGCTGCTGGCACTTGTTAATATACATTTTTATTTTTACTTTTGCCACCAGCAAATGTTATTTTTAGCTCACTAACTTATGGTTCCCACTAACCCATACCTTTAGCCCCCGCTGTCTCCCCTTCCCTATCTTTTCATTTGGTTTATTGAACCATTTCCCCAAGTTCCTAGATTAAACTAATATTTTATCCAGCACAGTGGAATCTTTTCAAATAGGATGCATCATGTCCCTATTGGAGAACTGTGGCCAAATGACAATTTTTTCTCAACTCTTTTAAAACTCATCAACCTAGCAACCACTTACTAGATTATCTAAGCTTGAATCTTCTTCCTTGTGTAGCAACAGACTGTCTACCCTAAACAATAATCCAATCCTTGCCACCTGGAAGAAAACACACTGTTTAACATGCATGGCTTTGGTAACAGATTAGAAAAATATAGAATATATCTTTACTCCATGCTTTAAATATTAAAAAATAAACCAAACAAAAAATTGCACAAACCCCACATTATAAACTATTACATAAACCCAAACAAATGCAGCTGCCATATTACTCCACCCAAATTTTCACAATTTGATGAATACTCTAACAGTAACAGATTATTTGTGCATTTAACTATAATAAAACATGTCAGCACTTGTAAAGCCTTCACTGTACTTGTATTTCTATTATTGCATCAGAAGTTACTCCTTTTCCATGGGGACCTACCTTGCTTCAGCATTACAACCCATACCAATTTTTCTCTGGCAACTTTAAATATCAACTTCAGGCGGGGTTGATTTACTAAAACTGGAGAGTGTGAAATCTGGTGCACCTCTGCAAAGAAACCAATCAGCTTCCAGTTTTTTTTTTTTGTCAAAAACTAATTAAACAAGCTGAAGCTGACTGGCTTATTATGCACAGCTGCACCCGATTTTGTACTCTCCAGTGTTAGTAAATCAACCCCTCTGTTTGTTTAGATAACTTGGAAAATAGTTAGAAATGCTGTGTGAATTTAATACTAACTGTTCGCCCAATTGAGGAGCTTTACTTAGCGCCCCAAAACTTTGGTGTCAAAGGGACAGGAATGACTTTGAAATCCCTATACTCTTTTTTTATACTTAGCTTTTCCAGATGTCTTCAGGCCAGTCATGTGACACACAGGCTCTTTTCCTCTGCAAATTTTCTCCAGTGGTGCAGTGGTGGGTGATACTCAATCATGCAGAAAGCAAATCGAATGTGTTAAGATGTGATAGACAGCATAAGAGAGGCGGTACATATTTTCTTTTTTTTTAGTTGGGCCTTACACTGAACAATATCTTTTTTACTGGGGTGATGTCAGAATTGAAAAAAAAAAAAAAAACTTTGTTAAATCAATAATTATCAGGCTAATTGTAAAAAATAACCTGTATGCCATTTCAGAACTCCTAGTGTTAGTTATTTACCTGATCCCAAGACAGTTAATGTAATATTATACATATCTTTTAGCAAATAAGTTTGGGGGTTAAATGTGAATTCTGAGAAATTAAAGCTGTCACAGTTCAACAATTCCTTTTCAAGTATGCCTTTAATAATATGTTTTCTATAATAACCATTGGCAGAAACTAATGTATTCCTGCAAATAGGTTTTGTATTATAAGTGGCATCTCTATCTCTTTATCTGGCTTTATTTGTGTAAATAACAATACTGTAACAACACTGTAAGCTAACATTTACAAACAATATTTAGAATGTTACAAAAATGTTCAATTATGTGGCTTTTCTATTACAATAAAATCTATGGTAACATCTTTTATTAGAAAACTTTACCTAGTCTTTTCATTTTAGAGGAGTCCCCTTGGTGACTGTATATACATTTTTCTGACTGTAGAGTAATCATTTTTGCCACACCCATTTTCTATTTAAGGAGATATCAAGCTAATGATAGTGTTGTAAAATTAATTGCAAACTTAAAATTGGGATCTGGCTATTACATTACCAGATGTCTTTAAAATATAGACCTTCTAGGAGGCCTACAATGCAGATTTGCAGGTCATTTTGAATTTATACTTTAAATGCCAAACCTGTAGTTTGCAAGACATTCTTTCAGATTGCATTATTCATATTTAAAAAAAGTTCCTATAGACACATGGCCTGGCACAACATAGGTTTAGACATGTCTAACTGAAGCTCTGAACAACATTGATACTTCCCAGTATCCTGCACAATACAATGCCTTTCATCCTGCTAAAAAAGAAGTATATTGTATTATTTGAATGATTCTCTGCTCATTGACTCTTCATGTTTCTGTGGTCTCTGGCTGGCTGGACAATTACTTCCAGGTGGACAAAAATGACACTGAAATCACGCTTAAAAATAGAGATCCATAGACACTTGATCACAATCCATCTCTATTTTATATAGTAAAATACTTGAAGCTTATTTTACTTGTTGGATTTCTTTTACTACTAAGATCAAAGATTTTAAGATAGTTGTTTCTTTGATTCAGCAAATAGTGAATAATCACAGAGACTACAACTAAGATTGGTACTGTGGAAGATCAGGTAAATTCTTTTTAGTACATATCTGATCAACATTACCTTTAACTATAGGCCTTGCAGCAGAAACAGGATGATCTTGAAAATATAGTGTGCAGATATAATCTCTGTTTACAAGAAAAAGCAGAGGGTTTCTGATCCTATGGGTTTTTGGGATTTCCTCGAAATTACAATTTATGGGAGAGTGAAATTCCCTCCCTCCCTCCCTCCGTCTAACAGTGAGACCCTCAGTTCCAGGGGCACCTTCCTGAACATTTATTGCAAACTATTTTAAAGACAGATGGAGATTGTATGTACTTAACTTCTAATATGCAATGATGTACCAAGTTAGACAACAGGTCACTGATGGTAACCATATATTTTTCTTCATCCACTCTGAGGATGTGTTTAACCGACTTGAGCAACAGGATCTCAGTAGTAGGGCTTCTGAATTAGTTTTGCATATACTTACTGGAGGATGAGACATTAGGAGTAGAGATGAGATGGAGTGATTGTAAACTCATGTTAAAAAAAACAAACAAACAAATTCTTACTTTCCTGCTCTGTTTAATGAAATTGCTCAGAACAGCCCCAAACCTCTTATCTTGAGGTCCCCTGCTGGTGCTCCTGGCTCCTCCTCTTATCAGTGTGCCACCATAGGAAGCAGATTTTTTATGGTGGCACACCTACAGGCTCAATCGTTAACTGTGCGGCCTGTGCAGTTGGACAGAGGTTCTTTTCATTAAATTCTGTGCCCCTTCTTCTCCAAACGTACCTTTGTGCATTCCGGCCAAAAAGTTCAATTTTAACCTCATCGGTCCACAGAACTTGTTTCCAAAATGCATCAGGCTTGTCTATATGTTCATTTGCAAAGTTCAAACACTGATTTTTGTGGACGTAGAAGAGGTTTTCTTCTGATGACTCTTCCATGAAGACCATATTTGTACAAGTATCTCTTTATAGTGGAATAGTGTACCACAACTCCAGTGTCTGCCAGATCTTTCTGGAGGGATCGTGCAGTCAAACGTGGGTTTTGAATTATTTTTCTCACAATCCTGCGAGCTGTTCTGTCTGATATTTTTCTTGGTCTTCCAGATCTTGCTTTAACTTCCACTGTTCCTGATTACTGCCATTTCTTAATTACATTCCGAACAGAGGATATTGACATCTGAAAATGCTTTGCTATCTTCGTATAGCCTTCTCCAGCTTTGTGAGCATCAACTATTTTCAGTTTCAGTTTTCTAGACAACTGTTTAGAAGATCCCATGATCTGTAATTTGATGCCTTTTGGAGATTTTTCCATCTTTCCTTATGCACATTAATACAAATTTTTACCTGGGGTGCCCAAACTTTCGATCCCCACTACACTATATACTGAGGGTCCAGGTATGGTCCCTAGGCTCTGAGGAAGAGGCCCCACAAAGTGCAAGTGATGGGAGGCAGCTTGCCAGAACACCATGGTCATTCAGATTAATGAAATTACCTCACTAATATTATAATTTTATGAGATGCACCTGCATGTGTGTGTTTGTGTATATACATAAATATAAATATATATATATATATATATATATATATATATATATAAAATCCCTGAGCACTCAGCTAAGATCACTGGTGTATTGTAATCGGGCTCTCCCACACAGCCATATATACTGCAACAAATCTTCCAGGATTTTTTTGCATTCCACATAATTTGTAGAAAAAATAAAGTAACCTATAGCAACAGTTTCAGGCTAAATTACAGCATGCCCTTCCTAAGGTAGAAACACAAGTAACATTTCAAATAAAAAATGACTGTATAAGTGACGTGAAGCCATTTCCATGACCAATAGAAGATACATCTCAATTCAACCTATTATATATAGAACAATACATAATTAAAATAAATACATATACATATCTACCTATATTCACACATCAATGACTAACAAACAAAATGGCCCCTGCCCCCATCTTTAACTGGCATTCACAGCAAGGAGTACATGGAAGGCCTGTGCTTGCAAAACAAAACTCGAAAAATTCCCAGCTCAACTCACCAACCAGTCTGCTTAACAACCAAATTAACCTGTCTAAGAATATGCGTTAAAAACAGGGGTTTAGTTAGCACACATTTGAAAACGCATGCGTAAGCTGCAAGGCCACTTGACGGCCCCCTGTATTACCTGCAGTTCTAACTCCTGTAAATGTATAAGAGTCTCTACAATGGAAGCACATTAATTCTAATGGATAGATAGAGGGCAGGTGGGCATGGAGGTAGCTCCAAACAAAAACAAGGTGTATAGACCACCTATCTCCTGCGCTCAGAAAAGCCGAGTCCTTGACTGCTCTGTCCACGGGACTTTCAAAATGGCATCTTGGATGGCTAGGATCCTGCTGCCTAAAAGGACTGGGGCAGTCCAACAATACTGCAAACAAGAAACACAAAGAAAGGCGCATCGACCTAGCGCATTATCCTCAATATGGGCTTTATTGTTAAAACATAAAAATGGCTACTTACAAGCAAAGGTATAAATCAATCACATCGGACTCAAAATCTTGAGTATCGAGAGTAGTCCATACGAATGTCCCTTGTCCTATTAGGATGACGGCTGAAGCGTTTCAAGGCATACGCCTCTTCCTCAGAGCCACTCGAGGTAGCCCAGTCCTCCCTAAAGGCATAGAGGTACCATGGGAGCCCGGCACATAGCACAATGGCAGTAAAGGCATCCAGTGTATCCCCACACCTGTCATATCTATGACTGTCAGAAGAAGATCTATATATTTAGCTATTACAGGACCACAATATCTTTATTTTGTTCAAAGAAACAAATATAAATCATAAATAAGTCTGAATTCATACCCAGGGGATAAAGAGCATCTAAACGATGTATCATTGGACCTCCTGCTTCCTTTTTCTATTATCTATCTATCTATCTATCTATCTATCTATCTATCTATCTATCTATCTATCTATCTATCTATCTATCTATCTATCTATCTATCTATCTATCTATCTATCTATCTATCTATCTATCTATCTATCTATCTATCTATCTATCTATCTATCTATCTATCTATCTATCTATCTATCTATCTATCTATCTATCTATCTATCTATCTATCTATCTATCTATCTATCTATCTATCTATCTATCTATCTATCTATCTATCTCTTTTTTTTATTTGTTTAGAATTATAAATTTTTGTCAGTGGGCCTGTATAATATAGAAGTGCTTACACATTTTATCATTGGGAAAAGCAGAAGAATACATAGCAGCTAGATACAAAAAAAACTGTATTAATGTAGAGAGGAAAAGCAGGTGATCATGCTAATGTAAGAATAATTTTCATTTGTTTGCTAGTTGTACAGATGATATTGCTCCCTGAGCAACCTGGGAAGTTGCAGAGTGTAGGTTTAAAGATATTTTCTACATGATTATAGCTTCCCAGCAGACTTAATACAGATTGATAACTATTTAAATCAGTGATATTCTAACAAGTTAAGCAGAGGTTCACTAAGTCTTATCCATCCACATATGCTGGAACATGGGAATACTACACACAGAGTCTCTTCAAGATTAAACTTTGAAATCTGTTTGCAGCTGTATAATTATTCTGTATTTTGAAACCTAGGCACAGCAATAGTGAAAGACAAGGACACCTGGGGAAAAAAAGCAGCTAAGATTAATTGTGAATGTTTGGCTAATGAGGGTTACACTGATGTGTTGCTGCATCGCATGTTTTCCTACATGATCAACACTTCCAGTAGATTTTCTTAAGGTGTTCAAGTCCATCAAAATATTTTACAGAATTAAAAAAAGGCATTTTACATTTATATTGTTGCCTCAATAAATTTAACATTGATCTTTTTGTGGAATCCATTCCATTGTCTCTTTTTAATTTTTTTTTTCAAGTTTAATTTAGTTTTTCCAGTCAAGGCCTGATTTGATCTTATAGTAACTAAATATGATTTTGATCAGTTGATTTAAAAATGTAGTTGAATTGAAAAAAAGAAGCAGCCAATAGTAAAAGGAGTCCCAAATCTACACAAACATATTGGGTTAAATAAGTATGGTAATGCATACAAATCTAGCATAGGGGCACAATAAACCATGTTTACTTGGGTTGCTTTTCTTTTGTTGCAAATATCTTAGCAACATTATCAAAACATTTTCATTTTTAGGAGTCAGAGCATTTTTTCTGGTTTCATTTTTTGAGTTTTGAACATAATCTAGTTTTGCATGAAGATTTTATTAATTCAAAAATAATAAATATGTTCACACAATATGATCCAGATGGAACATTTTCAATGATTCTCTAGATGTATGGAGCAATCTATGGCTCAAATAAAAAATGTACATACATTAATTTGTTCAACTATTGTAAATATAAGTTTTTTAATATCATTGCCTATTTTAAAGGGTTATGCTGTTCAAAGGATCTCACGCCAACCTTGATCCTAATAAAAAGTATGGACTTTTGTCACGGAACCATGAACCAGACGTACAACAACAGATAAGTGAAAATAAGAAAGCTTTATTGAAAAACAAGCTATAAAGAAAAAGTCCAAACGGATGGCGAAACCGATGCAGAGTCTTTGCGAAGCCAGGGGCAGGAACCAGCAGGGTAGTCAGACGAAGCCAGGATTAGGAACCAGCAGGGTAGTCAGACGAAGCCAGGATCAGGAACCAGCAGGGTAGTCAGACGAAGCCAGGAACAGGAACCAGAAGTAGCAGCAGTCTTAGTAGCATGTGAACACAGGAGGACCAAGTAGGGAACTGAAGCCACAGACCTCCTATATATATGAGCTAGGTATCCAGCTCCTCCCAGTGGGAAGGAGGAGCCGCAGGGTGGGAGGCTACAAGAAACCCAGAAACCAAGATGGTCGCCAGCACATGTCAAACGAAGGAGAACAGCAAGAAGGTAAGACCATGACAGTACCTCCCCCTCAAGGGCCCCTCCTCCGCGGAGTAAAGAACGGTTTCTGAGGGAAGCGTGCGTGGAAGGCTCGGAGCAAGGCAGGAGCATGGACATCTGCGGAGGGAACCCAGGAACGCTCCTCTGGACCATAACCACGCCAATGAACCAAAAACTGCACCCGACCGCGGACCAGGCGTGAGTCCAGGATATTGCTCACCTCATACTCCTCACGATTGCCCACTCGGACCGGACGAGGCCGAGGAACCGAGGAAGTGAAACGATTACACACCAGAGGCTTCAACAGGGAGACATGAAACACGTTGGAGATCCGCATGCCAGGAGGAAGCGCAAGGGCATAAGCTACCGGGTTTACCCTGCGAAGCACTCGGAAGGGACCAACAAAGCGAGGCGCCAGCTTGGGAGTGGGCACTCGAAGGTTGAGGTTGCGGGTGGACAACCATACACGGTCTCCGGCCTGGTAGGAAGGAGCAGGCGCTCGTCTGCGATCAGCCTGGAGTCTCTGGCGCTGCGCAGAGACCTCAAGGGACTTCTGGATCTGTACCCACGAAGCACGTAGGACGGAAAGGTGATCCTCCACAGCCGGAATATCCTGGGGAGAGAATACCTCCGGTAACACGGCAGGTTGGAACCCATAGTTGGCCATGAAGGGAGACGTCCCAGAGGAAGAGTTCACCGCCGTGTTCCTGGCAAACTCAGCCCAAGGCAGGAGGTCAACCCAATTGTCTTGGTGATCGGAGACATAGCAACGAAGGAATTGCTCCAAGGCCTGATTGGAACGTTCTGCGGCCCCATTGGACTGAGGGTGGTAGGCCGAGGAGAAGGAGAGATGAATCCCCAACTGGGAGCAAAAGGCGCGCCAGAACCTGGACACAAACTGACTCCCCCGATCCGACACAATCTCCTTGGGCAAACCGTGCAACCGGAAGACCTCCCTGGCAAAAATCGTGGCCAACTCCTGTGCAGAGGGTAACTTCTTGAGAGGAACACAGTGACACATTTTGGAAAACCGATCCACAATCATGAGAATGACCGTATGGCCTCGGGATGCAGGGAGGTCCACAATGAAATCCATCCCCAGGTGTGACCATGGGCGCTCCCCGGTGGCTAAGGGTTGCAGAAGGCCCAACGGAAGGTGCCGAGGGGACTTACTCTGGGCACAAACGGAGCATGCCGCTACATATGCGGCGATGTCGGAACGTAGGGAAGGCCACCAGAACAGACGTGAAACAGCCCAGGACAGCTGATTCTTTCCAGGATGCCCCGCGGTCTTGGAGTTATGGTAGGTTCGCAACAACCGAGTGCGCAACTCCTCAGGCACAAAACATCTGCCGTTGGGTCTCCCAGAGGGAGCACCAGATTGAGCCGCCAAAATCTGCTCACCCAGGGGAGAGGTCAGGCTGGTGCGAATGGCAGCCAGGATCTGATTCGGAGGTATGACCGAAGTCGGAATCGACTCCTCCCTGGACAGGTCGGAGTACTGCCGTGATAAGGCATCAGCCCTGATGTTCTTGGAACCGGGTAGGTAGGAGACCACGTAATTAAAACATGACAAGAACAGAGCCCATCTGGCCTGACGTGGTGTCAATCTCTTGGCCTCAGAGAGGTAGGTCAGATTCTTGTGGTCCGTCAGGATGAGGACCGGAACCACCGAACCCTCGAGCAAGTGCCTCCATTCTTTAAGAGCCTGCACGATGGCCAATAACTCCCTGTCACCAATCTGGTAGTTGCACTCCGCGGAAGACAGTTTCCGGGAGTAAAACCCACAAGGAAGCAGAGGACCCTCTGGTGTTCTACGCTGAGACAGAAGGGCGCCTACTCCCGTATCAGACGCGTCCACCTCGAGGACAAAGGGCAACCCAGGGTTGGGATGCGACAGAATCGGAGCCGACACAAAGGCGGACTTTAGAGCCTCAAAAGCTCGGATGGCCTCGGGCGGCCAGACCTGGGAATTACTGCCCTTCCTGGTCAGATCCGTGAGAGGCTTGGCTAGCATGGAAAAGTCCCTGATGAACTTCCGATAATAATTGGCGAAGCCCAAAAAGCGCTGCAGGGAGCGAAGACCACTGGGCTGGGGCCACTGTAAGACAGCCGAAACCTTCTCAGGATCCATGGAGAACCCCTCAGCGGAAATGATGTAACCTAAGAAAGTTACCTGGGATCGGTGAAATTCGCATTTCTCAAGCTTACCGAACAGCTTGTTCTCTCGTAACCGTTGCAACACTCGTTTGACATCCAGAATGTGGGTCTCCATGGACTCAGAATATACCAAGATGTCATCCAGGTAGACCACCACACACTGCTGCAACAGGTCACGGAAAACATTGTTGATGAATTCCTGAAAGACTGCGGGCGCATTGCACAGCCCAAAGGGCATAACCAAGGATTCATAATGACCGGTCCTGGTGTTAAACGCGGTCTTCCACTCATCGCCCGCCTTGATCCTTACGAGGTTATATGCCGCCCTCAGGTCGAGTTTGGTAAAGACCGTGTCCCCTTTAAGGCGATCGAACAGCTCGGAAATCAAGGGTATCGGGTAAGCGTTCTTGATCGTGATGCGATTGAGACCCCTGTAATCGATGCAAGGCCTCAACTCACCGCCCTTCTTTTTCACAAAGAAAAATCCAGCCCCTGCCGGGGACGAGGATTTGCGAATGTGTCCACGTGAAAGCGCCTCCCTCACGTACTCCTCCATGGCCTCATTCTCCGCTACCGACAGTGGATAGACTTTGCCACGAGGAGGAACGGCACCAGATTGTAACTCGATGGCACAATCGTATGGGCGGTGCGGAGGTAGGGCAACCGCGCGCACCTTATCGAATACATCCCGGTACTCCTCGTATTCAGGGGGCAACAGAGAGTCCGAGGAAGTACACAGCAACTTGACAGGCCCATGGATGCAACTAGCCCCACACTGCGGTGACCACGAGAGGATCTCGGCCGATCTCCAATCGAAAATCGGATTATGCTTCTGGAGCCAGGGGTACCCCAAGACCACCGAGTAGTGTGGAGACGAAATAACCTGGAAGCAGACCGACTCTCTGTGGACGGCACCAATGGCTAACCCCACTGGAAGGGTCTCATGAGTCACGTGTGGCGGCAGAAGGGGTCTGCCGTCTATCGCCTCAAGAGCCAGAGGAGAACCTCGAGCCTGCAGAGGAATGGAATTGGCGGCAGCGAACACACTATCAATGAACAAACCACCAGCACCAGAGTCCACCAACGCCTGGGTCGTCACCGAGCCCCCGACCCAGGAAAGGACAACAGTGATCAGTGGTTTGTCAACACGGGAAACCGGGGACGAGGAGACTCCACCCAAGATCTGCCCCCGACAGGATCTCAGGTGCGAGCGTCTCCCTGGACGGTTCGGACATGCCAACCGAAAATGCCCACCGAGACCACAGTACATGCATCGGCCCTCGCGTCTCCGGAGTACCCTCTCCCCCTCGGACAGGCGAGCAAACCCCAGCTGCATGGGTTCACCCCCAGACAAGTCATCCCCAGGAGGCGTGGGAGGAGAGGGAGGCACGGGTGGGACAACAAAGGTAGGCGCCAATCTGTTAGGAGGCCTCCGCAGACTCTCCTTAAAGGAAGGTCTCTCCCTGAGTCTGGTGTCAATCAAAATCAGGAAAGAAATAAGAGACTCGAGCTCCACTGGTAGGTCCTTAGCTGCAACCTCATCCTTCAAGGCATCCGAGAGACCATGAGAGAAAGCAGCGACCAGAGCCTCATTATTCCAGCCCACCTCTGCTGCCAGGGTACGAAACTCAATGGCGTATTCAGCTACAGATCGTGAACCCTGTCTGATGGACATAAGGAGCTTCGCAGCAGAGGCAGCACGAGCCGGCACATCGAATACCTTCCGAAGAGAAGCAACAAAACCGGAAAACTCGGCAACCACCGGATTGTTGTTCTCCCATAAAGGGCTGGCCCAGGCCAAGGCCTTGTCCGAGAGCAGCGAGATTAAGAAGCCCACCTTTGATCTCTCAGTAGGAAAGGCATGTGGCAGCAACTCGAAATAAATGCCCACCTGGTTAAGGAAACCTCGGCACTGAGTTGGCTCTCCCCCAAAGCGCTGTGGAAGGGGGGCAGAACCGGACATACCCCGAAACACCGCAGGCGCAACAACAGGTGTCGGGGTAGACTCTGGCGCAACAACCGGAGCGGCAGTAGGAGCGGACCCAGGAGCGCAACCGACCCATCGGCAACGGGAGCGAAATGAACCGTGCGTTCAAGCAGGGTTTGCAACGCCACAGCGAACTGACCCAACAGGTGATCCTGCTGATCAAGTCTGGCAACCAGCGTGGGTAGTGAGGATGGCCCTGCACCGTCAGAATTCGTGGCCTGTGGTACCGTGCGTTCAAGCAGGGTTTGCAACGCCACGGCGAACCGACCCAACAGGTGATCCTGCTGATCAAGTCTGGCAACCAGCGTGGGTAGCGAGGATGGCCCTGTACCGTCAGAATTCATGGCTTGGTCCTAATGTCACGGAACCATGAACCAGACGTACAACAACAGATAAGTGAAAATAAGAAAGCTTTATTGAAAAACAAGCTATAAAGCAAAAGTCCAAACGGATGGCGAAACCGATGCAGAGTCTTTGCGAAGCCAGGGGCAGGAACCAGCAGGGTAGTCAGACGAAGCCAGGATTAGGAACCAGCAGGGTAGTCAGACGAAGCCAGGATCAGGAACCAGCAGGGTAGTCAGACGAAGCCAGGAACAGGAACCAGAAGTAGCAGCAGTCTTAGTAGCATGTGAACACAGGAGGACCAAGCAGGGAACTGAAGCCACAGACCTCCTATATATATGAGCTAGGTATCCAGCTCCTCCCAGTGGGAAGGAGGAGCCGCAGGGTGGGAGGCTACAAGAAACCCAGAAACCAAGATGGCCGCCAGCACATGTCAAACGAAGGAGAACAGCAAGAAGGTAAGACCATGACAACTTAAAAAAAAAACAAACATGTATATTCACTTACTGTAGGTGGATGCAAAATTGGTCCAATGCGGCATCTGCCCCCTGCTGGCACTGCAGTGAGAACTAAGCAATCAAACACCACTGATGTCTCAGTTCTCCCCCATCCTCTATTAGTAGTGAGCTGTGACTGTTAGCTGGGCTGTGGGGTGGGGGTGAGGGGCTGGTTCACTGGGAGGCTGAGCCAGGTGCTGATCCATCTTTCCCAAGCTTGACTGGCTGGTTGACATCAACCCACAGTGGACTTTAGTCTGTTATCAGCTGAAGACAGGTCACGGGAGTGCAGAATGAACTGCACTCCTGTGACCTTCAAGAGAAGTATAGCCAAAATACATTTGGCTATGCTTCACTTTTAAGATTAAGCTGCAAGCACCAGATATGAGAAAAATAATCTTAAAAAATATATATTGAAAATGTGCTCCTTTACCAAATGTCAAAGTAAATAAATTCAACAATAAACATATACAGTATGTGCATATATTGTAAAGCACCAAAACACATACATCTGTCACATTAGTAGCATACAATTTTATTATGAAACGCAAAACAAAATTCATAAAACTAATATAAGGTCTGTGAATCAGCTGTGTCCATGCCACAAAGACAGATACTGTAGATATAAATGTAAATATCCTATTTTACTCTCACACAGTACAATTTGTGACAACATTTAGTGATCAACAGAAGCGTGCTCCCTTTAATGTTGGGATCAGGCAATCTCCAAGAATGGAAAATTGTACTTCACTTCAGCTGCTAGGATCATTGCACAGATTGAGGACTTAGAGAAACCATACAAAAATACAAACCTTATGTAACTGTTACCAGGAAGCCACTTGCATCAAAACAATATGAGTTATTAAAAGCATCACTGTGCAGACAACACCACTCAGCAGTCTCCCCTGGTCCGTTCCACCATACTAGTTTCATCTCTGCTGACATCATCAGAGGCATGACTTGTCTGTGAATATACTGTGAGGACTTTACTTTCCTTGGAAACAAAAAAAAACAGAACATTGTATGCTCACCATTTCATAATTTTCCTTTCTTAGTGCATCTTCATGGCAACATACAATGGTTGTGGTTCCACCCCCACATCCTAATAGGATTGGTTAACAATAAATCAAAGACAGCATTGCAGCTTGCAGCATTCTCTGTAACTCCCACCATTTGGGTGGGATTCTGAATGCTGCCATGAAGATACACCAGGAAAGAAAAATTATGAAAAGATGAGTATACAATTTTCAGTTTTCGTTGTGCACCATGGCAGAATACAATGGAAACTAACTCACCATATGGGAGGGTGCAAGAAAACATTTGTAATGGTCAGTAGTATAAGCGCAACACATTTTCCAAATTTTACTGTCAGGAGCGGAGCTGGTTCACCGAATAAAGCTTAATGAATGTGTCCTGGGAGAACTATATTGCTTACTTGCAAACTGCCTCCGGAGACACTCAGCACTGCACTGTCCACAGATCTGGCATTGCCCTGGTTGAATGTGCTCCTAAGTATCCCAGAACAGGAAGGTCTTGTGAAAAGTAGGCGCTTTTAATTGTCTTAACAATCTAGGAGGTGACTGTACGTGTTGATGCTGACTGACCCTGGCTTAAGTCACGACAAGCACAGATTTCAGCTTTCCTGAATGAAAATGTTAGACCAACGTCAAGGGGATATGATTCTCATGCTTTATCAAATAAAGATAGCAAACTGGCTTCCTGGTGTAAGTGGAAGAAAAAAGACACCTTATGAATAAAAGCTGTCTGGGGGTTTTAGAAATATTAAGTTTGGGTAGAACGTTAGGTCAGGCTCCTCAGGTACAAAGCCTGGAGCTCTGACATCCTTTTCACAGAGGTTGTAGCAACCAGAAACACAGTCTTCAGGGTTAGATTGCAGAGTATAGCCAATTCTGTTGGACATAAATGAGGACTCGATAAAGCTGAGTACCATAGGCAAATCCGACTTACTGTACAATGGTTTCTTGCAGGTATTTAACTTCATGCAAGCCTTTAAGAATTGCATCACTAAAGGCTTAAGAACTCCCTAAACTCCTGCAAGTGTTGACAAGGCTGAACTTGGAACTTTAAATGTATTTGAACCTAGGCACTTGTCCAGCTCCATATCTAAAAGAACTGCAAAACCTCGGCTGCTTTTGGTGATAAAGAACTCCAGGCATTTGCTCTGAGAAATATGCAAATTTTACTCATATTCTCTGGTAAGTCTTATTCATGGAGACAACTTTGGCTTGACACAAGGTAGCCACTACCTGCACTAAGCACCCTTGACTTGGTACCTCCGCCTCTCAACTTCCATGCCATCAAATGTAGTCTCCTGTCAGAGCGGTAAGGATGTGGAAATCTCTTCCACAAGCAGTGATATCATCAGGGAGTTTCAATAGTTTACAAAACTATTAGATGGGCACCTTAACGATCACAACATACACAGATTTACAATGTACTATTGACATAAAAACAAGCACACTCACACACCACAGGTTGAACTGGATAGACTGGTGTCTTTTTTCAACCCTATGAACTATGTAACTGTAGGAGAGATAGACATCAGGGCCTCCTCAGCCAAAATGGTATAATTGCAATTTTTGATATTGGAAGTTACATTGGCAGCCTAAGATTTCTATCCTTTCATTGCTGTCTAGGAACAGTACAACTCTTGTTCTTTTTATAAAAGAAGTGAATGCCAGAAGGGCTTTGAATGGTACTCTCAGTTCAAGAGCATTCTATACTAGGCCTCGTCAGCTGAACATTCCATGACCTTGAGCAGCCTGTTCTCTGAAATGCATCTCACTACCATTGACCAATTCTTGATTTCAAATGGAATGCTATTATGTTAGACCCCGGGCCTGGGGTCTAACAAGATAACGTTCCATTTGAAAACAACAATTGGTCAATTGGGAAACCAAGGATACTCAGGCACTGTTCTGTTGGAAGAGACTTCACTCCCAAACCACCTTTGACTTTCTCTATCAGAGGATAGATCCTCCCTCGTGCAAGTTCTACTAAATTTTTCTGTGTATCCAAAAATGCCTCCAAGAACCTCATTCTTTGGGCTGAGAAGAGGAAGCTCTTCTTCCAATTAATTAACTATAAGGGTTTTGTAGATTGTGTAGCAGAGCAACCCGATGCTGGATAAGCATCTCCCGATTGCTGGCTAGAAGGATACCATCCAAGTAATTGTGTGTACTCATCCCCCTCACTATTGTAGACAGTATGAACATTGTGAATGTCATGGGGAGGTGGACAGACTAAAGGGGAGGCACCAAAACTGGTAGTGGAACTGGAATGCAGGATGGATTGGAACAAGTGACATCTGATAAACCTAAAGAAAGGATTCAATCTCCCAGATTTATCAATAATATAATTGAGGTTCTCTAACTTGCATGACTTCAACTTTCTGTGCTTGTTGAGTTTTTTCAAGTTTAGCACTGGGTACACATATCCTGATTTAGAGTTTACTAGGAACAGAGTTGAACTGAATCTTTATCTCCTCTGGGTGCTTGGAACCTTCAAGATCACTCATTTTTTTTATTTAATTCAGCTGCAAACTGGACCAGAATTTTTAGCTTTTCCATCAAATTCGAAAGCCTGGCTGGCTGGAAGTGATCAGAAGGTGGGCATCCCTTAAACTTCCTCCAATGTCACAATGATATACCTGATATGGCCCACTGACCCTGAAAATGTTTAATCCAGGTGTGTGTGCAGAGCTTCATCTAGCTCCCATAAGCACTCCCTTGATGAGCGCACCCTTAAAAGGACTTCTGCTGTTCTCCCAAGACAGGTGTATTTTTAATGCCTCAACAACGACGATTGGGTGCTTCTCCAGACCTGTAGGATTTTGCCTCCTCCTATCTACCTGGGAGTTTCTGTCTGTGTAAACAATGACCACATAAGCATCCAGCATGCATGAGAAGAGAATACCACTATGTGTTGCCCAGAAATGCCTTAAAACTATTTAAAACTAGTACCCTTGGCCATTAGTGACTCATCTTGGAAAAAGGAAAGCCATTAAATTGGCACTTCTGCAGCCATCTTGGAAATTACACACACCCACAACACATACAAATACAGGAAAGCACTGACAAACAGAGAAAAGAAGGGAAAAGCATATGGCAAGCAAAGGGAAAATGCTGCCACTTATACCAAAGCTTATTTAAAGCTTTCTTGGAAAGACCTGCATCACCAGAATGGGGCTCCAACCATATAGCTCATTTAGAGGCAGTACAGGATGTACTTCCACCCAGGAGAAGCTGAACCTGGCTGGGGCGACAAACGGTAAGGGATACCTCGTGACTCCAGTACTGATCAGGTGAGGACAAAAATGAGAATGCTGTGAGCCGGGTCTGTCTTTGATTTTCTGTATAGTTAACCAAGCCTATCAGGTTGTGGGGATGTTGGGCACAATCCATTGTATGCTGCCACCATGCACAAGGAAAGAACAATTTTTAGGCAGTTTGAAGAAATCCTGCATATAATTGCTGAAAAGCTGAGATAATAATATAACAACACGTCTTAAGCCAAGGAAACTATAATCTTTAACATGTTAAAAAGCCTCATTTTCATAGATTGTGTATCAGCACTGGGAACACCGAAGCAATTACAAATTGGCTTTGACTAATTATTGAGAAAGTAATGTAAGCATATTATTCTGGTGATCTGAACATTTTGATTGCTTCTAATAGACAAGACACTATCATCACCTTGTAAAAGTTTCTTTCAGACAATCAGTTACAGCCTGCAAATTTCATTCAGTGTCCCTCTGGCACTTGTGAAAACTCAGACCCAGTACTCTGTATTCACTCCCTAAATTGGCTCAATTGAAACTAAAAGGAAAAAATATGTTGAGATTATAAAAGCTGTAACATACTGTAATTTATTATACATGTACTGTAAATTGAAATATTACTCACAGTGGAACACTATCAAGCACTAGACCTCACACCATGTTATTGTTTTAAATATTTTCTTCAGTAAAACTTGTGAGGAGTAGTATGATGAATGCTATACCCAATATTTGAAAAGTATACTAAAGCCATTAGAACATTTGTAAAAAAAAAAAGTTATATATACAGTATATATAACCATGTAATCAAAATGTTTTATTACTAAACAACTCATTTTTACAGCTGACACCTCTCCATTTTTAACAGTATTCCACAAAAAGAAAGATCATTCAGATCCCTATTATGTCACATGAAAAAATACTGTGATGAACTTTTCTGTGCAAACATTTTTTTATCTTATTGATGTTACTTTATTGCACATTTCAACGTGTTCTAGAGGTCTTACCAAAATACCATACTTGCAGTCTTATACATCTTCACTTGGGGCTCACTTTTCCCTGAAATCAGAAGTTTTATGATGGTTCACAGAGTGACAATTTGTGGCATATACTGTATTTCCTTAGCAATTAAACAAATACCCCCTTGTTTTTAAGAAACAATTTTAAAAAAAGGACACATTAGATATATCCACATTGCCCTTCCCTTCTTGTATCTTGTATCATGCATGTGATTTAGTTTCTTTAACTTTAATTTCTATAACCACTTAAGCCCTGGAGGATTTGGCTGCTCAAAGACCACGGCCTATTTTGCGATTCGGCACTGCGTGACTTTAATGGACAATTGCACGGTCATGCGATGCTGCACCCAAATGAAATTGATGTCCTTTTTTTCCCACAAACAGAGCTTTCTTTTGGTGGTATTTGATCACCTGTGTAATTTTTATTTTTTGCGCTATAAACAAAAAAAGAGCGTCAATTTTGAAAAATAACAATATTTTTCACATTTTTTTTTATATGAAATTCCTAATTAAAATGTAAAAATCAAAATTTTTTAACAAATTTAGGTGAATTTGTTTTCTGCTACATATTTTTGGTAAAAAAAATCACAATAAGCGTATTTTGATTGGTTTGCGCAAAAGTTATTGCGTTTACTAACTAAGGGAAAGATTTATGTCATTTTTATTGTTATTTTTTAACTAGTAATGGCGGCAATCTGCGATTTCTTTTGCGGGACTGCGACATTGCGGCGGACAGATCGGATCCCTGACTGACATTTTTGACACTTTTGGGGGTACCAGTGACATTACTACAGTAATCAGTGCTATAAATATGCACTGTTACTGTAAAAATGACACTGGCAAGGAAGGGGTTAACTTTATTAGTGATCAAGGGGTTAAGTGTGTCCCTAGGAGCATGATTCTAACTGTCAAGGGGCGTGACTTGTGATGTAACCACAGAGACATACAATCCTACAAAGCAGGATCATATAGTCTCTGCAGTTACACCAGGGAGAATGACAGACGGCTGTGTTTACATCAGCCGCCTGCCTTTCTCCCTCTCCCGCGGGAGATTGCGAGTGGCCAGTGGACATCGGTGCCACCGGTCACACACGCGGGGATGGCCGCGAATGAGCGGAGGCAGGAGCGCGTATCCGGGGCTGCGCTTGCCCCCTACAGGCTCCTGGGCGAGCGACATAGTACTACGTTGGTTTGCCCAGGAGAGGCTGACTGCCGCAGTAAATATACTGTGGGCAGTAGGCAAGTGGTTAACAGCTTTTGAAATGTATACATATATTTTTCATCTTAAAACAAAGTAACCTATTAGGTATTTAAAAAAGAAGCACTTTTTTCTATACATATATTTTTCATCTTAAAACAAAGTAACCTATTTAGTATTTAAAAAAAGAAGCACTTTTTTCTAAATGCATACTTGTTCACACCAAAAAAAAAAAAAAATTGCTGAATAGATATTTTAGTAGAAATATATATAAGTATATATATATATACAGTATTTCACAAAGGTGAGTACACCCCTCACCCCTCACATTTTTTAAAATATTTTATTATATATTTTTTATGTGACAACACTGAAGAAATTACACTTTGCTACAATGTATAGTAGTGAGTGTACAGCTTGCATACCAATGTAAATGTGCTGCCTCCATTAAATTGGTCTGCATGGCTGTCGTCCCGGAAGGAAGCCTCTTCTAAAGATGGTGCACGAGAAAGCCCACAAACAGTTTGCTGAAGACAAGCAGTCTAAGGACACGGATTACTAGAACCATGTCCTTTGGTCTCATGAGACCAAGATAAATATATTTGGTTCAGATGGTGTCAAGCATGTGTGGCAGCAATCCGGTGAGGAGTACAAAGACAAGTGTGTCTTGCCTATGGTCAAGCATGGTGGTGGGAGTATCATGGTCTGGGGCTGCATGAGTGATGCTGGCACAGGGGAGTTACAGTTCGTTGAGGGAACCATGAATGCCTACATGTACTGTGACAAACTGAAGCAGAGTGTGATGCCCTCCCTTCGGAGACTGGGTCGCAGGGCAGTATGACAACATGATAATGACCCCAAACACATCTCCAAGCAACCACTGCCTTGCTAAATAAGCTGAGGGTAAAGGTGATGAACTGACCAAGCATGTCTCCATGGCCCATGGCCCTGTCCATTGTCCCTTTGATGCAATGAAGTTTTCTTGTCCCCATAGCAGAAAAACACCCCCAAAGCATAATGTTTCCACCTTCATGTTTGATGGTGGGGATGGTGTTCTTGGGATCATAGGCAGCATTCCCCCTCCTCCAAACGCGGCGAGTTGAGTTCATGCCAAAGAGCTTGATTTTGGTTTCATTTGACCACAAAACTTTCTCCCAATCCTTCTCTGAATCATGCAGATGTTCATTAGCAAACTTTAGAGGGGCCTGTACATGTGCTTTCTTGAGCAGGGGGACCTTGTGGGTGTTACAGGATTTCAGTCCTTCACGGCGTAGTGTGTTACCAATTTTTTTCTTGGTGACTATGGTCCCAGCTGCCTTGAGATCATTGACAAGATTCCCCCATTTAGTTCTGGGCTGATTCCTCATGTTCTCATGATCATTGAAACTCCACAAGGTGAGATCCTGCAAGGAGCCCCAGACCAAGGGAGATTGACAGTTATTTTGTGTTTCTTCTATTTGCGAATAATTGCACCAACTGGGGTCACCCTCTCACCAAGCTGCTTGGCGGTGGTCTTGTAGCCCATCCCAGCCTTGTGTAGGTCTACAACTTTGTCCTTGACATCCTTGGACAGCTCTTTTGTCTTCGCCATGGTGGAAAGATTGGAATCTGATTGATTGCTTCTGTGGAAAGGTACCTTTTCTACAGGTAACAAGCTGAGATTAGGAGCACTCCCTTTAAGGCCCCTTTCACATAAACGGTCCATTTGTCAGTTTTTCATCCATCCATTGACGGATGAAAAACGGACATCAATGCATCTCTATGTAAAAACAGATGACAACGGATGATCATCCGTTAACATCCGTTTTTGTTCGCTTCCGTCAATGTCTGTTTTTTGGAATGGATGAAAGCCCTATTTTTCATCCATCAAAAAAACGGATCGGATGAAAAACGGATGTAAATGGACAAACGGATG